>NC_047035.1:119440323-119809120 GCF_011762595.2 Tursiops truncatus
AAAAAGGGCACTCAGTGATGGGCTGATAGTCGAGATATCCAATGAGCTTTCCACATTCCCTACCACCCCCAGGCATCCGGTACAGCTGAATATTGGGTTGCCCTCTAAAAAAGAGACTCAAATGATTTCTGGCTCTCCCTCTCTCCTCTTCTGGGTGTGTACCTGTTTTAGTCAGCTCATGCTGCTATAACAAAATACCATAGACTGGGAGGACTAAACAGTGGAAATATATTGATCACAGTTCTGGAGGCTGGAAGTCCAAGAGCAAGGTGCTGGCAAGGGCTCTCTTTCTGGTTTGCAGACAGCCGCCTTCTCACTGTGTCCTCATATGGCAGGAAGAGAGCAAACTCTGGTTTCTCTTTCTCTTCTTAGAAGGACACTAATTCCATCATGGGGCCCCACCCTCCTGCCATCATCTAAACTTAGTTACCTCTCCAAGGCCCCATCTATAAATAACATCACATGGAGCGGGGTGTTAGGGCTTCAACATGTGGATTTGGGGGAGACACAAACATCCCATCCATAATGGTGCCTTAGTATGGCAGTTTGTTCACTGTATGTCTGTCCTAGAAAGGGATCATCCTCATTCAGCTCTTCCCTAGTAATGATCAGGATGAACAGTTAGGGGGTTACACAGAGCTGGCCGGCAAATTTAATTCCATCCTGACCATTTCTGGGTTATATTAAAATTGCTTGTAAAATTGTTTCCAGTTTATGAATGGTTTTATCTTATATTTCTAATGTTATGTGAAATTACTAGTGACATATTTGGGAATGAAATCTAATGGTCACCTCTTAGGGCCTTCAACTCTTTGTGAAATTTCAATCAAGTGAGAATGTTTTTTTTGTTGTTGTTGTTGTTTTTTGCGGTACGCGGGCCTCTCACTGTTGTGGCCTCTCCCATTGCGGAGCACAGGCTCCAGAGGCGCAGACTCAGCGGCCATGGCTCACGGGCCCAGCCGCTCTGCGGCATGTGGAATCCTCCTGGACCGGGGCACAAACCCATGTCCCCTGCATCGGCAGGCGGACTCTCAACCGCTGCGCCACCAGGGAAGCCCGTGAAAATGTTTACGATACCTATTTCCAACAAGTTGTGCAAGTACTTAATTAAAACTTTTTTTTTTTTTTTAGGAAAGAATAATACTAAGAGGATTGGAACAGTTGGAGGGGCATCGCATTATTTAATAAACCATCTGTCATTATTAAGAATACATTTTAATAAAGGGTGTTATTGTTTCAGTAAATAAATAAGGAAACATGAAGGATAAGAATTGCAAGTAATACTAGAAAATTAAGGCCCTCAAAAGTACATTTAGTTCAGAGTCAGAGAGAGAGTCAGAGCCTAATAGATTACCACATTAACCAAGTTTAATATAATAAATCTTGACAGGGTTTCATTTAAATGGGGTACTTATCAGCTCTACAGTGCTTTTTTGACTAAGATTCAGAAATTGCATTTTAATGATAAGTGAGTTTATTAATATAAAATAATGGTACCCTTATTTCTGAATGAGAACGTATTAACATTACAAAATTAAATAGACCAGCATCTATTACATGAAGACACTGATGCTTATGCTAACAAATTGGTAAATTCTCGCCATGCGCAAGTCATCTTATTAAGGCTAAATGAGAAATGCAATCAAGGGCCTCACGTGACAGTGCCCCGGGATGGCTGGTTGGAGACATAATTAGAAACAACATGTCTGCACTTAGTAATTTTGTTTTTCCAGACTGTGAATTATTAACCTGTCTCACCTTACTTTTACAAAGCCTTTTTATAAACAACCAGGCTGGGAGACATGAAAACTGGGTTGCCACAAAGTGAAAGAAAATGACAAGATTCTTGCTTATAAGGTATGAAACTCAACAGAGTGGCTGTCACACCTAAGAGCCCGACACATCAAATATGAAAGTGGCTGGACCCCATCCATCCTCTGAATGGGATCTGAGTTGGCGGTGGCCACTCGCAAGAGACAGTAGGTGCAGCGGACGGGGTGGGGTTGGGGGCCTGTCATGGAAATGGGGGGAGCGGGAGGGGACATGCTAAGAGGTCTGTGGTCTGCATTTATGACTGACCTCCCATTCTTACTCACAAACCCCTGATCTGTCTGGTGTTTCTCAGGTGAGAGGAGATTCCCTGCCTGGCCCTGTGGAGAGCCAAGTTTGATGTGTTCAAGACAATCTGTGCAGCTCCATGCCCCTTGGCAGGGACGGGCGTTGGTGTGGCCACAGGCTGCCACTTGGCCCATGAGATGTAACAGGAAATGTGCTGGGCAGCTACGGGGAAATTGTTGGTCACCCTTCAAAAGGGAACATGGGGCCTCTCCCTTGCTGCCCTGGATGATGCTGGGTGAGGATGTGTCACTGGGTGCATCTACAGCCACACTATACCCGAGTGGAGGCAGCACGGACCTGCCAGCCGAGGACAGGAGGGAGGAGCAGAAAGGTGGGTGTGCCTGGGTTCCCCACTCCCCCTCACCCGGGACACTGCGGAGCTGCCAGCCCTGCCCCCAGACTTACAGTGTGTGGGGTATAAAAATGTGGGATGGAAAGGTGGAACTCCCGCAGGCTGTGTTTGGGTCTCTCCTGCTCACAGCAGGACCCACGGTACACCCACCAGCTCTGTGTGGGGTGCATGTTCCCATTTTACAGACAAGGAAACAGACTCAGGGAGAGAAATAAACCTGCCCAGGGTGCACTGACTCTTAAAGGAGCCCTCTCACCCAGGGCAAAATCAGATCATGAACAAAGCTGGTCTAATTCAGTCGGACATGGTTGAGTTTGGGGCAAGCAGTTTTAACTTCTCTGAGCCGCTATCATTTCAAAAAACAGATTCTTCACCAACTAGCAGAGCTGCAGCTCAAGTGAAGTAAGATTCCGCATGCCGTGCAGCGGGGCCAAAATGTGTGTGTGTGTGTGTGTGTGTGTGTGTGTGTGTGTGTGTGTATGAAGTCGCAGACCATTCCTTCTACCAGGCTTCTGTGGAGAGCCCAGGGGCACCCAGTCCCCCTTTCCGGTATGCTCTTGCTCTCTTGCTGGTTTCTCTCATTCTATTTTTTCTTTGAAAGTTTTAAAAAGGGCTGAGAGCAATACTCCCATCCCTCAGGACCAAGCAAATGCCAACTCTCTGTCATAATCTGCTTCAGCTCATGCCTTTCAATGTATTGAATAAAAGAAAGCAACACTAAAGATGAAGTTTAAGTTCCCTTTATGTGCCTCCCCAATTTTCATTCTCATTCCTCCCTCCCCAGAGGGACCACCACATGAATTTGGTAACTTTTTCATTATATAACACGAAGATAATGTCTTTTAAGTCATATCATAAGCAACATTAATATGCCATTAAATGTTGAAAAATGTGTGCTGTGCACAAGGCTCTGCCTCCAGTTTCTACATCAAAACCATATTATCTCTTTCTCTCCCATGTTTCTTCCCCTGTGGTCTCTGTCTCCCTCCCACCCCCACTCTCTGGGCTCACCAGTGTCCAGGCAGAGCAAGCTTATAGAGGAATGGAATATGGAATAATTGGCTGGGACTCAAAAAATTATTATCACAAAAAACAAAAGAAAAGAAAAGATATGGGACATTCTTGTAGAGAGACTAAAGAGCCATAATCAAATGCAACATAGAAACTTTGTGTCTTGGAATGAAAAACAAATTAGAAATGAGATTTGGGGGCTAATTGGGAAAATATGAATATGAGCTCTGTATTACATAGCATACTAAGTGAATGCTATTTTTCTTAGGAGTGATAGTGTTCTGGTTTTATAGGAGAATTTTCAGAAGATACATGTTTGCAATACAGAGTCAAATGGCTCGGGAAAAGTTTTATATACTTATTTATAAGTTTTTTATATATATATGTTTATGTTTATATATATATATATATATATATATATATATATAGAGAGAGAGAGAGAGAGAGAGAGAGAGAGAGAGAGAGAGAGAGAAATAAAGCAAATGTGATAAAACTGAAAATTGGTGATTCTTGGTGCAAGATTTATAGATACTAATCTTCCAACTTTCCGTAGATTTGAAAATGAATGCCATGTGAGTCTGTCCCGCAGTTTTACATGTATGAGTGGAGACATTCTATTCTGGTGCCAAAGACAATTCCTCACTTGTAAAGGAATTGACTCACTTGTCTTAAGTTTTAAAAGATTGGTTGAATTCAGTTAAACATATTTGGGGGGAACCTAACTGATGCTTGTTGGACTGAACCTAACTGATACTTGTTGGACTGAAATTTTCTCCTCTTCAATAGATGAGTTGGGATTTTAACAGTTTGGTTATAATGTTTTATTTTTTCAGAGGCACAGAGCCCTGAAGCTTACAGGTGATTCCTCTGACACATATCATGTCCATGCCCTTTCACACCCATGCAGACAACATTCATAAATCACCATCCTTTTCAAGGCAGACATGCTAATCAATCATCACTCTTCCCACAAAGGAGACAGAAGACCTGCTCATCCTTGATTCAGAGCTTTATGCAATAATGGCCAAAGTTGACGATGATGCTGGAATGAATTATTCACCCATAAAGTGGGCTTTGGAAAATCTGTATTTGAAGAACTGAGACCAAAGGGTCTAAGATAGTGAAGGGCTTGGAGAGGCAGCTGTCAGAGTGGTCAAGTGCAGGAACTCTGGGGGTAGACTCCATAAGTTCAAATCTCAGTTCCACTGTTTCTTAGTGGTGTGACCTTGGGCAAGTTACTAACCTCTCTGTGTCTTGGTCCCCTCTTCTGAAAAATGGGGATAGTAACAGTATTGACCTAATAGAGTTTTTATGAATAATATATTATTTAACATTTGGAAATCACTTAAAACAGGGCTTGACGTATAGAAAGCATCGTATATGTGTTTTTGTTAAAACAGGTTCAAAACCCTTGGTTAAATCAAGGAGTGTATTTACAAATAAACCAATGGTAAATGACTGAATGAACCAATACCCTTTGGCTTAAAAAGTACCTTCACATACTAAGGTCCTTTTCGGGGTAAGCAGGGTTGCTTTCACATTCACAGAGGAAACATCTAAGAAAAGGAAGCTCTTTTTGTGCAGACTGCCTGGTACTGCTCAGTAAGATCCATTGGTGCACAAGGAGGTGAGGAGCCATCTAGGAGCTTCTACTGGGCTTTGCTGCAGTATTTTTTTTTTAGAGGTTTTGCTTGTTTCCTTGTTTCACCTCATTGCTTCATCCAAAGCTTCACATAATGGTGTATGGCCATCTGATTCTGAGAGGTGAGTGCCAGAAAGAGAAGACAGTCCACCACTACTTTGGGTGTGAACATAGGTGAACCTTGTTCATTTTCTGACTGACTCACAACTTTGTTCACTTTTGGTTAATTCCTCCCTCCTCCAACCCAAGAGTGACCCTGCCTCATCACCCTCCTTGCACCATCAAACTTCACCCAGGCGACAGTACCATTGGCCATTTAAAATTACTGCCTGTTTGTTTTTTAATTTTATTTCGCTGCAGTACTTTTATTGAATTTTATAGAAGTATCAGTTCATAGCACATTGGGAATTTTAAAAAAAGTGGCCCTTCAGTACACATGGCTTGAGAAGCACTGTCTAGAGGTCATTGGAAATGCAAATTACACTCTTGAATCAAGTAGGTGTCTGCAAATAGCATGACAATTTTTTTGCCTACTTCATTGTTTAGGTTGTGGTATTTGGAGAAAGAGACTTTGAAGAAAAAAGTTGAGTAGGTGTAAGGGGAAAGGAATCCTGTTAGGAATATAAGGGAGGAATAGGAGCTCAGCTAGCCTTATAAGTACCAAGTCCAAGGGACCAAAGAAAATGACTTTAAACACTCTGAACTATTTCTAACATCCCTACAACCTCCCATGATACTTACTTTTGTTATTCTCTATTTAATTATTCTCAATTTCTCTGTAAGGCTTAACAAAAAGTAATTTAAAATAATAAATTATTTTAAATTGTGTGCATGTGTGTAGAACAGCAAAGACAGTGGGAGAGGAAGGCTTTGTCGTCCAACATTAGAAGAGAGAAGCTCCCATCTCTGAGACAAGGGGGAGGACATAGGTTTAAAGAGAAAAAAGGATCAGAGAAGATAAAAGTCCTCTGCATCAACAATCCTTTGAAACATATATCTAAGATTGAAATAAAGTGTGGTAAATCCCTAATGACCAAAAGATAAATATGGAATGGAAATTAGAAATATGCTCTTAACCTGCAACTACCTGTGGGTGGAGACATTTTGCCCATTTAATCACTACACAAGAACCAGAAAAAAGGCCTTGAGGCCTGTGATGTGGGGAATTGGGATTGAGGACCCCTTCCCTACTCCCCAAACATAAAGTTAGGACCCTTAAAAACTATTCCTTGAGTCCAAGGATTAGAAGTAATTTTCCTACTGGCAAAGGAAGCTGAGAAGTACATTTGTCTCTTCTAGACTGGGATTAGCACAGGAGAAAAAAAAAGAAAGCCCAAAACAACTTCTCCCAGAAATGTTGTAATTATTGACTTGGCTCTGATTTGAGCTAAAATTGATTTGTGGCTTGGAACCCCTAAGCCAAGAAATTACCATAAAAGTTGATTATAGGATGGTAATTTCCCTTGGGAGCCTGGCAAAAATGATCAAACAAATATATTGCTCAACGTCACTGAGTACACTCTCAACACAGGCCATACAAGATTCCCACAGATGAATGTCCTGCTCACAACCCCAAATTACAAACCTAACAGGAAACAAGCTATGTAAGAGCCACAGACACAAAATCAGCTATTCATAGATATCTATGAACTTGAGGTTAAGAACTGTCAGCTAGAGACTATAAACAAGTATATTTAATATGTTAAAGACATAAAAGAATGAAACAGAACACGACCAAAGAATAGGAGGTAGGTTTGGAAAACAAAAATAGAAGTTAAAAATGGAAGATGACCATTAAGATAAAAAACTCAGAATCAGTTTAATAACAGATTAGACATCACTGAAGAAAAAAATTAATATACTTGAAGATAAGTCAGAAGACATTACCCAGAATGCAATTAAGAGGGGAAAAAAGAGAGAGAGAGAGAGAATACAAAAAAGAGGTTATGAGACAAGAAGAACAGACTGAAAAGTTCTAACACTGTCTAACTGAAATTTGGAAAAAAATGAGGCAAGGCAATAGTGAAGAGATTCTGACTGAGGATTTTCCAAAAGAAATATATAGAAATAAATTCACAGATTTAATAAGGCTAAGACATTTCAACTAAAACAAACAAAAATAATATGTTCCTTAGCAAATCCTTGTGAAACTGCAGAATATTAAAGACAAAGAAAAGATCTTAGAGCAGAGTTTAAAAAGATTATTCTCAAAGGAGTGGCAGACTGACAGCTAGTGTCTCAAAAGAAACAATGGAAAACAGAAGTCAATAGAATAATATCTTCAATGTGCTGAATGAAAATAACTGGTAACCTAGGATACTATTTCTAAGAAAAATGTTTTTCAAAAATGGGGGTAAAACAAACACATTTTAAAACTAATAAAAACTGAGAGAGTAACACAGAAGATACTCATTCAAGAAAATTCTAAAGGATGAACTTCAAATAGAAGGAGGATCTGATATGTAAGAAGAAATGAAGAGAAACAGAAATGGTAAATATATGGGTAACGCTAAATGAACACTGACTGCATAAAACAATAGTAATAATGTGTGATGAGATTAAAAACACAGAACTAAAGTATTGATAAATGACACTAACTTATAAATCAGGAGGGGTGGTGAATAAAATGAATCCAGTGTAAGGTCCCGGTATTATCTGGGCATAGGTTAAGATGTTGATTAATCTGAGATGTGATTCATATGCATGTTAGATTTTTTAAGGCAACCTCTCAATAACAGATAGAGAGTGTATACCTTCAAAACTGGTAGAGGAAAAGAATAAAATGATTAAAAAATAATCAGAAGATTTAAAAGAGGGCTTGTAAAGGGAGAAAAAAACCCACATAGAACAGGGATAAATAGTGGTTACACTAAAAATTACTGCATTCACTAAAAGATAAAAGTTGTCAAACTGATTTTAAGAATAAAGCAACCACATGCTGTTTACAAAAGACACATGTAAAACATAGGCATCCAAAGTGCTAAAGGTTAAAGTATGACAAATGGTGCAAATTTTAACATAAAGAAAGCTAGGATAACTGTATTAATATCAGAGGCAAAAAGCATGACTAGAGTTAAATAGGCACTTCACAATGTTAAGCAACTCAATTCATAAATATGTAAATTTAGTTGCTGTGTCTAATAACATATCTTCAGATTTAGATATGATTAAGTATCTATAAAAATAAAAGAAGATACAGACAAGTGTACAATCACAATGGGAGATTTTAATGCATCTCTTGCAGTAATTAAAAGAACAAGTATAAAAAATAGATATATAAATTTGAAAAACACAATTAATGACAAAATGGACATATGCAAAACATATGTTGGGACAATGCAGTCCCGACAGAAGACTATATTCTTTTCAAACACACATGGAAAATTAAAAAATGAACCATATTTTGGGCTATAAAGCAAAAGTATGTACACATATAGACCATGTGCTCTGACCACAGAGCAATTAAGCTAGAAGTCAATAATAACAGTAACTAGGAATATTTCAAAGATTTTCCATATATTTAGAAATCGAGAAACAGTTCCAATAATTCATGGGTCAAAGAATAAATCAAAGTGAAAATTAGAAAAATTTTGGGGGCTGTATAATAGTGAAAACACTACATTTCAAAACTTGTGGGATGTAACTAAAATAATCAGAGAGAATTAATAACTTTCAATGCTTATAAGAGAAAAGAAGAGGGGCTAAGAATTAATGAATTAAGCATTCATCTCAGGAAGTTAGAAAAGGAACATTAAAAATGTAGAGAGAGGGCTTCCCTGGTGGCGCAGTGGTTGCGAGTCTGCCTGCCGATGCAGGGGACACAGGTTCGTGCCCCGGTCTGGGAAGATCCCACATGCCGCGGAGCGGCTAGGCCCGTGAGCCATGGCCGCTGAGCCTGCACGTCCGGAGCCTGTGCTCCGCAACGGGAGAGGCCACAACAGTGAGAGGCCTGCATACCGAAAAAAAAAAAAAAAGTAGAGAAAGACCTTCAAGATGGTGGAGGAGTAAGAAGTGGAGATCACCTTCCTCCCCACAAATACATCAGAAATACATCTACATGTGGAACAATTCCTACAGAACACCTACTGAATGCTGGCAGAAGATCTCAGACTTCCCAAAAGGCAAGAAACTCCCCACGTACCTGGGTAGGGCAAAAGAAAAAAGAAAAAAACAGAGACAAAAGAATAGGGACGGGACCTGCACCTCTGGGAGGGAGCTGTGAAGGAGGAAAAGTTTCCACTCACTAGGAAGCCCCTTCACTGGGGTAGATGGGGGGGTGGTGGGGGGAAGCATTGGAGCCACAGAGAAGAGCGCAGCAACAGGGGTGCAGAGGGCAAAGCGGAGAGATTCCCACACAGAGGATTGGTGACGACCAGCACTCACCAGCCTGAGAGGCTTCTCTGCTCACCCACCGGGGTGGATGGGGGTTGGGAGCTGAGGCTCAGGCTTTGGAGGTCAGATCCCAGGGAGAGGACTGGGGTTGGCTGCTTGAACACAGCCTGAAGGGGGCTAGTGTGCCACAGCTAGCCAGGAGGGAGTCCAGGAAAAAGTCTGGAACTGACTAAGAGGCAAGAGTCCATTGTTTCGGGGTGCGCGAGGAGAGGGGATTCAGAACACTGCCTAAATAAGCTCCAGAGACAGGCACGAGCCGTGGCTATCAGCGTGGACATCAGGATGGGCATGAGACACTAAAGCTGCTGCTGCAGCCACCAAGAAGCCTGTGTGCAAGCACAGGTCACTATCCACACCTCCCCTCCCGGGAGCCCACCACTGCCAGGGTCCCGTGATCCAGGGACAACTTCCCCAGGAGAACACACGGCACGCCTCAGGCTGGTACAATGTCATGCTGGTCTCTGCCGCCGCAGGCTTGCCCCACATTCCGTACCCCTCCCTCCCCAACCTGGCCAGGTGAGCCAGAGCCCCCTAATCAGCTGCTACTTTAACCCTGTCCTTTCTGAGCAAAGAACAGATGCCCTCAGGCAACCTACATGCAGAGACAGGGCTAAATCCAAAGTTGAATCCTGGGAGCTGTGTGAACAAAGAGGAGGATCCCACAGGAGCAGCAGATAAAACCTCCACAATCAACTTGATGTATGCTGCATCTGTGGAATACGTGAATAGACAACGAATCATCCCAAAATTGAGGTGGTGGACGTTGGGAGCAACCGTAGATTTGGGGTTTGCTTTCTGAAAATAATTTGTTTCTGGTTTTATGTTTATCTTAGTTTAGTATTTAGAGTTTATTTTCATTGGTAGATTTGTTTATTGATTTGGTTGCTCTCTTCTTTTTTTAAATATATATATATATATTTCCTTTTTCTGAGTGTGTATGTGTATGCTTCTTTCTGTGAGTCTGTCTATATAGCTTTGCTTTTATCATTTGTCCTAGGGTTCTGTCTGTCTGTGTTTTTGTTTTGTTTTTAGCATAGTTTTTAGCGCTTGTTATCATTGGTGGATTTGTTCTTTGGTTTGGTTGCTCTCTTCATTCTTTCTCTTTTTAATTATTATATTTTTAATTTTTTATTTTAATAACTTTCTTTTCTTTTCTTCTCCCTTTTCTCCTGAGCCATGTGGCTAACAGGGTCTTTGTGCTCCAGCCAGGTTTCAGGCCTATGCCTCTGAGGTGGGAGAGCCAAGTTCAGGACACTGGTCCAACAGAGACCTCCTGGCTCCATGTAATATCAAATGGCTAAAGCACTCCCAGAGATCTCCATCTCAACGCTAAGACGCAGCTCTACTCAACAATAAGCAAGCTATAGTGCTAGACACACTATGCCAAACAACTATCAAGACAGGAACACAAACCCTCCCAATAGCAGAGAGGATGCCTAAAATCATAATAAGGTCACAGACACCGCAAAATACACCACCAGACGTGGTCCTGCCCACCAGAAAGACAAGATCCAGCCTCATACACCAGAACACAGACACCAGTCCCCTCCACAAGGAAGCCTACACAACGCAGTGAACCGACCTTAGCCACTGGGGGGAGACACCAAAAACAATGGGAACTACGAACTTGCAGCCTGTGAAAAGGAGACCTCAAACAAAGTAAGTTAAGCAAAATGAGAAGACAGAGAAACACACAGCAGATGAAGGAGAAAGGCAAAAACCCACCAGACCAAACAAATGAAGAGGAAATAGGCAGTCTACCTGAAAAAGAATTCAGAGTAATGATAGTAAAGATGACCCAAAATCTTGGAAATAGAATGGAGAAAATACAAGAAACATTTGACAAGGACCTAGAAGAACTAAAGAGAAAACAAACAATGATGAACAACACAATACATGAAATTAAAAATACTCTAGAAGGAATCAATAGCAGAAAAACTGAGGCAGAAGAACAGATAAGTGACCTGGAAGATAAAATAGTGGAAATAAATACCACAGAGCAGAAGAAAGAAAAAAGAATGAAAAGAATTGAGGACAGTCTCAGAGACCTCTGGGACAACATTAAACGCACCAACATTCGAATTATAGGGGTCCCAGAAGACAAACAGGAAAAGAAAGGGACTGAGAAAATATTTGAAGCGATTATAGTTGAAAACTTCCTTAATATGGGAAAGGAAACAGTCAATGAAGTCCAGGAAGTGCAGAGAGTCCCATACAGGATAAATCCAAGGAGAAACACGCCAAGACACATATTAATCAAACTATCAAAAATTAAATAAAAAGAAAACATATTAAAAGCAGCAAGGGAAAAACAACAAATAACACACAAGGGAATCCCCATAAGGTTAACAGCTGATCTTTCAGCAGAAACTCCACAAGTCAGAAGGGAGTGGCAGGAAATATTTAAAGTGATGAAAGGGAAAAACCTACAACCAAGATTACTCTACTGAGGAAGGATCTCATTCAGATTTGATGGAGAAATTAAAAGCAAAAGCTAAGAGAATTCAGCACCACCACACCAGCTTTACAACAAATGCTAAAGGAACTTCTCTAGGCAAAAAAGACAAGAGAAGGAAAAGACCTACAATAACAAACCCAAAACAATTAAGAAAATGGTAATAGGAACATACATATCGATAACTACCTTAAATGTAAATGGATTAAATCCTCCAACCAAAAGTCATAGTAGAGTGGCTGAATGGATGCAAAAACAAGACCTGTATATATGCTGTCTACAAGAGACCCATTTCAGACCTAGGGACATATACAGACAGAAAGTAAGGGGATGGAAAAAGATATTCCATTCAAATGGAAATCAAAAGAGAGCTGGAGTAGCAATTCTCATATCATGCAAAATGGACTTTAAAATAAAGACTATTACAAGAGACAAAGAACAACACTACATAATGATCAAGGGATCAATCCAAGAAGAAGACATAACAATTGTAAATATTTATGCACCCAGCACAGGAGCACCTCAATACATAAGGCAAATGCTAACAGCAATAAAAGGGGAAATCAACAGTAACACAATCATAGTAGGGGACTTTAACACCCCATTTTCACCAATGGACAGATCATCCAAAATGACAATAAATAAGGAAACACAAGCTTTCAATGATACATTAAACAAGATGGATTTAATTGATATTTATAGGACATTCCATACAAAAACAACAGAATACACTTTCTTCTCAACTGCTCATAGAACATTCTCCAGGATAGATCATATCTTGGGTCACAAAACAAGCCCCAGTAAATTTAAGAAAATTGAAATCATATCAAGTATCTTTTCCAACCACAATGCTATGAGACTAGATATCAACTACAGGAAAAAACCTGTAAAAAATACAAACACAGGGAGGCTAAACAATACACTATTAAATAACCAAGAGATCACTGAAGAAATCAAAGAGGAAATCAAAAAATACCTAGAAACAAATGACAATGAAAACATGATGACCCAAAACCTATGGGATGCAGCAAAAGCAGTTCTAAGAGGGAAGTCTATAGCAATACAATTATACCTAAAGAAACAAGAAACATCTCAAATAAACAACTTAACCTTACACCTAAAGCTATTAGAGAAAGAAGAACAAAAAACCCCCTAAAGGTAGCAAAAGGAAAGAAATCATAAAGATCATACCAGAAATAAATGAAAAAGAAATGAAGGAAACAATAGCAAAGATCAATAAAACTAAAAGCTGGTTCTTTGAAAAGACAAACAAAATTGATAAACCGTTAGCCAGACTCATCAAGACAAAAAGGGAGAAGACTCAAATCAATACAACTAGAAAGGAAAAAGGAGAAGTTGCAACTGACACTGCAGAAATACAAAGGATCATGAGAGATTACTACAAGCAACTATATGCCAATAAAATGGACAATCTGGAAGAAATGGACAAATTCTTAGGAAAGCACAACCTTCTGAGACAGAACCAGGAAGAAATAGAAAATATAAACAGACCAATCACAAGCACTGAAATTGAGACTGTGATGAAAAATTTTCCAACAAACAAAAGCCCAGGACCAGATGGCTTCACAGGCATATTCTATCAAACATTTAGAGAAGCGCTAACACCAAACCTTCTAAAACTCTTCCAAAATATAGCAGAGGGAGGAACACTCCCAAACTCATTCTATGAGGCCACCATCACCCTGATATCAAAACCAGATTAAGATGTCACAAAGAAAGAAAACTACAGGCCAATATCACTGATGAACATAGATGCAAAAATCCTCAACAAAATACTAGCAAACAGAATCCAACAGCACATTAAAAGAATCATACACCATGATCAAGTGGGGTTTAACCCAGGAATGCAAGGATTCTTCAATATATGAAAATCAGTCAATGTGATACACCATATTAACAAATTGAAGGAAAAAACCATATGATTATCTCAACAGATGTAGAAAAAACTTTCGACAAAATTCAACACCCATTTATGATAAAAACCCTCCAGAAAGTAGGCATAGAGAGAACTTACCTCAACATAATAAAGGTCATATATGACAAACCCACATTTAACATCATTCTTACTGGTGAAAAACAGAAAACATTTCCTCTAAGATTAGGAACAAGACAAGGTTGCCCACTCTCAAAACTATTATTCAACAAAGTTTTGGAAGTTTTAGCCACAGCCATCAGAGAAGAAAAAGAAATAAAAGGAATCCAAATCGGAAAAGAAGAAGTAAAGCTGTCACTGTTTGCAGATGACGTGATACTATACATAGAGAATCCTAAGGATGCTACCACAAAACTACTGGAGATAATTGATGAATTTGGTAAAGTAGCAGGATACAAAATTAATGCACAGAAATCCCTTGCATTCCTATACACTAATGATGAAAACTCTGAAAGAGAAATTAAGGAAACACTCCCATTTAACACTGCAACAAAAAGAATAAAATATCTAGGAATAAACCTACTTAAAGAGACAAAGGAACTATATGCAGAAAATTATAAGACACTCATGAAAGAAATTAAAGATGATACCAATAGATGGAGAGATATACCATGTTTTTGGATTGGAAGAATCAACATTGTGAAAATGACTCTACTACCCAAAGCAATCTATAGATTCAATGCAATCCCTATCGAACTATCAATGGCATTTTTCACAGAACTAGAACAAAAAATTTCACAATTTGTATGGAACCATAAAAGACACCAAATAGCCAAAGCCATGTTGAGAAAGAAAAACGGAGCTGGAGCAATCAGGCTCCCTGACTTCAGACTATTCTACAAAGCTACTGTAATCAAGACAGTTTGGTACTGGCACAAAAACAGAAATATAGATCAATGGAACAGGATAGAAAACCCAGAGATAAATCCATACACATATAGTCACCTTATTTTTGATAAAGGAGGCAAGAATATACAATGGAGAAAAGACAGCCTCTTCAATAGGTGGTGCTGAGAAAACTGGACAGCTACAAGTAAAAGAATGAAATTAGAACACTCCCTAACACCATAGACAAAAATAAACTCAAAATGGATTAAAGACCTAAATGTAAGGCCAAACACTATAAAACTTTTAGAGGAAAATATAGGCAGAACCCTCTATGACATAAATCACAGCAAGATCTTTTTTGACCCACGTCCTTGAGAAATATAAATGCAAAGAAAAATAAACAAATGGGATCTAATGAAACTTAAAAGCTTTTGCACAGCAAAGGAAACTATAAACAAAAGAGAACTCTCAGAATGGGAGAAAATATTTGCAAACGAAGCAACTGACAAAGGATTAATCTCCAAAATTTACAAGCAGCTCATGCAGCTCAATATCAAAAAAACAAACAACCCAATCCAAAAATGGGCAGAAGACCTAAATAGACATTTCTTCAAAGAAGATATACAGATTGCCAAGAAATACATGAAGGATACCCAACATTACTAATCATTAGAGAAATGCAAATCAAACCTGCAATGAGTTATCACCTCACACCGGTCAGAATGGCCATCATCAAAAAATCTACAAACAATAAACGTTGGAATGGGTGTGGAGAAATGGGAACCCTCTTGCACTGTTGGTACAAATGTAAATTGATACAGCCACTATGGAGAACAGTATGGAGGTTCCTTAAAAAACTAAAAATAGAACTACCATATGACCCAGCAATCCCACTACGGGGCATATACCCTGAGAAAACCAAAATTCTAAAAGAGTCATGTACCACAATGTTCACTGTAGCACTATTTACAACAGCCAGGACATGGAAGCAACCTAAGTGTCTATCGACAGGTGAATGGATAAAGAAGATGTGGCACATACACAGAATGGAATATTATTCAGTCATAAAAAGAAATGAAATTGAGTTATTTGTAGTGAGGTGGATGGACCTGGAGTCTGTCATACAGAGTGAAGTAAGTGAGAAAGAGAAAAACAAATACCCTATGCTAACACATATATATGGAATCTAAAAAAAAAAAAAAAAGGTCAGAAGAACCTAAGGGCAAGACAGGAATAAAGATGCAGACCTACTAGAGAATGGACTTGAGGATACGGGGAAGGGGAAGGGGAAGCTGGGACAAAGTGAGAGAGTGGCATGGACATATATACACTACCAAATATAAAACAGATAGCTAGTGGGAAACAGCCACATAGCAGAGGGAGATCAGCTCGGTGCTTTGTGACCACCTAGAGGGGTGGGATAGGGAGGGTGGGAAGGAGGGAGATGCAAGAGGAAAGATATATGGTGACATACGTATATGTATAACTGATTCACTTTGTTATAAAGCAGAAACTAACACATCATTGTAAACCAATTATACTCTAATAAAGATGTTAAAAAAAAATAAAGATGTTAAAAAAGATGTAAACCAATTATACTCTAATAAAGATGTTAAAGATGTTAAAAAATACTTATACTAGAATAAAGTATTAGTTGTTTATCTGAAATGCAAAAGAAAAAATAAAACCTAATGAGAACATTACAGGAGATGAAAGATCAATATTTCTCATGAACATCAATGTCAAAATTCTAATCAAAACACTAGCAAATCAAATTTAATGATATACAAAAGGCATGATATCATAACTAAATGAGGTTTACTCCAGGAATGTATGAGTGGGTAAACATTTGAAAATCAACCATATAATCCACCAGTGTACTGAAAAAAAGGAGGAAAATCATATGATCACTTCAACAGATGAAGAAAAAGCATTTGATAACTTTCAACATCATTTATGAATGATAAAAACATAGCAAACCAGGAATGGAAGGTGACTGCCTTAATCTGATATGTAGTGTCTACAAAAATGCTACAGCTAACATCATATTTAATGGTGAAATAGTACAAATTTCACTCTGAGACTGGAAACTAGCCAAGGATATCTGCTGTTAACTCTCCAATTCAAAAATTTCCTGGAGGGTCTACCCAATGCAACAAGACAAAAAGAACCACCCCCTACCAACTGGAAAGGAAAAAATAAAACTACCATTCTTTGCGGTTTATAGGTCAGGAACCTAGAAAGTCCAAAAGATTCTAAAAATTACTAGAATTTATAAGTAAATTTAGAAAGGTTCCAGAATACAAGATCAATAAATAAGAAGAAATTGTATTTCTATATCTCAGCTGTTGCTGGCATTTGAAAGATCTGTTTAACAATAAAGAAATACATAAAATGCATAGAGATAATCTAATGAATAACATTCAAGTCCTTTACTTTGAAAACTAAAAAATATTTATGAGAGAATTAAGGAACATACCATGACCATGACTAGGAGATTTAACATTGCAGAGATATCAATTTTCTCTCAATTGATCTATAGATTAATTTATATGTAATTAACTTACATAGGTTCCATATTAAATATATAGTTATTCTATATAGAGTTCATATACATTAATTTATATAGAAATGCAAAGGCTGTGAATAGCAAAGACAAATCATAAGAAGAAAAACAAAGCTGGAGCACTTACACTGCATGGTAAGACTTAAACCGTGGTCATTTTGTTCCAAGGACAGAAACACCAATGGAACAAAATAAAGTCTGAGTCAGACCACACATATACAATCACCTGCTTTATGTCAAAGTTTACCTTGCAGCATAATAGAGAAAGAATTGTTTCAACAATGGTACCAGGGCAGGTGTGTAAACATATGGGAAAACGGACTTTCACCACATGTCACACCATATATAAAACTTATTTTTAGGTGGGTTGTAGATTTAAATGTGAAAGGCAGGCGTTTTTATCTTCAGAAACCTGGGGTAGGCAAAGATTTCTTAAACCAAAATAAAAGTTCTCAAAGTAAAGAAAAAAAAGGTAAATTTAATTACTTTAGTATTAAGATCATCTGTTCATTAAAGTGTATCAGTCAGAGAGTAAAAGGGCAGCCCATAGAGTGGGTGGAGTCCGTGATACACATCTGATAAAGGACTCATATTCAGAATGTGTAAGGAATTCCCACAAATCAATCAAAAAGACAAAGGTAAAAATGGGCAAAATCCTGAAAAGGCACCCAACAAAAGAGGATATTCAAATGGCCAGTAACATGAAAAGGTACTCAACTTTATCAGCCATCAGAAAATAGAAATTAAAGCCACTATGGGACTACCACACTTCCAACACAGTGACTAAAATGGAAAGACAAAAAATGTGGGCTATCCAGAACCCTCAACAGTGGAAGAGTGAATTGGTACATTCACGCTTCAAAAAACTATTTGAAAAACTGTTATAAAGCTGAATATATGTAAATCCTATAATCCAGCAATATTGTAATAGGGAAGAAACTTGTATTCTATTACAAATGAATCACTAAAGGGATGTTTCCTCTAAGCTTAAATTATACATAATGGCCCATCTCTGCGAACCCTGCCTCCCAGGTAATGAGCATTAAGCTAAAATACCTCTGTTTAGCTCACAGGAAACATCCTGACCAGGCCCACCTGTGAATAACTTCTGGAGGAAGAAATTAACACCTCCCCTCCGGAGGCTGATGGGAACCAGGAAGTGTTTGACTTTACTCCCTCCCCTTTTAGTATAAAAGAAGCCTGAATTCTAACTCAGGCAAGATGATTTTTGGGACGCAAGTCCACCATCTTCTTGGTTAGCTGGCTTTCCAAATAAAGTTGTTATCCCTTGCAGCTGGCTTTCCAAATAAAGTTGTTATCCCTTGCCCCAACGATTCATCTTTCGATTTATTGGCCTATTGTGCTGACAGCAGTACGAGCTTGGACTCCATAACAATACCACTCCTAGGTATGTATCTTCAGAAACATATTCATGTGTGCATTGAAAACGTGTACAAGAATTCCATAATGACCCTCTTTACAATAATCAAAAATTGGAAACAACCCAACTGTTACAGACTGAATGTGTCCCCCCATATTCGTATGTTGAAGCCCTAACCCTGATGTGGCTATATTTGGAGATGGGGCCTCTAAGGGAGTAATTAACGTTAAATGAGGTCAGAAGGGTGGGGCCCTGATCTGAACAGGATCAATGTCCTTGTAAGAGGCACCAGAGAGCTCATTCTGCCTCCCTTTCTCCCCCGAGGGTCTTTCACAGGAAAGACCACATGAAGACAAGAAGGTGCTTGTATACAAGCTGGGAGGAAAGCCCTCACCAGAAACAGGATCAGTTGGCACCTTGACCTGGGACTTCCAGCCTCCAGGACTGATAGAAAATATATTTCTGTTGTTTAAGCCACCCAGTCTGTGGTGTTTTATTATGGCAGCCCAGACTGACCGTGACACCAAATGTCCATCATAATATGATGGATAAATAATTTGTAGTATGTGCACATAGGCACATCTTGTTCTATTGCACTTGGCTTTAGTGAGCTTTTTACAAACTGAAGGTTTGTGGCAACGCTGCATCAAGCAAGTCTGTCAGCATCATATTCCAGCAGCATTTTCTCTAACTGTGTCTCTGGGTCACATTTTGGTAATTCTCACAATATATCAAACTTTTTCATTATTATTATATTATTACAGTGATCAGTGATCTTTGATGTTACTACTATGACTCACGAAGACTCAGATGATGGTTAGCATTTCTTTAGCAATAAAGTATTTTTTAATTAAGGTATGTACATTGGTTTATTAAATGTGCTGTTGCACGATATAGTATAAACATAACTGTTATACGCACTGGAAAACCAAAAAATTCGTGAGACTTTCTTTGTTGCATTATTTGCTTTACTGTGGTGGTCTGGAACCAGACCCATAAAATCAGAGGTCTGCCTGTACATTGCAACATTAATTATGAGAAAAAATAAACTATAATTACACTTAACAACATGGATTCACCTCTCATACCCCTCAGGGACCAGGAGCGCCCCTGCTCCCCCTGTCACTTCTGAGCCATCTCTCCTCCCTCCAGACTTGCACCCTCCCTCTAGGGACCCACACCAGCGACATGCCGGGCATACTTAGCAGCATCAACTTTCTGTCACTGCCCCTCAGTCCTGGAGATGTGGGACCTTGGTGCAGGGACTGCCGGCCACCTCATCCCCAGTCACTTCCAGGGATTTGAACGAGTACTTCTTTTCAGTGGTGTCCCCAAGCACGCTTAATCCTTGCCCCCAGGTTGCTGTATGTCTGTACTGCATCATGTACTCCACGGGCTCTCTGCAGGTGTGTCCACCTCTGGCAGAACTGCATCTCTGTGCCGGGCTTGGGCTCAGGGTGGCTGATATACACTGGGAGATGGGGTCTGGGGCCCCCAGGCCTCCCGTGTGCTGATGGGAGGACAGAGAGAAAGTGTGACCTGAGCTTGAGGGAGACAGCGCCATTACACGAGGCCAGGCGTGGGGCTGTCCTTCCCAGAGGGAAGGGAACGCACTCCCGTAACTTACAGAAGCCGCTTTATCTGATCCCACTCTCATCCTCTAGACCACAGATTTCTTGTTTTCCTTCCCGTTCACCTCACGATCTGAGATACTAATGTAACTAGCACTGTCTCCCTGCAATGATACAAGGCTCTCCCTGGGGCTTCTGAGAAATCAGGGAAAGCACGTACATTTCGGGGTGGGAATGCCACCTGAAAAGGTGCCCTTTGATACAATTCAGACAGTGTTCTTGCCCAAATTCTCCTCCTCTTCACCACCACGCTCACCTTCTAGAAAATATGTCTCAGGGTTGGTCACCAATGTGTTCCCAGGTCAGGGAGAGGATGCCTTGGAAATCAGCATGTGTGTCAGATGACACTTCATTATCTTCAAAAACTTAAGCACTAATTAACTGCTCATATATGTCAAATAGGGCACTCCATGAAGCCAGGCTTAACCAGACAGAATCTGCTCTCATCAGACCCTAAGCCCCCTCCTCCAGGGGGGCTGTTTCCCCACCTTGCCCAGGACTCTGGACACAGGAGGGGAAGCATGGTGGTGTGAATTCACCAGCACCGCATATTTCATCTCGAAGTAATCTTGCACACTAGAGGTCATCCTTCATCTAGAAGGAATCTCCTACACCTAGAATTAACCTTTTGTGATCTGAGAATTAATGCCATCTTCAACAAGGCATCTTCCCTAGACATGCTACCTTTCATTCACATTTCTTATGGGAAATTTATCATTTTCTAAATATCAATTCAGCCCACATATTCAGTCACACTTTTCACATAACTGAATCACAACAAGACTTAGTTATGTGGCTAGGGGATGGAAGGCAAGATTTTAGTGGTTTGATTTAAGTTTGGTCCTGGAAGTTAAGACTCTTACCCAGTTGAGAGCATTCCTGGGGCTGTTAGTCAGCTGTGGCTACTATGGAAGATCACCCAGCTATGGTAAATGCCAGCACCTTCCAGCCTCTGGAGAACCAAAAATGGCCCAGTGCTATTCTAACATCCCCAGCTGGATCCAGAACGGGATGCCCAAGGTAAAGGATTTTTTGCAGGAGCAGTGGGATTGAGAATATGGTTCAAAGTTCCTACTCCAAGCTTGGACAGGGTGGTAGTTCACATCTCCCCACACAATGACTTCATTTAAGAACAGAAAAAAAAAAAAAAAACATGGGAATGAATACTGTGAATGTTAAAAAACAAGAAAGAAATCTTGAGCTCCTGCAGAGATGAAAATCAGATGAACATCACTAAGGGAAGGCTGTAGTATTACGTAGTGGTGAGGGGCCATTAATCACTTATTCTGCCTTTTCCAAGTAACATGATAACAGGACCACTTAATTTGGGTGGTTACTGCATAGTTTAAAATAAGATGTCATATGTATCACAATGTTCATTGCAGCACTATTTACAATAGCCATGACATGGAAGCAACCTAAGTGTCCATTGACAGATGAATGGATAAAGAAGATGTGGTACATATATACAATGGAATATTACTCAGCCATAAAAAGAAACGAAATTGAGTTATTTGTAGTGAGGTGGATGGACCTAGAGTCTGTCATACAGAGTGAAGGAAGTCAGAAAGAGAAAAACAAATACCGTATGCTAACACATATATATGGAATCTAAAAAAAGAAAGAAAAAGGTTCTGAAGAACCTAGGGGCAGGACAGGAATAAAGACACAGACATAGAGAATGGACTTGAGGACACGGGGAGGGGAAAGGGTAAGCTGGGACAAAGTGAGAGAGTGGCATGGACTTATATACGCTACCAAATGTAAAATAGCTAGCTAGTGGGAAGCAGCCACATAGCACAGGGAGATCAGCTCGGTGCTTTGTGACCACCTAGAGGGGTGGGATAAGGAGGGTGGGAGGGAGACACAAGAGGGAGGGGATATGGGGATATATGTAAACGTACAGCTGATTCACTTTGCTGTACAGCAGAAACTAACGCACCATTGTAAAGCAATTATACTCTAATGAAGATGCTAAAAAAGAAAAGATGTCATTTTGTTTGTCACCCATGAAGACACTTAGATGAAAGAAAACAATGGGACAATTCTCTAGCAGAAAGACGAGCACATTTTTACCCTAAATATGACCCTGTGATTCCCTTTAATATCCCTGCCCTTCTGCAGCCACCCCACACACCCAGGGCCACTGACCTCCCTTCTCTGGGCATCACTGTGCTGTGCACGTGCTTCTGAGATTTCCTCCAATGGGACTGTGATGATTTGCTCCTGGTCTGTCTCCCTTATGTTTCTGCCCCTGCTCCAGACTCCCTCATCCACCTGGTACCCAACAGTGCACAGGGCTGTGTCAGGGGTGCTGTGGGAGGCCCCTACGATGGGCATATCCCTCCTGCAGATTTCATCCCACACTAACTCCCATATTTGCATCCTTAGCCCAGACTGTTCCTGAGCTCCACACCCACATTTTCAACTGGACAGCAATTTTCCAAGTCTCACCAGAATCTCAGACTTTGCTTCTCCATCCCCCCTAACCCCTCCTCCAAGGGTCTGCATCTCTGCACAGCACCACCATCTACCCATGTGCTAAAGGCAACATTTTCAGGGTCACGCTCGACTCCTCTCTTTCTGCCATTGCCCCATCCAATCCATCAGCGAGACACGCAGGTCTTTCCTCAAAACAGATCCTGCCTTCACATCTAGCTGCTTCTTATCACCTCCACTGCTGCCCCCATGGCGCTGGGCTAACGCAGCAGCTGCCCGCCTCGCTGTTCCTGCTCCTTTTTCCTCTGCAGAGTCCACTCTCAACACGGCAGCCAGGACGTGTCGGTGTGAATCCAAACATGTCACCACCCCTTCTCAAAGCCCTTCTGGGGCTGCACAGCCTCCTTACTGTGAACCCCAAGGCTCAGGAGTGTTCCCTGGCCCCTGCTACCATTCTCTCACCTTCCTTTCCAACCCCTCCAGCCCTCACTCCATCCGCTCCCGTGTCCCGCCTTACTTAAATGTGCCAAGGCTTTGACGGTGTCCATGGCTCATTCCTCCCTGCCCTCAAGAGCCCTGCCTCGTGCTCCCTCCCTCCACTTCAGAGCCCCTACCTCGTGGCCTCACGCCATATTGAGGGCCTACCTTATCACCTTTCTTCCCCACCAGAACTTCACCTCCATGAGGGCAGCAATTTCACCTGCGTTGTTCGCAGCGATGGGACACCCAGCACCTGGATGGGGTGTCTGTGGGAGCGCAGGTCAAGCTTGCCTTTGAATCTGTCTTGGCAGCTGTCCTGCCTACGACTTTAAGATGGAAGGAAGTGAGGCTCCAGGGGGCCTCTCAGCTGATTTGGGATAAGGCGGAGCTGGGCTGACTCACGTGAAAACCTGCACATTTTAGGGCTTCTCTGCCAGATTTGTTCCAATCCAACTCTACTCCCGTGGAGACAGACTCAACACCACAACTCAGAGGTGTCCCCACACTTTCTGACGTCTAGACCTCAGTGTCCCGTGTATGCAGTAACTGCTGTATGCAGACATCCCTCTGCCTTTGGATCCACGAACTCACTGGAGCATCACACCATCTCATCCTCACTGTGGGGGTGTCCCAAAGGGCTGCCAGATGTTACTTTCCAAACTGTGAGACCCATGATCTCTGCATCTTCTTACGTGTGAATGCAGCAGGATAACCCGGTTGAGAAACAAATGCTTTCTTGCAGTCTCATCTTCCTTCCTCTCTCAGGAGGTCAGCGGTTTTATGTCCTGAAAATGTGGCCCTCCTGTTGTCCCCGACTGTCATGGGGTGGGAGTATGTCATGCCCTCCGGGGTTTTAAGGCCCGAGGAGAATGGCACTCCCTCTCCTGTGGGTTCTGTGGGAGGTGAAGCTTCACTGCTCGATACACAGACTCCTCAAACAGGTGGGGCTGCCCACGTGCCTTGGGGAGCTGGAGGACCATTCTGGATACCCACTCTACGCTGGGCTCTGAGGGAGTGGAGCTGGGTCCCTGGGAGGGACAGCTGGACCATAGGCAACACAGGCCATCTTCTTGGCCCATTTTCTTTCTTTTTTAAAAATTTGTTTATTTTATTTTGTTTTTGGCTGTGTTGGGTCTTTGTTGCTGCATGTGTACTTTCTCTAGTTGTGGTGAGTGGGGGCTACTCTCCGTTGCTGTGCGCGGGCTTCTCTTTGTGGTGGCTTCTCTTGTTGAGGAGCACAGGCTCTAGGCGCGTGGGCTTCAGTAGTTGCAGCATGTGGGCTCAGTAGCTGTGGCATGCGGGCTCTAGAGCGCAGGCTCAGTAGTTGTGGTGCACGGGCTTAGTTGCTCCACAACATGTGGGATATTCCCGGACCAGGGCTCGAACCCGTGTCCCCTGCACTGGCAGGCGGATTCTTAACCACTGTGCCACCAGGGAAGTCCTTGGCCCATTTTCTGGACCACATGAGCCCTGGGTTCCCGTCCAGCCCCCGGGGAGGGGGACGTCCCCCACCCTGAGGCCCTAGGACAGAGTTTACATTTCCTTCCAAACACAACTTGAATTATGTCTTGAACAAGTAGATATTTTTCTCTAAAATTTTTTTGACATCTGTATTTCCATCTCCCATGAACACAGTAAATAATATTGATTATCAATGGTTGATTCACAGCGATCCGAGCACTAATTACTGGACGGAGGAATGGACATGCTACACCTGGCCACAGCGAGCAGCTTTTTCCCTACTGTTCCTCGGTGGAGTTCTGTCTGCCCCACGGAGAGTGACAGCAGGGCCCAAGGGGCGCAGTCTGGGCCACCTCCCAGCGCCTGGCCTCCTCACCCAGCTGGGGTGGGGGGCTGAGAGGGACTCGCCGGCCTCAGCCAGTATCTCCACCAGGATCCGGCATGGAAAGAGCCTGAAGGATGATCGGGTCTACTGCTTAAAGAGTTCAGAGAAGTTGATGGACAGTGGTGGAGGCGGGGGGAGAGGAATGAACGTGTATTCTGCCCTCTGTGATTTTCCAGTCCTCACCTTCCTGCCCTCGTTGAACCCTGACGTTCAGACCCTCCCTGCCCAGGATCACATTCCTGAAGGCTGGGGCACCAGTTGGCCTCCCCAAGGCCTCCTGCGGCACTGACGGGGTGCTGTCCGCAGCCCCGGGTGGGCCACCCTGCTGTCCCTTCTCTCCATCCTCTTGGCACGTGACGGAAATAAGGTACTGTGGGTGAATGTAGCATCTTGACTCCTTAAGTTTGGGTTTGTAAAAGGTGTTTTCCAAAATTGGATAGTTAGGGTAAAATAGCATGGTCTGGTCTGGAAGGTAAAATGTAAGGTCTGGAAATGCTGGTCTGGAAGGTCAAATGTAAGTGATAAAAACTTACATGGAAAAAACACACAAGAGACCTTCCAAAGGAGCAAGGGCTCTTGCTGAGCATGACAAAGCTGGAGGAAAAGGCTGGCACGGTGGACTCCATGCCCTTTACCAGGACTCGAGCTTTATTTTTTATTTTTTAAATATTTATTTATTTATTTGGCTGCATCAGGTCTTAGTTGAGGCATGCAGGATCTTTTGTTGTGGCGTCTGGGCTTCTCTCTAGCTGTGGTGCGTGGGCTCCACAGCGTGTGGGCTCTGTAGTTGTGGTGCGTGGGCTTAGTTGCCCCGTGGCATGTGGGATCTTAGTTCCCCCACCAGGGATGGAACCCGCGCCCCGTTCATTGGAAGGCGTATTCTTAACCACTGGACCACCAGGGAAGTCCCAGGACTCAGCTTAAATGAGGCAGCAATTATTGCTACTGGCAACGCTTGGGGCTGAACTTTGTCAAGGGCTCGGCTGCCGTACCCTTCAAGAGAAATTAGCTCATGAAATTTTTTCTTTCTTAACCTATACCAATTTTCCCTTCTCTATGAATAGTGACTCTTTGGTTTAAAATATCTCATCTGATTTACTCTCAAAGAGTCATCTTTAAAATAACCAGCCTCCAGAAGGAGGGCTTTAAGATTGCAGGTAATCTAGAGAGGCTGTTTTATGTGTGTCGATCAGTAAAAGACCTGGAGGTAAGACAGAGCCAGGTGTGGGTGTCGGTCTCTGGGTGGCTTCTGGCAGCTGTGCAGCAGCCGAGAAAATGATTTTTCCGTGGTCACAACATCAGATCCAACACAGTTATCAGGATTGCAGATCCTGTTGTCAAAGCAAACATGCCACGGGTGAGGCCCCCGAGCCCTGCGCTGAGACCTGCCCGCCAGGTTGCCTAGCACAAGTAAGGCCCCACTAACCACCATCCCCTCTTTACCGGTGTGGATCTTGTGCCCCCATGGGAGATGCACAGGGGCCTGAGAGGAAGGGCGTAGAATCCTCTACATGCATGTCTGAGAACCCCCTGAACGTGTGACTGTGCAAAGATTTACAATGCAAATGATTATGAGCGAGAAAGGGGCCGCGCTTCTCAGGAAGAACCAACATCTGTTGCAGAATTTGTTTGGAACTAGTTATTTTGTCCTTAGGCACTCCAAAGAAGACAAGTTTTGGTTTGCTCCCTGAATCTCATCCTCATCAGGATGTCAGAGAAACATGAAGGAGAGGGAAGAAACCAAAGTCAAATTTTATGTTTCCTTAACCTGGAGGCTGGGGTGCCGGTGAGGGTGGGAGAGAAGCAGCTCGGTAGGGCATGTGCCATCTAACAGCTCAGCCTCACCAGGCCGGCATCCGTCTTCTCCACGTCTTTGCAGACTGGAGCACTGAGGCTCAAAGAGGTCACCTAACTTGCCTGTGTCCACAGGAATTGACAGGGTCTCTTATTTCTCTCCAAGCACAGGGTCTTTCTTATCTTTTGTTCCACACTCAACTGGGGGCCAGGGATTGGATGGGAAAGGAGAGAAGTAAAGCAAAGCAGCCTACGGTTCTCTTTGTAGGGGTGCTGACCTGGCCAGGCTGTATTAGCGACAAAGGGAACACTCAGGAGATCTGGGCACCACGTGGTCCTTGCTCCACATCCACCGGCTCCAGGCTAGGGCCGGGCAGGGCCCGCAGGCACCGGAGCTGCCTGGGGGGTACTTACCCGCCTGCTCCAGAGCCACCATTGTCGCCTGCTCGATCAAGTCTCGCTCCACGAAGCTCCGGAAGTCCTCGCTGTACACGCTCAGGTCCGGCAGCTGGAACGTGTAGATGGGCATCTCCAGTGGAAACTGCTCGCTGCTGCACTCGCTCGCCACGTGGGACCGCGCCAGGGACACGATGGCTGAGCTGGCGTGGGAGATCCCGCGCGAGAGTCGCTTCTCTGTGGGGGTGGGGGGAGGGAGACAAGGGGGGTTGAGAGATGCGGGCCTCTGCATGAGCACTCGACACATCCCACACGTGTGCACACGACACACGCGCAGACATGCTCACACACGTGGATGTACACACGACACATCCCACATGTGACCATATACACATGACACCCCCACCCGTGTGCACACATACACGTGCACACACGCCACACGCACGTGTAAACACACATGACACACTCATGCGGCACACATACACATGTACACACACACACACCACACACAGAGGCACACCCATGGACACCCATACACCCATTACCTGCTGCACCAGCCCTGCCACCCTCCCAGTGTTCTCTGCAGGCCTCCCTCATGCTGGGCTAACATCACCACAACCTGGCACATGGCACTTAGTCATGAAACCACTTAGAAGGAGGCTAAGGGTAAGTCCACCACACAAATACTCAGCATCCTTAAAGATAACCAGACTTGCTTCCTGGGTCTTAAGTTACATGGAATTCAGCTCAACAGAGCTGCCCTCCTCTGGAATGAAATGCTACACGGGAGACGGCCTTTGTTTTTATGCATTTATATACATATATATATATATATATATATATATATATATATATATTTTTTTTTTTTTTTTTTTTTTTTTTTTTTTTTTTTTTGCGGTACACGGGCCTCTCACTGTTGTGGCCCTCTCCCGTTGCGGAGCACAGGCTCTGGACGCACAGGCTCAGAGGCCATGGCTCACGGGCCCAGCCGCTCTGCAGCATGTGGGATCTTCCCGGACCGGGGCATGAACCCATGCCCCCTGCATCAGCAGACGGACTCTCAACCACTGCACCACCAGGGAAGTCCACATTTATATTTTTAAAGTGAGAAGCAATCCACTCGGCTTCCTCCACTGAGGCTTGTATTTTAAGATAGGTCACCTTTATTAAAGTTACTCTGGGAGACAGGAGAAGATGGCGGAGGAGTAGGACGCGGAGATCACCTTCCTCCCCACAAATACATCAGAAATACGTCTACACGTGGAACTGCTCCTATAGAACACCCACTGGACGCTGGCAGAAGACCTCAGACCTCCCAAAAGGCAAGAAACTCCCCACGTACCTGGGTAGGGCAAAAGAAAAAAACAGAGACAAAAGAATAGGGATGGAACCTGCACCAGTGGGAGGGAGCTGTGAAGGAGGAAAGGTTGCCACACACTACGAAGCCCCTTCGTGGGCGGAGACTGCGGGTGGCAGAGGGGCGAAGCGTCAGAGTCATGGAGGAGAGCACAGCAACAGGGGTGCGGAGCGCAAAGCGGAAAGATTCCCGCACAGAGGATCGGTGCCGACCAGCACTCACCAGCCCGAGAGGCTTGTCTGCTCACCCACCGGGGCGGGTGGGGGCTGGGAACTAAGGCTCTGGCTTCGGAGGTCAGATCCCAGGGAGAGGACTGGGGTTGGCTGCGTGAACACAGCCTGAAGGCGGCTAGTGGGCCACGGCTAGCCGGGAGGGAGTCCGGGAAAAGTCTGGAGCTGCCGAAGAGACAAGAGACTCTTTCTTCCCTCTTTGTTTCCTGGTGCGCGAGGAGAGGGGATTAAGAGCGCCGCTTAAAGGAGCTCCAGAGACGGGCACGAGCCGCGGCTATCAGCATGGACCCAGCATGAGATGCTAAGGCTGCTGCTGCCGCCACCTAGAAGCCTGTGTGCAAGCACAGGTCACTATCCACACCTCCCCTCCCGGGAGCCTGTGCAGCCCACCACTGCCAGGGTCCCGTGATCCAGGGACAACTTCCCCGGGAGAACGCACAGCGCGCCTCAGACTGGTGCAACGTCATGCTGGCCTCTGCTGCCACAGGCTCGCCCGGCTCTGTACCCCTCCCTCCCCATGGCCTGAGTGAGCCAGAGCCCCCGAATTAGCGGCTCCTTTAACCCCGTCCTGTCTGAGCGAAGAACAGATGCCCTCAGGCGACCTACATGCAGAGGCGGGGCCAAATCCAAAGTTGAACCCCAGGAGCTGTGTGAACAAAGAAGAGAAAAGGAAATTTCTCCCAGCAGCCTCAGAAGCAGCGGATTAAAGCTCCACGATCAACTTGATGTACCCTGCATCTGTGGAATACATGAATAGACAACGAATCATCCCAAATTGAGGAGGTGGACTTTGGGAGCAAGATTTATGATTTTTTCCCCTTTTCCTCTTTTTGTGAGTGTGTATGTGTATGCTTCTGTGTGAGATTTTGTCTGTATAGCTTTGCTTTCACCATTTGTCCTAGGGCTCTGCCCGTCCATTTTTTTTTTCCACTTAAAATTTTTTTTCTTAATAATTATTTTATATTTTAATAACTTATCTTACTTTATTTTATTCTTTCTTTTCTTTCTTTCTTTCTTTCTTTCTTTCTTTCTTTCTTTCTTTCTTTCTTTCTTTCTTTCTTTTCTTTCATTCTTTCTTACTTTTTCTCCTTTTTATTCTGAGCCGTGTGGAGGACAGTCTCTTGGTGCTCCATCCAGGAGTCAGTGCTGTGCCTCTCGGGTCCAGCCAGGAGTCAGTGCTGTGCCTCTGAGGTGGGAGAGCCAACTTCAGGAAACTGGTCCACAAGAGACCTCCCAGCTCCATGTAATATCAAACAGTGAAAATCTCCCTGAGATCTCCATGTCAACACCACCACCCAGCTTCACTCAACGACCAAAAGCTACAGTGCTGGACACCCTATGCCAAACAACTAGCAAGACAGGAACACAGCCCCATCCATTAGCAGAGAGGCTGCCTAAAATCATAATAAGGCCACAGACACCCCAAAACACAGCACCAGACGTGGACCTGCCCACCAGAAGGACAAGATCCAGCCTCATACACCAGAAAACAGGCACTAGGCCCCTCCACCAGGAAACCTACACACCCCAATGAACCAACCTTAGCCACTGAGGACAGACACCAAAAACAACGGGAACTACGAACGTGCAGCCTGCGAACAGGAGACCCCAAACACAGTAAGATAAGCAAAATGAAAAGACAGAAAAACACACAGCAGATTAAGGAGCAATGTAAAAACACACCAGACCTAACAAATGAAGAGGAAATAGGCAATCTACCTGAAAAAGAATTCAGAATAATGATAGTAAAGATGATACAAAATCTTGGAAATAGAATAGACAAAATGCAAGAAACATTTAACAAGGACCTAGAAGAACTAAAGAGGAAACAAGCAATGATGAACAACACAATAAATGAAACTAAAAGTACTCTAGAAGGGATCAATAGCACAATAACTGGGGCAGAAGAACGGATAAGTGACCTGGAAGATAAAATAGTGGAAATAACTACTGCAGAGCAGAATAAAGATATAAGAATGAAAAGAACTGAGGACAGTCTCAGAGACCTCTGGGACAACATTAAACGCACCAACATTCGAATTATAGGGATCCCAGAAGAAGAAGAGAAAAAGAAAGGGACTGAGAAAATATTTGAAGAGATTATAGTTGAAAAGTTCCCTAATATGGGAAAGGAAATTGTCATTCAAGTCCAGGAAGCACAGAGAGTCCCATACAGGGTAAATCCAAGGAGAAATACGCCAAGACACATATTAATCAAACTGTCAAAAATTAAATAAAAAGAAAACATATTAAAAGCAGCAAGGGAAAAACAACAAATAACACACAAGGGAATCCCATTAGGTTAACAGCTGATCTTTCAGCAGAAACTCTGCAAGCCAGAAGGGAGTAGCAGGTCATATTTAAAGTGATGAAGGAGAAAACCCTACAACCAAGATTACTCTGCCCAGCAAGGATCTCATTCAGATTTGATGGAGAAATTAAAACCTTTACAGACAAGCAAAAGCTGAGAGAGTTCAGCACCACCAAACCAGCTTTACAACAAATGCTAAAGGAACTTCTCTAGGCAAAAAAGACAAGAGAAGGAAAAGGCCTACAATAACAAACCCAAAACAATTAAGAAAATGCAAATAGGAACATACATATTGATGATTACCTTAAATGTAAATGGATTAAATGCTCCCACCAAAGGACACAGACTGGCTGAATGGATACAAAAACAAGACCCGTATATATGCTGTCTACAAGAGACCCACTTCAGACCTAGGGACACATACAGAATGAAAGTGAGGGGATGGAAAAAGATATTCTATGCAAATGGAAATCAGAAGAAAGCTGGAGTAGCAATTCTCATATCAGACAAAATAGACTTTAAAATAAAGACTATTACAAGAGACAAAGAAGGACCCTACATAATGATCAAGGGATCGATCCAGGAAGAAGATATAACAATTGTAAATATTTATGCACCCAACATAGGAGCACCTCAATACATAAGGCAAATGCTAAAAGCCATAAAAGGGGAAATTGACAGTAACACAATCATAGTAGGGGACTTTAACACCCCGCTTTCACCAATGGACAGATCATCCAAAATGACAATAATTAAGGAAACACAAGCTTTAAATGATACATTAAACAAGATGGACTTGATTGATATTTATAGGTCATTCCATCCAAAAACAACAGAATACACACTTTTCTCAAGTGCTCATGGAATATTCTCCAGGATAGATCATATCTTGGGTCACAAATCTAGCCTTAGTAAATTTAAGAAAATTGAAATCGTATCAAGTATCTTTTCCGAACACAACACTATGAGACTAGATATCAATTACAGGAAGAGATCTGTAAAAAATACAAACACACGGAGGCTAATCAATACACTACTTAATAATGAAGTGATCATTGAAGAAATCAAAAAGGAAATCAAAAAATACCTAGAAACAAATGACAATGGAGACATGACGACCCAAAACCTATGGGATGCAGCAAAAGCAGTTCTAAGAGGGAAGTCTATAGCAATACAAACCTACCTTAAGAAACAGGAAACATCTCAAATAAACAACTTAACCTTGCACCTAAAGCAATTAGAGAAAGAAGAACAAAAAAACTCCAAAGTTAGCAGAAGGAAAGAAATCATAAAGATTAGATCAGAAATAAATGAAAAAGAAATGAAGGAAACGATAGCAAAGATCAATAAAACTAAAAGCTGGTTCTTTGAGAAGATAAACAAAATTCATAAACAATTAGCCAGACTCATCAAGAGAAAAAGGGAGAAGACTCAAATCAATACATCTAGAAATGAAAAAGGAGAAGTTGCAACTGACACTGCAGAAATACAAAGGATCATGAGAGATTACTACAAGCAACTATATGCCAATAAAATGGACAACCTGGAAGAAATGGACAAATTCTTAGAAATGCACAACCTGCGGAGACTGAATCAGGAAGAAACAGAAAATATGAACAGACCAGTCACAAGCACTGAAATTGAAACGGTGATTAAAAATCTTCCAGAAGACGAAAGCCCATGACCAGATGGCTTCACAGGCAAATTCTATCAAACACTTAGAGAAGCGCTAACACCAAACCTTCTCAAACTCTTCCAAAATATAGCAGACGGAGGAACACTCCCAAACTCATTCTATGAGGCCACCATCACCCTGATATCAAAACCAGATTAAGATGTCACAAAGAAAGAAAACTACAGGCCAATATCACTGATAAACATAGATGCAAAAATCCTCAACAAAATACTAGCAAACAGAATCCAACAGCACATTAAAAGGATCATACACCATGATCAAGTGGGGTTTATTCCAGGAATGCAAGGATTCTTCAATATATGCAAATCAATCAAAGAGATACACCATATTAACAAATTGAAGGAGAAAAACCATATGATCATCTCAATAGATGCAGAGAAAGCTTTCAACAAAATTCAACACCAATTTATGATAAAAACCCTCCAGAAAGTAGGCATAGAGGGAACTTTCCTCAAGATAATAAAAGCCATATATGACAAACCCACAGCCAACATCGTCCTCAATGGTGAAAAACTGAAACCATTCCCACTAAGATCAGGAACAAGACAAGGTTGCCCACTCTCACCACTCTTATTCAACATAGTTTTGGAAGTTTTAGCCACAGCAACCAGAGAAGAAAAAGAAATAAAAGGAATCCAAATCGGAAAAGAAGAAGTAAAGCTGTCACTGTTTGCAGATGATATGATACTATACACAGAGAATCCTAAAGATGCTACCAGAAAACTACCAGATCTAATCAATGAATTTGGTAAAGTAGCAGGATACAAAATTAATGCACAGAAATCTCTGGCATTCTTATCCACTAGTGATGAAAAATCTGAAAGTGAAATTAAGAAAACACTCCCATTTACCACTGCAACAAAAAGAATAAAATAGCAAGGAATAAACCTACCTAAGGAGACAAAAGACCTGTACGCAGAAAATTATAAGACACTGATGAAAGAAATTAAAGATGATACAAATAGATGGAGAGATATACCATGTTCTTGGATTGGAAGAATCAACATTGTGAAAATGACTCTACTACCCAAAGCAATCTACAGATTCAATGCAATCCCTATCAAACTACCACTGGCATTTTCCACAGAACTAGAACAAAAAATTTCACAATTTATATGGAAACACAAAAGATCCCGAATAGCCAAAGCAATCTTGAGAATTCAAAATGGAGCTGGAGGAATCAGGCTCCCTGACTTCAGACTATACTACAAAGCTACAGTAATCAAGAAAGTATTGTACTGGCACAAAAACAGAAATATAGATCAATGGAACAGGATAGAAAGCCCAGATATAAACCCACGCACATATGGTCACCTTATCTTTGATAAAGGAGGCAAGAATATACAGTGGAGAAAAGATAGGCTCTTCAATAAGTGGTGCTGGGAAAACTGGACAGGTACCTGTAAAAGAATGAAATTAGAACACTCCCTAACACCATACACAAAAATAAGCTCAAAATGGATTAAAGACCTAAATGTAAAGCCAGACACTATCAAAGTCTTAGAGGAAAACATAGGCAGAACACTCTATGACATAAATCACAGCAAGATCCCTTTTGACCCACCTCCTAGAGAAATGGAAATAAAAACAAAAATAAACAAATGGGACCTAATGAAACTTCAAAGCTTTTACACAGCAAAGGAAACCATAAACAAGACCAAAAGACAACCCTCAGAATGGGAGAAAATATTTGCAAGTGAAGCAACTGACAAAGGATTAATCTCCAAAATTTACAAGCAGCTCATGCAGCTCAATAACAAAAAAACAAACAACCCAATCCAAAAATGGGCAGAAGACTTAAATAGACATTTCTCCAAAGAAAATATACAGATTGTCAACAAACACATGAAAGAATGCTGAACATCATTAATCATTAGAGAAATGCAAATCAAAACTATAATGAGATATCATCTCACACTGGTCAGAATGGCCATCATCAAAAAATCTAGAAACAATAAATGCTGAAGAGGGTGTGGAGAAAAGGGAACCCTCTTGCACTGCTGGTGGGAATGTAAATTGATACAGCCACAATGGAGAACAGTACGGAGGTTCCTTAAAAAACTATAAATAGAAGTACCATACGACCCAGCAATCCCACTACTGGGTATATACCCTGAGAAAACCATAATTCAAAAAGAGTCATGTACCAAAATGTTCACTGCAGCTCTATTTACAATAGCCAGGACATGGAAGTAACCTAAGTGTCCATCAACAGATGAATGGATAAAGAAGATGTGGCACATATATACAATGGAATATTACTCAGCCATGAAAAGAAACAAAATTGAGTTATTTGTAGTAAGGTAGATGGACCTAGAGTCTGTCATACAGAGTGAAGGAAGTCAGAAAGAGAAAAACAAATACCGTATGCTAACACATATATATGGAATCTAAGAAGAAAAAAAAAGGTCATGAAGAACCTAGGGGTAAGATGGGAATAAAGACACAGACCTACTAGAGAATGGACTTGTGGATATGGGGAGGGGGAAGGGTATGGTGTGACAAAGCGAGAGAGAGGCATGGACATATATACACTACCAAACGTAAGGTAGATAGCTAGTGGGAAGCAGCTGCATAGCACAGGGAGATCAGCTCGGTGCTTTGTGACCACCTGGAGTGGTGGGATAGGGAATGTGGGAGGGAGGGAGACGCAAGAGGGAAGAGATATGGGAACATATGTATATGTATAACTGATTCACTTTGTTATAAAGCAGAAACTAACACACCATTGTAAAGCCATTATACTCCAATAAAGAGGTTAAAAAAATTACTCTGATAAACACATCCCACGTGAAGATTCCCAGGACACAAATATTAAGCCATTACATGCTTCTCTGCCTGGATTTTCTGTTGTCATGGCAATCTCAAAAAATGATGGTCTTATTCTTCACAGTACATCTCAGAGACAGTGTCTGTCTATCAAACGGATAGTTTTGATTCACCTTCAATTTCATTCTGAGATGAATTCAAGGTGTTTAAGTATGTTGTATTTTGAAGAAGGACGAGAAGAAACAGCAGACCAAAGAGGCCATGTGGTAGAGGATCCGCAGAGCACGTGGGCCAGCCGCTTGTCCTGTGCCTGGTCCAGTTCCCCCAGCGCGGGATCAGAGGAGATCCCCTGCCCCTCTCCCCCTCACAAGCCTTGCTAAGGTCACATCTCTTGCCTTCTGGAATCTGGGAAAGTAGGAACTGCCCCATCCTTCGGGACCCGATGGGTTGCTCAAACACCTGAGGTGACGTGAACCCGCACTTCTCCCAACAGAGGGAATGTGCTGGGCGGGGTCATCCATACGCCTTCTTGGCTTATCAATCAGCACCTATTGCCAATTGATGAGGACCTTGGAAACGTTGTGACTCACAGTGCAATATGATGCTATTAAGCCGTTCCAAATATTAAATATTTGGAGTCTTCACATGAAGACTTCACATGAAGGGAAAAATCTTTTTGAACTAAAAGTAAATTATGTTAAAGATCATATAACAAGAGACATACACTCCTAATTCTAACTCCTCCCAACTACCACGTCCATGAATGCATACATGTAATCACACACACACAGACACACACACAGACACACTCACAAACTGATTCTTTAAACATGAACGCAGCAATCCTTCCTTTGGAAGTATAAATAAAATAAATAAAACAGGAATTACCATGTTCAAAGTTATGCCCCAGAGAAATACAGAGAGCTTTTAAAAAAATAGTGAGGGAATTAGAGAATTTCCCATCCCTTGACAAAGCCAACTCAAACATCTATGATTTCGTGTAGCAGAGGGAACTATACTCAGTATCCTGTGATGAACGATAATGGAAAAGAATATAAAAAAGATGTATACATATGTGTAGCTGAATCACTCTGCTGTATAGCAGAAATTAACACATTATAAATCAACTCTACTTCAATTAAAAAAATAAATTAAAAAAAACCCCAAACAAAGAATCAAACAAAAAAAAACACCATCTATGATTTAGGCCAGGGGATGTGTCTTAACTCTGTTTTCTTATTTTCTGTATTCTTGAGGCTCTGGCATCCAGGGCCTCCGTGAATGGGGAGAGGATTTCCCTACAGAAGTAGCCAGTTCTTAGAGATACCAAAGGACTCACGCAGGAGCACATCTTTCCTATGCAAACCAACCAACTCAGAGCCCATACTCTGGATCACCTTCTTTATCTGGTTCTTACACCAGCAAGCCATGTTCCTGCCCTAATTACCCCAGGCCCAGGTGCCAGACAATGAGAGATGGCCCCTATGCCCCAGAGAGCTGCAGAAATTACTCAAACTGGCCAGTCCTAAGTCTGTTTACCCTGCCTTATCTTTCCCACAGAAACACAATACAGGCTCCTACCCTTGTTTTCCTCTGTCCCCTTGGCCTCCTGATCAACCCTGGTGCTTCCCCGTGTGTCCCTTCAGGGTGTGCCATGCCTCCTGTTTCTAGGGAACTGTGAGTATAAGAATCTCTTCCCCTAAGATAGCCATGTCCATGTCTGTGTGTCTCACTATACCTGAGTAAAACAAATCCTGGGTATATTTTAAAGCAGGTAGACAAAACTTTTCTAAAAGGGACAGATATAAATATTTTAGGCTTTATGGGCCATACAAGTCGCAGTCACAACTACTCAACTCTGTCTTTGTAGTAGTAAAGCAGCCATAGACAGTGAATAAATAATAAATAAATAAAGCAGACATAGACAGCCATAGACAGCAAATAAATAAATAAAGTTTTATGGGTTCCAATAAAACTTTATTAAAAAAAACAGGCAGTGGCCAGATTTGGTTCATGAATCATTGTTGCTGATTTAGAATTTAGAATATGGAGGACTGTATTTTCCATTTTAGGGCACTGTGATTTCAGGAAGAATTCAATTAAAGGATATATAGATCTAATGCAGAAATTACAATTTCTATTTTATTAAAAATACATATGTTCACAAGGCTCAGTTAATGAAATTATCTTATGATAGACTTCTTCTTTTTTTCCCCTTAAATAATATCTGATAAAAATCAGATAGCAGCAGGTATCAGTATAAGGCCCTGATTCTGGAATCTGTGTGAAAACAGAGAGAAGGATCCTTCTAGCCCCTTTCCTGGGAGGGTGAGATAATGGTTTAGATTGTTTGCCACTCGAGAAGGGCAGGAACTGCCAAGTTGTCAGCTCTCTGGATTTCCACTGCATGAGAGATGTCAGGAGGCGGTCCTGTGTGGTTCTGAAGGAACACACAGTCACAGAAGGCCTGGGGGAAAGACTGAACCAAATGGTTAGAAGAGGTGGTTCCACCAGAGTCAGAGCTAAGGGCAGAATGAAGGAGAACTTAAGAACAATACAACAAGATCGACAAGTCAGTGACCACACCTCAGCACCCTCTTCCTAACCCACCCAGGAAGCCCACAGGAGCAGAACAGTGGGAATGGGCTGGGTTCCATGGGTGGGGGCTGAGGGCAGGTGTTCTGGCTGTGCCTTTCCTCTCCCCAGCTAGCCCTTGGTGGCTCACTGCCTGAACCATCACCACCACAGCGTGGGCCAGCCCCACCTTGGCCAAAGCCAGCTGGAAGAGCGTCAGGGCAATGCTCATGCTCAGCTGGGACGGGGCTCCAACCACGATGGGAACAGGTGGGCTGGCCAGGCCTGGAGCCTTCCCTCTTCTCTCCTACACCCCCTGTGAGCTGACAGTTAGAATAGAAGGTGGTAGCCCCTGCAAATGAGCAATTTCTAGAACAGATGAGCTGAGAGGTTCCCTAAGGAATAAAGCCAACTGTGGGGAAGAGAGCCAGTGGAGAACATTTTGAGCCCATATTAAAGCATTCAGAACTCGCCAACTTGAGTGTGCTTCCCCCCATGCTCTCATTCACAGGAAGGCAAACCAGAGCCCATGCCTTTGTCCCTTTCTCCTGATACCATGAGCTAAGATGGCTGGTAACTGCAAGGTGCTGTGTGTTCACAGGGAAAACTCAGGAAACATCTGAGCAGTGCAAACACAGTTACAGAAAGTCCACAAAGTACCCGGGGCTGGAATGCACAGGAGGACATGATTTTAAAGTAAGCCTAGTAGATGGGACTTCCCTGGCAGTCCAATGGTTAAGACTTCACCTTCCAATGCAGGGGGTGCAGGTTCAAGCCCTGGTCAGGGAGCTAAGATCTCACATGCCTTGTGGCCAAAAAACCAAAACATAAGACAGAAGCAATATTGTAACAAATTCAATAAAGACTTTTTAAAAAAATAAAGTAAGCCTAGTAAATATGTTCAAAGAGGGAGAATATGAGAATGTGAAATAGTAATAATAATGAGAAAGGCTAATTTGGAATGAAATAATGTGAATGCTGATTAACAGAATGGATTCATGTGAAGAATAAATTAGGATGTTAGAAGAGCAAGTGAAGGAAATCTCTTAGAAGATGTGAAATTAAGATGCAAGAAGACAATGGAGGAATGGAATGGTTTTAAAGGAAAATAATTTGGACCCAGAATTCTTATTCCACTAAACAAAAATTTAAGTATGTCATGTAAACTCTTCTAGGTACTGACAGCGTTAGGAGACTGATCATGCAAAAATTCTTTTAGAAAATAGTCTTTGAAAAAGTATTCTTTCAGCAAAAGCTAAATGTGAGTAAATAAAGAAGTTGATTGTGGTCTAAGCAAGCAACAGAAAGAACCTAAATATGTTTGAGGGCACATGGAGGCAGGAGGGAGAAGATAAAAACAAAGACACATGTCTTTTTCAGGGTAAAATATAGTTGTTGATAAGTTTTAAAAATTAATAGGGAGAAAACCTAAATATAGGTTTTAATAGAACAGGGTTAAGTATAACATAAGGAGAATGTATAACTTTCAAACCAGTTGAAAAATTTAATTAGCCAGAAAAGATAGAAAAGGAGAAAGATGCATACAAAAAGCATGGTGAATAAAACACACAACATAAAGCAGCACAGATACGACAATAATAAAAATAAAGTAAGTGGATTAAATTCACTGCTTAAAAGACAGACTCGTATTGGATAATAAAATAATACCTGATGATAAATTACTTCCAAGAATCACATTTGATATAAAAGGATGAGGAAAGGTTGAAATAACGGCTGAAAAAATGTTATTCCAAATATGAACCAACAGAAAGGCAGAGTAGAGGCTTAACATCAACTAAAACAGATTTAAAGATAAAAACAGGGACTTCCCTGGTGGTCCAGTGGTATGGAATCCGCCTTCCAATGCAGGGGACACGGGTTCAATCCTTGGTTGGGGAACAAAGATCCCACATGCCGTGGGGCAACTAAGCCCGCGCACCACAACTACTGAGCTCATGAGCCTCAATGAGAGCCCGCATGCCTCAAACTACAGAGCCCACGTGCTCTGGAGCCTGCATGCCACAACTAGAGAAGAGAAAACCCCCATGCCACAACTAGAGAGAAGCCTGCTTGCCACAACGAAGAGCCTGCACGTTGCAATGAAAGATCCCGCATGCCTCAATGAAGATCCAGCATGCTGCAACTAAGACTCAATGCAGCCAAAAATTAAAAAAAAAAAAAAGATAAAAACAATTATGTGGGACAAAGAGACACTCTATATATTGGTAACAAAGCATATTAGAGCCAGATGACCTAACAATTATGGATACATATGCACCTACCAATACAGCCCCAAAGCGTAGTGGAAGGGATGAAGCTAAGAGAAGAAACAGGTCATGAGTATTAAACTTTCTAACTCAAGTGTGGCTTTTCTAGACAACAGAGTAAGCATAGAAGAATAATCCAGGATAGAGATTCCAATGTAGCTTGAATAAGAAGGCTGAGCTAAAAGAAACAGACAACATTGACTCACAACAGTTTGGGAGGGTTGACCTAATGCAATAGGAGAAGTGGAATTCATTGTGTAAATATTAAGAGGAATATTAAATTATTTCAGATCCTATGATTATATATTTAGAAAACCCAAGATATTCTCTGAGAACAAACAATTAGTATTAATACGAGAACTTATGTAATGACTGGATAAAAGATAAATATACAAAAAGTAAGTTGCTTTTCTCTGTGCCTAAACTCTTAACAGAATGTGAATAAATGCAGAGGTATATGCAATGTTCTTGAATGGAAAAACAATATTACAATATGCTAATTATTCCTAAAATAAAATAAAAATCCAATCCAATTCCAATCAGAATTCCAATTTTAAGGTTACTATGGCAGAATAAATATCCAAAAATAGTGAAAAAGTTTTGGAAAAGAACAGCAGTAAAGGAACTTGCCTTTGCAGAAAGTAATACTATATGAAACTACAAGAGTCAAGTGTAACAGGCTGGGTGGGCACACAAACAGACAGAGTCCAGAAACAGAGCCAAATACGTTTTGGGGAAGTTAATGTACAGCAAAGTTGGCATTTTAGTTCAGTGGGAAAGGAATGCTTTATTCAATAAATGTGCTAGAATACCTCATTCTCAATCCAGAGAAGCAAAACTAGATCCTTAGCTATTATTCGTAAAAACTTCAAATTGATTATAAGACCTAAGAACAAAATTTAAAAACAAATATGGCAACATATGCTAGTAACTTGGCACTCCAGGAGAACTTTTAAAGTGAAAAAGGACACTCATTAGCCATGAATGTATAGTAATGTAAACATTCTGTAAGGCAGAATACCCTGTGAAGAGTCATAAGGCAAAAATGCAGTGGGATGTATATATAGACATGAGTATACATATATATGTACACAAAATGTTTTTAGTCTTCATTATAAAGAATGCTACAAATTGATAAGAAAAATGCAAACAAATCAATGGAGAAATGGGCAAAGTATGTGAACAAGCATGTCACAGAGGGGGAAATCCAACTTGGCTAACAAGCAAATGACAAGATGAAAGTTAAAATACACTATTTTTTGCCCTTCGGAGTAGAAAAACAATGTAAAACCATCATGAGAACACCCAGTCCTGGAAGAATGAAGGGAAACACCCAGTTTCACACATGGTGAACAGAAATGTGTTTGGGAACGAAGTCTTGAAGTTATCAAATAAAAAAACACATATGTTGGCACAGCAAATCCACCTTGGAAATGCCAACCTATAGAAATAACAGCACTAGTACATACAAATTACAGGTATAAACTTTATTTTAGCAGTGCCTATAGTGTCAAAAACCACCACCAACAACAAAATCCAAGAAAAAACAGAATCACGATGAGCAGGCATGGTTTAAAAATGATCATATGCTGTGGAATAAAATATTTAGAGAGAATGTTTGTGATTTATTTTTCAATGAAACAAGCACTCTGCCAAGTGCATTATGTGCATTTGACTCTGATGCGTTTGCACTTTGAACAAGCAAAGTAAGAAGGAGCAGAGAAGACAGAACAAGCTGGGGCCACTGGTCAGTCTCCCTGAGGTTTGGGAGGTGTGGAGAAGAAAACTCTTATGTTTCTTTTATAGATCTTTGCATTGTTTCCTTTGTTACAATGAGCTTTTCTCATTTCTGTAATTAAGACATAGAAAACAAAGCACATCGGATGATGAACATCAATCTCGAACAGGTTTGGAGGCTTCTATGCTACTTGAGAAATAATTGCAGGGGGCTTCCCTGGTGGTGCAGTGGTTGAGAATCTGCCTGCTAATGCAGGGGACATGGGTTCGAGCCCTGGTCTGGGAAGATCCCACATGCCGCGGAGCAACTGGGCCCGTGAGCCACAACTACTGAGCCTGCGCGTCTGGAGCCTGTGCTCCGCAACAAGAGAGGCCGCGATAGTGAGAGGCCCGCGCGCCGCGATGAAGAGTGGCCCCCGCTTGCCACAACTAGAGAAAGCCCTCGCACAGAAACGGAGACCCAACACAGCCAAAAATAAAATAAAATAAAATAAATAAATAAATAAGAAGACCCCAAGATCACTATTAAAAAAAGAAGAAAAGAAAAGAAATAATTGCAGGGAGCAGAGATGTTGGATCTGGAAAAACCAGGACTCCAGGAGGAATGTGGGGTCCCAGAAAAGTGGACACACTCTCCAATTTTTCTGAGGCGGGAACGGAAGCTGTAAAGGAGTATGAGGTGTGGTGCCCAGAGAGCGCCATCTGCCTGCAGCTGGGAGGCGATGACCTCGCCCTTCTGTGTACCCCCACCCCAGCCCCCTCGCAAGCCAGGGCGGGTCCCTCAGCTGGTACCTTGGGCGATGTCGTCCTGCCTGGGCGGGCAGGGCCGTTCGGCCGTGTGCGCAGGTGGGGGGTGCTCTCGCTCGGGCTGCTTGGGGCACCTGCCCTCGTTGAACACAGGCGGCAGGTTGGCTGTGTGCACCTGTCGGAGCTGCTCATAGTCACTCAGAGCGGCCGTCAGGTCCCAGTTTTTGCCTGGAGACGAGAAATGACAAGACATTACAATACTGATGCATGAACAATGGTCACATTTTAGGAAAGAATCACGCAAAGAAGGGTCTCTGTTAGCACGTGTTCACTCTTGAACTCCCCACCAGTAGTTCTCATTTTTCTTTTTGTTCTTTTCTGTTTTTGGTTTTTCACTCAATGCTTTTTAGTATACTCACAGAGTTGTGCAACCATCCACACTATACGATCCCAGAACACTTTTCATTACCCTGAAAAGAAACTTTTTTTAAAAATTGAAATATAGTTGATTACAATGCTTCAGGTGTATAGCAAAGAGATTCAGTTATACATACACATACACAGATCTATTCTTTTTCAGATTCTTTTCCATTGTAGGTTATTACAAGATATTGAATATAGTTCCCTGTGCTATACAGTAGGCCTGTGTAGTTTTAGTTCTCAGCTTTTGAAGGAGTAAAATGGCCTGACGCGTACTCTCCAAGAGTAGAATTTCACACCCACGCCTGAGATCCATCCCTCTGAAGTACGTGATGTACCTACAGTAGTACATCATGTAGTATCTAAGGATGCTAGCCTTAGATTCACACACCCTGCAGAACATTCCACGCCTCTGAAAACTAAGTCATAGAGTTTAATTTCCAAGGGGAGCAAAACACTGAGTGCAAAAAAAAAATAAAAAATAAAAAATGGAAAAGAAGTTCCCAGTGGAAAAAAAAAAGGAATGAAAGGAATTCTCATGTTTTCTTTGGGCTTTTGCTCAGTATTTCACCTTTTTCTTGAAGCTTAGCTTGGAGAGGGCAGAGCCTCCAGGGGGCTGTGTGGGAGGCTCGGTGGGAGGCGACCTCAGAGCTCAGGTGCTGAACTGGGTGAGACTCCAGGCGGGACAGCTGTGCCCGTCCCAGGCAGCGCTCAGCAGGGATGGGTGCTGGGGGTTCACAGCATGAGGGGGAGCTCATGGGGGGCTGGACTCAGTGTGGAGGCTCTAATCCCTGACTCTAAGACTTAGTGGACTTCGAACAGAAGGAAGGAGGTGGCACACACCGCATCCGATTCTATTAGGCAAACATGTGCTTCTTAAAGATTTTTTTTTTTGATATGGACCACTTTTTAAAGTTTTTATTGAATTTGTTACAGTTTTGCTTCTGTTTTATGTTTTGGTTTTTTGGCCAGGAGGCACGTGGGATCTTAGCTCCCTGACCAGGGATTGAACCCACACCCCCTGCACTGGAAGGCGAAGTCTTAACCATTGGACCCCCAGGGAAGTCCCAACCATGTGCTTTTTAAAGGCAAAGAATTAAAAGCTTAGCTCTAATTTTAAAGAGCGAAAAAAATCTTATCCTCTCCCGATTAACTTCAAATTGCAGTATTCACTATATTGACTAACAATACGATGAATTATGCGGTATAGACAACAGAATGAGGCTTTGAACGTCTAAAATAATATCTGAACATCTTCCTCTGGTCTTTCTACTTTTTTCTGCTGCAGACTTGATACTATCAATCAGAATGTTTAAATTCTATCACATGGACATGTACAATTTAATCATATTTTTTTCCTCCACAGTCAGCTAACAAAGACACCACTGAAGCATCTTTGCACATCTCAGTGGGGAAGAAAAGGAAACGAAACCATCCGGGTTATTCAACAAAACCCTAGCAGGGTCTGGGGGCACTTTTGTAAGTGGTGACAGGTGGGGACATGGGTGGAGTGCAGCCCCACTACTGTTAGTAGTTGTATCGTGCAACGTGGCGGTGATGAGAAAGTCGTTTTAGGGGAACCAGCTGAAGCAGAAATGCAAGCATGCACTTTCACTCTTACACACGACTAACAATCACAGTGTACACACACTGCCTGTCTAAGTGCTTTCGAGTCTAAGTGCTTGTGTCTATCAAATGGACATCCTCGTTCCAGGGTGCAGTCCAAGAAGGGCAAGACAAGGCCCTGCCTTAGGGACATTATTCCTTAGCAGGGGCAATGACCTGGGTGGGCACCTTGCCCTAAAGTAGGGCCAAGGGTGGCAGGTGCCCCAGGGAGGGCCAAACCTGTGTCCGGGAGGAAAGTCAAGGAGAGGGGAGGTGGAGGAGAGGCACCCGGATTGCGATCCTATCACGAAATGCAAACACGTTAAATATGGGAGTGTGTATTAGCAATGACACCAGCCCCACAAATCCTGGTTGTGAAGGGAAAGAACCTGCATGGAGCACCCAGGTGTAGCCGGGGGTGTCATCGTCCCCGAGCCCCACAAGGAGTAGGCACTGTCCTGGCTCCTCACAAACAGAAAGTGAGGCTTAGAGGATTGCTACACCATAGTGTTTGCATATGAACCCTCCATTCTGGATCTGTCCACCAAGCTGCATCTCCCCTGCAGGGCTGCCATGGACATAAGACCCAGTCCTGAAAGAGCTGTGGCCCCCCAGCTCCTGCTCTCAGGAGCCAGCCCACTGTGCTTCTCCCACCAACTGGAAAGAGCCTGTTCTGCTGTTCCTGTCTGTTCCCAACAGGAGACCCTTTCGGAGCCCCCTGATCCACGTTCCATCACAGGTGATCAGACCCGAGTATGAAGGCAGGACCACAGCGCTCATGCGTAGCTTCTGTGGACCAGAACTCCAGGGTGGGGGTGTGTTCCCACCGTGTGCCTCTGTTAGAGCATCAGCTGGGGCAACGCCGAGAAGCACGTGTCCAGCCATCAGCAAAGGCCGGTCCGCTCTTCTCTCCCACCCGGGGACCTCTCACTCGCTGATTTTTCCCACTTGCTCTTGCCTACACTGTCTTCTCCCATCACTGCCCTGGACTCCTGTTCACTTTGCTACACACCTGCCCGTATCCTTAACCAGCAAGCATCCTGGTTCTAACCTGGGCCGCACCTCTTAGCAAACGGGGATCCAGTGTCAGGTGAGAGCGAAGATGGAGGAGGGGGTGGCACTGTCCACAAAGCCCAGCTCCCAAACGATCCCCAAATGCTCGATTTCAGATTTTAGAGAACTCCTCAAGGATCCAGGACTCCAGGGTCTGTGCACTTGAAAAGGGTCCAAGAGGCCACTGAGAGGGAAGCAAGCAAGACGGAAGGAAGACAGACACACTCATCAGATGTTTAGGGGGTCAGAGCCCCTCGAGATCTGCTTCCTGCTCTGCCCAGTCCCAAAGACTGCAGCTCCGGACAACCAGGAATGCCAGTGGTGACTGACAGATGTGTGGACAGGGGACACCCAAGGGATGAGCTTGACACTGGAGGGTTGTACAGGTTGTATCTAAAAGCACGAAACCTAGAGGAGAGGGACAGGAGTGGGCCCCTGGTGGCCTGGGAGCAGGGTTTGGTGCTCAGAGAGCATACATTTCAAGATCCCCTTTCATCTTCTCCACTGTAAGTCTTGGAGGGTCCCAAAAGGTGTCGCATGGAGGGAGGATGAGGTGGAAGGGCACACAAGCCCACCATGGTGACACCACCACAGTGATGCAACGGGCTAAGGCCAGAAGGAATCCATAGCCAGGTGACTGGGGTGGCCACAGGCTGTGAGCCCTGAAGCCAGCACACTCATTAGAGGGGGGGATCAGTCCAGCAGAGCAGTAAAGAGCTCAGGCTTTGGGCCTGGACCTGCCTCCTGGCTACTTCTGTGACAGTGAATACAGAATACCACCACGTGAAACCTTGGGTTACATTTCTGAACAATTGGGATAATAAAATCCACCTGATGAAAATTCCTAGGAGGAGTAAGTGAGGTGAGGAGACTACATTTGTAAAGTTCTTAGCACACGGAAAGCAATTAGTGTTACAACCATTTATGGTAAGTTTTCACTTATGCCTAACTTCTGTCACTTATGGTTGAGATCCAGCTGGTAAGTGACAGAAGTGAGATTCAAATCCAGGTCTGTCTTGATCAAAACCTAAGCTTTTGGGGCTACAGTTCCTTTGAACCTGACCTTGTTTTGGGAGTCACGGCTCCTGGCTGCTGACCACCCTTGAAACCTCCCTCTCCCGTGGCCGCCCATCATGACTCCATAACAGGACTTGCCCTACTTCCCAGATCCCTCCATCCCCACCTTGCCACTGTTTTCACCTGCTGGGTCCTTGCTCTGTTCCCCACAGACTCACCTGTACTATGTGAAATTCTCATTCAGGTGTCACTTGTGCCATCTCCCAAACACCGGCAAGCCACCAGGCTGCTGGGAGGACACCAGAAGGCCTCTCTCCAACACGACATCTTAACAGACCCCTTTACTATGACTCTAAACACTCCATGTCCCCTTTTCTGGCTGCTTTGCCTTTCCCTGTCCTTAAAGCACATGGATTCCCTCCACTTTTCTTCTTGTTTTTCTTTTCTTCTCTTAATTTATAATATATTCTCTTTTGAAGATTAAGTCCATCTCTATGGGAATAATCATAAATCTAGTTACAGTTTGTATCCTAAGCTTCAAGGCCAAATGTTCAAAGATGGCAGATACTAGTCAACTATCCAATCTCTATTCCTGTCTGATTCTATATGCACAGAATCCTAATTTATTTGCAAGAGCAATTTGCACAGTTAGAAATATTCATTTTTCTCCTGCAGCCAACCTGAGGGTTTCCAGTGATGTTCCAACAGTATTTCTCCAAGGAGAGTATTTCTGGTAGGACAGTATCACTGTCTGGAAGACCTCAAGGAGATGGAGACAGTTGCCTGATAAATGTTTCCTTCCGGGTGCTGCCTCAGTTTTTTATTGTCACATAGAGCAGGTGACTGGGGTACCAGCAGGTACAGGTTTTACCCTCTAGCACAGTTTACTGGTGATGTGCTTGTGCTTTAAACTTTTAATTCATTTTATTTTTTATTGTCTTAAGAGGAACATCAAGCAGGGTCTGATCTCAGGTTAAACGGCTTATTTTGTTTTGTCTCTAAAGCTTCACATCCATTAAGGAAAATGATGAAGCAGAGATATATGAGCCCACAGGAAGATGTGAAACAGGAACTGACTAAACTCAGGGAAAAAAGAAAAGAGTTAATTTCAGAGAGGAAGTCCAGTTATAAGGGACCAGACAGAAAACAAGTACAGATAGCATAGTAAGGACCATAAAAATGAAAATTAGTAAAGTGAGCAAAATGAAATAGAAATAAGGTAACAAAGGGTTACAGGGAAATGGTAGATAGAGATTATAGGTGAAGGAAATGCCACGTACACATCACTGGAGCCCAAAGTAAGAAATCTAAAACAATGGAAAAGAAAAAATAATTTAAAAACTATGATTAAAAGAGAAAACTTTTTTTTTTTTTACCACATGGAGGTACTTTATTATTTCCTTATAATCAGGCAATCTCAACAAAATGGTATGCTAATTAAATTTGTAAAATGCTGCGGTAATAAAGTTTCATGAAATTTTAAGACAAGGAAGAGCATTTGTCACATGAAACCACATCACATTGGACAGGCACTGTGGTTCACATTCTGGGTACTTGTGATTCCCTCTTTTGCTGATTCTCAAAAAGAGAAATTAAAAAAATACATGGTACCATGCGTATATATTCTACTTTATCTCATCATTTCAGAAAAACTTATTTGCACACAAATGTAAATACTAAAACAATTTAAAACATATAGTCTTCTCAATATCCTTTCATTAATTAAGAAGAAACAAAAATGGATAGCCATCATAGAGTGATCTTGGGTATCCAATCAGGGAAAAGTGGAGGAAAATCAGGAGCAGAGGAGATGGTAGTTTTTGGAGAGAAATCTAAGACCAGCAATCACAGATTGAGCCTTTCAAAAGAGAGAACTTCTGACATAAATACTTGATCCTACACACTGAAAGGGCACATTGTATATAAGGAAACTGTCCTAGTATAATCAATACAATGATATAGCCTTATAATATTATTATGTTTTAAAGATAAAGAGAATTATTTGAATATTTCAACAAAAAGGAAAAACAATCAGGCTGGTAACATACTTCTTGGCAGCCAAATTCAATGTCTGAAGATAATGGGCCACATTTACAAGATACTGAAAGAAGTAAAGAAGTGCGAGCTAAGAATGTTTATACCCATATAGGCCATTCCTTCATGGATAAAGGCTACAGACAAATCATTTAAAACACGTCTGAGTTCAGGAAATATTAGTCAAATGGATCTTTCTTCAGAAAACTACTAGAAGATGAGTTCCAGCCAATCAAGAATGAATGGAGGTTTGGCAAAGGGAAATTGAGGTAGTACTAAATGTATTTAACTGTACACCTAAGTAAAAGCAAAGGTACAGATACAAATGACAGAGAAGAACATTCTGCCAAAACAAAAATGGTAGAAAGAGGCTTCCCTGGTGGCGCAGTGGTCGAGAGTCCGCCTGCCAATACAGGGGATACGATTCATGCCCCGGTCCGGGAAGATCCCACATGCTGCAGACCGGCTAGGCCCGTGAGCCATGGCCGCTGAGCCTGTGCGTCCAGAGCCTGTGCTCTGCAACGGGAGAGGCCACAACAGTGAGAGGCCTGCATACCACACACACACACAAAAAAATGGTAGAAAGTAGAAAGTAAAGTCCACTTACAGTTGCTTCGGCTGTACTACATGGGAGTACAAAATAGTACTTAAAGTCAGCAGATCAAATATAAATATGTGAACATACATAATAGTACAAAGGAAAACACTAGAAACATGTGAACGACATACTACTAACTAAACTGGATGGTAGAAGAGAGAGAGGGAGGAGGAAGAAGATATAAACTAGTTTTATTGAGGCAGATCATTGGAACCAACTATAAGGAAAAGGGAAAGAGGATAGTACATCAAGGTAGCAGTTTTAAAAGTAACCACTAGATAAAAATATAACTTTTAAAAATAAAAAGCTAACTGATTCCATTGATCTATATGTCTGTTTTTGTGCCAGTACCATACTGTTTTGATGACTGTGGCTTTGTAGTATGGTCTGAAGTCAGGGAGTATGCTACCTCCAACTCTGTTCTTCTTTCTTAAGATTGTTTTGGCTATTTGGGGTCTTTTGTGTTTCCATACAAAGTTAAAAAGGTTTTGTTCTTGTTCTGTGAAAAATGCCAATGGTAATTTTACAGGGATTGCATTGAATCTGTAGATTGCCTTGGGGTATATGGTCATTTTAACAATATTGATTTTTCAAATCAAAGAACATGGTATATATTTCCATCTGTTTGTGTCATCTTCAGTTTCTTTCATCAGTGTCTTATAGTTTTCATAGTACAGGTCTTTTGCCTCCTTAGGTAAGTTCATTCCTAGGTATTTTTTTTTTTATGCAACGGTAAATGGGATTGTTTCCTTAATTTTTCTTTCTGACCTTTTGTTGTTAGTGTATAGAAATGCAAAAAATTTCTGTGTATTAATTTTGTATCCAGCAACTTTACCGAATTCGTTGATGAGCTCTAGTAGCTTTGTGGTAGCATCTTTTTCTATATATAGCATCATGTCATCTGCAAACAGTAACAGTTTTACTTCTTCTTTTCCAATTTGGATTCCTTTTATTTCTTTTTATTCTCTGATTGCTATGGCTAGGATGTCCAAAGCCAAGAAATAAACACAGGCACTTACGGTCAATTAAACTATGGCAAAGGAGGCAAGAAACAAGGGAGAAAAGACAGTCTCTTCAATAAGTGATGCTGGGAAAATTAGACAGCTACATGTAAAAAAATGAAATTAGAACATTCTCTAACACCATATACAGAAATAAACTCAAAATGGATTAAAGACCTAAATGTAAGACCAGATACTATAAAACTCCTAGAGGAAAACATAGGCAGTACACTCTTTGACATAAATCTCAGCAATATTTTTTTGGATCCATCCCCTAGAGTAACAGAAATAAAACCAAAAATAAATAAATGGGATCAAACTAAACTTAAAATCTTTTTCACAGCAAAGGAAACAATAAATGAAACAAAAAGACAACTTATGGAATGGGAGAAAATAGTTGCAAATGATGTGACTGACAAGGGCTTAATTTCCAAATAATACAAACAGCTCATACAGCTTAATATAAAAAAAAAAACCCAATCAAAAAATGGCAGAAGAAGCATAAGCCTCTTAGATAGCCTCATCCACCAGAGGGCAGACAGCAGAAGCAAGAAGAACTACAATTCTGCAGCCTGTGGAACAAAAACCACATTCACAGAAAGATAGACAGGATGAAAAGGCAGAGGGCTATGTACCAGATGAAGGAACAAGATAAAACACCAGAATAACAACTAAGTGAAGTGGCGATACGCAACCTTCCAGAAAAAGAATCCAGAATAATGATAGTGAAGATGATCCAGGACCTTGGAAAAAGAATGGAGGCAAAGATCAAGAAGATGCAAGAAATGTTTAACAAACACCTAGAAGAATTAAAGAACAAACAAACAGAGATGAACAATACAATAACTGAAATGAAAAATACACTAGAAGGAACCAATAGCAGAATAACTGAGGCAGAAGAACGGATAAGTGACCTGGAAGACAGAATGGTGGAATTCATTGCTGTGGAATAGAATAAAGAAAAAAGAATGAAAAGAAATGAAGACAGCCTAAGAGACCTCTGGGACAACATTAGACACAACAACATTCGCATTATAGGGGTCCAAGAAGGAGAAGAGAGAGAGAAGGGACCAGAGAAAATATTTGAAGAGATTATAGTCGAAAATTACCCTAACATGGGAAAGGAAATAGCCACCCAAGTCCAGGAAGCGCAGCAAGTCCCATACAGGATAAACCCAAGGAGAAACATGCTGAGACACACAGCAATCAAATTGGCAAAGATTAAAGACAAAGAAAAATTATTAAAAGCAGCAAGGGAAAAATGACAAATAACATACAAGGGAACTCCCATAAGGTTAACAGCTGATTTCTCAGCAGAAACTCTACAAGCCAGAAGGGAGTGGCATGATATACGTAAAGTGATGAAAGGGAAGAACCTACAACCAAGATTACTCTACTCAGCAAGGCTCTCATTCAGATTCAATGGAGAAATCAAAAGCTTTACAGACAAGCAAGGGCTAAGAGAATTCAGCACCACCAAACCAGCTCTACAACAAATGTTAAAGGAACCTCTCTAAGTGGGAAACACAAGAGAAGAAAAGGACCTACAAAAACAAACCCAAAACAATTAAGAAAATGGTCATAGGAACATACATATTGATAATTACCTTAAACGTGAATGGATTAAATGCTCCAACCAAAACACACAGGCTTGCTGAATGGATACAAAAACAAGACCCATATATATGCTGTCTACTGGAGACCCACTTTAGATCTAGGGACACATTCAGACTTAAAGTGAGGGGATGGAAAAAGATATTCCATGCAAACGGAAATCAAAAGAAAGCTGGAGTAGCTATACTCATATCAGATAAAATAGACTTTAAAATAAAGAATGTTACAAGAGACAAGGAAGGACACTACATAATGATCAGGGAATCAATCCAAGAAGAAGATATAACAATTATAAATATATATGCACCCAACATAGGAGCACCTCAATACATAAGGCAACTGCTAACACCTATAAAAGAGGAAGTCGACAGTAACACAATAATAGTGGGGGACTTTAACACCTCACTACACCAATGGACAGATCATCCAAAATGAAAATAAATAAGGAAACAGAAGCTTTAAATGACACAGTAGAACAGATAGATTTAATTGATATTTATAGGACATTCCATCCAAAAACAGCAGATTACACTTTCTTCTCAAGTGCACACGGAACATACTCCAGGATAAATCACATCTTGGGTCACAAATCAAGCCTCAGTAAATTTAAGCAAATTGAAATCATATCAAGCATCTTTTCTGACCACAGCGCTATGAGACTAGAAATCAATAACAGGGAAAAAACCGTAAAAAACACAAACACATGGAGGCTAAACAATACGTAACTAAATAACCAAGAGATCACTGAAGAAATCAAAGAGGATATCAAAAAATACCTAGAGACAAATGCCAATGAAAACACGACGATCCAAAACCTATGGGATGCAGCAAAAGCAGTTCTAAGAGGGAAGTTTATAGCTATACAAGCCTACCTCAAGAAACAAGAAAAATCTCAAATAAACAATCTAACCTTACACCTAAAGGAACTAGAGAAAGAAGAACAAACAAAACCCAAAGTTAGCAGAAGGAAAGAAATCATCAAGATCAGAGCAGAAATAAATGAAATAGAAACAAAGAAAGCAATAGCAAAGCTCAATAAAACTAGAAGGTGGTTCTTTGAGAAGATAAACAAAATTGATAAACCATTAGCCAGACTCATCAAGAAAAAGAGGGAGAGGACTCAAATCAATAAATTAGAAATGAAAAAGGAGAAGTTACAACAGACACCACAGAAATACAAAGCATCCTAAGAGACTACTACAGGCAACTCCATGCCAATAAAATGGACAACCTGGAAGAAATGGACAAATTCTAAGAAAGGTATAACCTTCCAAGACTAAACCAGGAAGAAATAGAAAATGTGAACAGACCAATCACAAGCACTGAAATTGAAACTGTGATTAAAAATCTTCCAACAAACAAAAGTCCAGGACCAGATGGCTTTACACGTGAATTATATCAAACATTTAGAGAAGAGCTAACACTCATTCTTCTCAAACTCTTCCAAAAAATTGCAGAAGAAAGAAAACTCCCAAACTCATTCTATGAGGCCACCATCACCCTGATATCAGAACCAGAAAAAGATACTACAAAAAAAATTACAGACCAATATCACTGATGAATATAGATGCAAAAATCCACAACAAAATACTAGCAAAAATAATCCAGCAACACATTAAAAGGATCATACACCATGACCAAGTGGGATTTATCCCAGGGATGCAAAGATTCTTAAGTATATGCAAATCAATCAATGTGATACACCATATTAACAAATTGAAGAATAAAAACCATATGATCATCTCAATAGATGCAGAAAAAGCTTTTGACAAAATTCAACACCGATTTATGATAAAGAACTCTCCAGAAAGTGGGCATAGAGGGAACCTACCTCAATGTAATAAAGGCCATATATGACAAACCCACAGCAAACATCATTCTCAATGGTGAAAACCTGAAAGCATTTCCTCTAAGATCAGGAACAAGACAAGGTTGCCACTCTCACCAATATTATTCAACACAGTTTTGGAAGTCCTAGCCATGGCAATCAGAGAAGAAAAAGAAATCCAAATTAGAAAAGAAGAAGTAAAACTGTCACTGTTTGGAGATGACATGATACTATACATAGAATCCTAAAGATGCCAGCAGAAAACTACCAGAGCTAATCAATGAATTTGGTAAATTAGCAGGATACAAAATTAATGCACAGAAATCTCTGACATTCTTATACACTAGTGATAAAAAATCTGAAAGAGAAATTAAGGAAACACTCCCATTTACCATTGCTACAAAAAGAATAAAATACCTAGGAATAAACCTACCTAGGGAGACAAAAGACCTGTATGCAGAAAACTATAAGACACTGATGAAAGAAATTAAAGATGATACCAACAGATGGAGAGATATACCATGTTCTTGGATTGGAAGAATCAGTATTGTGAAAATGACTATACTACCCAAAGCAAAATACAGATTCAATGCAATCCCTAAAAATTACCAATGGCATTTTTTACGGAAGTAGAACAAAAAATCTTAAAATTTGTATGGAGACACAAAAGACCCCGAATAGCCAAAGCAGTCTTGAAGGAAAAAAATGGAGCTGGTGGGCTTCCCTGGTGGCGCAATGGTTGAGAGTCTGCCTGCCGATGCAAGGGACATGGGTTTGTGCCCCGGTCTGGGAAGATCCCACATGCCACGTAGCAGCTGGGCCCATGAGCCATGGCCACTGAGCCTGCGTGGTGAAAGTCTCGCGTACCAAAAAAAGAAAAAAAGAAAAAACAAAAAACAAAGCGGAGCTGGAGGAATCAGACTCCCTGACTTCAGACTATACTAGAAAGCTACAGTAATCAAGACAATATGGTACTGGCACAAAAACAGAAACATAGATCAATGGAACAAGATAGAAAGCCCAGAGATAAACCCACGCACCTATGGTCAACTAGTCTATGACAAAGGAGGCAAGGATACACAATGGGGAAAAGACAGTCTCTTCAATAAGTGGTGCTGGGAAAATTGGACAGCTACATGTAAAAGAATGAAATTAGAACACTCCCTACCATTAGAACACAAAAATAAACACAAAATGGATTAGAGACCTAAATATAAGACCAGACACTATAAAACTCTTAGAGGAAAAAAGAGGAAGAACACTCTGTGACATAAATCACAAGAAGATCTTTTTTGATCCACCTCCTAGAGTAATGGAAATTAAAAAAAAAAATAAACTAATGGGACCTAATGAAACCTAAAAGCTTTTGCACAGTAAAGGAAACCATAAACAAGACGAAAAGACAACCCTCAGAATGGAAGAAAATATTTGCAATCGAATCAACGGACAAAGGATTAATCTCCAAAATATATTAACAGCTCATGCAGCTCAATATTAAAAAAACAAAAAACCCAATCCAAAAATGGGCAGAAGGCCTAAATAGACATTTCTCCAAAGAAGACATACAGATGGCCAAGAAGCACATGAAAAGCTCCTCCACATCACTAATTATTTGAGAAATGCAAATCAAAACTATAATGAGGTATCACCTCACACCAGTTAGAATGGGCACCATCACAAAATCTACAAACAACAAATGCTGGAGAGGGTGTGGAGAAAAGGGAACCCTCTTGCACTGTTGGTGGGAATATAAATTGATACAGCCACTATGGAGAACAGTATGGAGGTTCATTAAAAATCAAAAATTAGAATTACCATATGATCTAGCAATCCCACTACTGGGCATATATCCAGAGAAAACCATAATTCAAAAAGACACATGCACCCCAATGTTCATTGCAGCACTATTTACAATAGCCAGGTCATGGAAGCAACCTAAATGCCCATTGACATACGAATGGTTAAAGAAGATGTGGTACCTGTATACAATGGAATATTACTCAGCCATAAAAAGGAACGAAATTGGGTCATCTGTTGAGACATGGATGGATCTAGAGACTGTCATACACAGTGAAGTAAGTCAGAAAGAGAAAAACAAATATCGTATATTAACACATATATGTGGAGCCTAGAAAAATGGTACAGATGAACTGGTTTTCAGGGCAGAAATTGTGATACAGATGCAGGGAACAAACGTATGGATACCAAGGGGGGAAAGTGGCAGGGTGGTGGGTGTGGTGGTGTGACGAATTGGGTGATTGGGATTGACATGTATACAGTGATGTGTATAAAACTGATGACTTATAAGAACATGCTATATAAAAATATATGTATTATTCAAGTCAAAAATAAAATGTAATAAAATAAAATGAACATATTGTTCGAAAAAAAATGGCTGAAGAAATAGATATTTCTCTAAGGAAAACATATAGATGGCCAACAGGCACATGAAAAGATGCTCAGTATCACTAACTATTAGAGAAATGCAAATCAAAACTACAATGAGGGGCTTCCCTTGTGGCGCAGTGGTTGAGAGTCCGCCTGCCGATGCAGGGGACACGGATTCATGCCCCGGTCTGGGAAGATCCCACATGCTGTGGAGCGGCTGGGCCCGTGAGCCATGGCTGCTGAGCCTGCGCGTCCGGAGCCTGTGCCCCACAACGGGAGAGGCCACAACAGTGAGAGGCCCGCGTACCGCAAAAAAAAAAACCAAAAAACTACAATGTGGTATCTCCTCACACCCGTCAGAATGGCCATCATCAAAAAATCTACAAACGATAAATGCTGGAAAGGATTTGGAGAAAAGGGAACCCTCCTACACTGTTGGTGGGAAATAAATTGGTACAGCCACTATGGAGAACAGTATGGAGGTTCCTTAAACAACTAAAAATAGAGTTGCCACATGATCCTGCAATCCCACTCTGGGCATATATCTGAAGAAAAGTCTAATTTGAAAAGATACATGCAACCCAGTGTTCACTGCAGCACTATTTACAATAGCCAGGACATGGAAGCAACCTAAATATCCATCGACAGATGAATGGATAAAGAAGATGTGGTACATATAATACAATGGAACATTACTCAGCCATAAAAGGAATGAAATAATGCCATTTGCAGCAACATGGATGGACCTAGAGATTATCATACTAAGTGAAGTAAGTGAGAGGAAGACAAATACCATATTATACCACTTATATGTGGAATCTAAAAACATGATACAAATGAACTTATTTACAAAACAGAAATAGACTCACAGACATAGAAAACAAACTTATGGTTACCAAAGGTGATAGCAGGTTAGGTGGGGAGAGATAAACTAGGAATTTGGGATTAACATATACACACTACTATCTATAAAATAGGTAAATAATGACCTACTGTATAGCACAGGGAACTATACGCAATATCTTATAGTAACCTATAATGGAAAAGAAACTGAAAAAGAATACATATATATGTTTAACTGAATCACTTTGCTATATACTTGAAACTAACACAACATTGTAATTAACTATACTTCAATAAAAAATAATTACATTAAAAAAAGGAAAAAGGGAAAGAGGATAGTACATAAAGGTAGAATTTTAAAAAGTAACCACTAGATAAAAAACATAACTTTCCTAAATATCAGAAAAACATTTAAAAATAAAAAGCTAATAAAATACAGTGAAAGTCATTTAAATATTTATATATTAATAGTAAATATAATATGACAGAATTAAGACCAACCATATCTGTCACAGCAATAAATTTAAACAGGTTTAATGCAGCTATTTAAAGATAAGAATTTTCATATTACCTCAAAAACAAAGATCAACTTGTGCTGTATATGGGAAATATATTCAGAAAAGTGATTCAGAAAGGTTATAACTAAAGGGGAGGAACCATGGTTTATCAGGCAAAGATAAAACAATAGCAACAATAATAAAACAAAAGGCAATATAGGGGTCATAATCTTATATCAAACGAATAGAATTTAGGTCAAAAGGCATTAAGTAAGATGCGGAAGGTCACTTTATAATGCTAAAGGGTTCAGTCCACAGTGGAGATGAATTAATCCTACTTTTTTATTTTCTGTAGTTTTGAGGTCTTGCTGACCCGGGAGAAATCGCCCTTCTCAGAACTCTCTAATTCTTGGTGATGGCAAATGACTCCCTGCAAGCATGCCTTTCATATGAAGAAGGAGCCAATCCAGAGTCCACACCCCCAACCACCGCCTCTGTCAGGCCCTCATGCTCTGGGCCAATGTTCCCTTTGTGCTAGACACCCAAGGCCAGAGACAGCATATGGCAGCCCCTCCACCCTGGAACCTGCTGCAACGATTCACACCAGCCAATACTAAATCCGCCTACCCCACCTTGCCCATTCCTTCTTGCAGAAACCATAGTAAATCCTAGCCCACATGTTCCCCTCAGTCCCTTTGCCTTCCGACCCTGGTGCTTCTCCAGGTGGCCCTGGGTGCCATGCCTCCTGCCTCTAGGGACCTGGGAGTAAAACTTTCTTGCTTCATGACAGTCATTTCTGTGTGTGTGTCTTACCAGACCCGGTTAAAACAAATCCCCAGCACATATTAAAACAAGACATAAGAAATACAAATGTATGCATATTAAATAAAAAGTAGAAACCATATAAAACAGAAGTTACCATGAGACGCTAAGATAAACACACTGACATGGACTAGTAACAAAAGAACACCTGCTGTTTATGGCAATAGCTTCTAAACCCGTGAGACAACCACAACAAAGATTTGCTTTTTGCTCAGCCCACGAGTCTGCTGTGGGTTGGCCCCCGATCTGTGTCACACCTTCTCACTTCAGGATTCAGGCTGACAGAGCAGCTGCTCTTAAAAACCGCCCATCAGTGTGGCAGAAGGACAGAGATCCCTGGAGCATCTCCAACTAAGGATCAAACACTGGCTCAGAAGTGACACCTCATTTGTGTTCACAACCCCGTGGCCGGAACTAGTCAAAGGGACCATCCAACGACAGGGGCCAGGAGGGGCAATGCACTCATGTCCCCACTAGGGGGAGGCAGAGAGCCAGACATAGTCTGTGAACAGCCTTGATGCAAAACTGACATACATGAAAAATAGCCTTCTTATATAAACAAAAACAAGTTAGAAGACATAATGGAAGAGAACATTCCATTTATGATGGCAACTAAAAGAAAAAAAAACCAAGAAATGAACTTAAAAGAGATGTGTAAAACACACAGGTGGAAACATTATAATATCCCTGCAAGGCACAAAAGTAGAACCGCACACACTATGTTCTTAATTTGGAAGACTCAGTATCATCATTTCTTCCTAAGCTAATTTGTAAATTTAATATGATCCTGTAAGAAATATAAGCACGTTTTTTTTCTTCTTGGAATCAGACAAACTGAGTTTAAAGTTCATTTGGAAAACTAAGCAAGAATAACTAGAGAGGCTCTGAAACATAAGAGCAGTAAGGAGGGAGGGGCACTTGCAGTCACCAAACCCACTCCACTGCCTCAATAATTGGTATATGAACAATCAGACAAAACCATGGAATGTAAGGGGAAGTCCTGGAGAGACTTAAATACATACAAAATGTCAAAAGGCAAATGTCAATCTGGGAAAATGTTCACAACTCCTATCACATACAAGGCGCCATCTCTGAGGCAGTTCTGTTCCCAAGAAAATCTGAAGAGGGGGCATGCTGTGGGGGATGAGGCGGCAGGACTGGGTGGGAACAGCAGCTGACCCATCAAGAAGGTTCAGTAGGGCCTTGGCTGAACTGGCAGGTGGCATGGGAGTGGGGGTGGCCCTTCAGAGGTGTCCGCAGTGTGGTAAGGGGCCAGGCCATTATACTCAGACATAAAGAAGGCACCACATGGAGGCGCCCCCAGGAGGGGGAGAGTCTTGGGTGAGGTGATATTCTCTGGTTGGGATGTCACCTGCAGAGGCCTCAGCTGTGAGCCCCAAGCAGCTGCGGCTCCCCATCTGGGCACACAGAGCAGACATGACACCCTCTGTTTTCTCCTGTGTGGTGTGTGTGCATGCATGTGCATGTGTGTATGTGTATGTGTTATGCCCAGAAACCAATAAGAAAAAAAAAATGATTAACTACTCAAAAGACACACAGGCAAAGAACATGAACAGACAGTTCACACAGAAAAAGAATTTCATATGTCCATGAAACATACGGAAAGATGCTTGATTTTATTCACAAAAGAAATGCAATTTACAAATATACTAGAAAAAAATCTGAGAAGTTATTTCACAGATATCAGAGGGGCAAAATGAAAAGTTGGCAACCACCTGGTTACCAAGTTAGTGTGCAAACCATCTTGCTCAGCTGCTGGCTGGTGGAAGTATGGGATGATATATCCCCCAAGCAAGACAATTTCCCAGAATTCACCAAAATTACAACACCCTTATCCTGTGATTCAGCCAACCCACTTCTGGGAATTTATCCTGTAGAAATACCTATACACATAAATATGAGGTATGTACAATATGGTCACTGCAGCATTGTTTACAACAGCAAAATAATGGAAACAAGCTAAGTGTCCATCTACAGAAGAATATTTAAGTAAACCACAGTCCACTCCCCTGACATAATGTTCTGTTGTTACATGAAGGAATGATGTGGGTCCACGGGAAGGTCTCCAGCATACACTAGGTGCGAAATAAGCAAGGTGTCAAATATTCATAATGCCACCTTTTGAGTAAGGATAGAAAAATACATATATGAATGTTTACTTGCATCTGCTTACACAAAAACTGGAAGATTAAATAAGAAACTAACACAAGTGGTGACCCAGGGGTCAGGGAGGAGTCGGGTAGAGGGCACAGAAGGGCGTACACTTCCTCTTTTAAGTTTTGAACTGTTTGAATACATTAGTTATCTAAAACAAATAGCAAATAAAATTTAAAAAGGATTTAAAGTAAATTACCCAGTATTTTAAGTATTTTAGAGTGAGAACTTTTCCATAATGTTTCATCTGCCATATTGCTATAAGTGGAAGATCTTATTTACGTTTGCAGGAAACAATGTCAAATTTCCAGGCCATTAAATGCAGACAGAAATAGAACCAATTGAAATAACCAGTCCTCTAAGCTAGCTGGTAATTATAAGATCAGTTTTAGTTAGTTTATTTTTATAGAAATGTGTAGAAGAAAATTAGTCCAAAGGCTGCCTCAACTAATCTTCCAAGAGGTCATAGTTCACCAGATGCTTGTCCAAATATAAAAAAATCATAATATAACCAAATTATATGACTGATATTTTGCATATAGAAAACTTAAAAAACATTAGTATTATTTTGTATTCCATTGCCAACTATACAGAGGCTAGTACGTGCAGACAATTTAAACAAAGGTTGAAGGACAAGAGATGTTATATTTGTGAAACTTCATTCTCTGACTCGCTGCAGGATGGCTTTTGTGATCACTGCTCTATGAAGCAGCTCTTTTCAAAATGACCAATGACTTTGATGTAGACAAATCCAAGGTCACTGATCTGCCCCCATTCATATAGCTGACCTCTCAGCCTCCTTCTTGATTCACTCTCTTTTTTGGGGTGGTGGGGGAAGCAGTATCTAATGCACAGCATGGTGTCTGTCACTCTCACTTCTTTCAAGACACTACATTCTCTTACTCCAATGGCTGCTCTATTCCTCTCCTTTAACAGCGTCTCTTCCTCCTTCACTAAATCTCTAGATGTTGTCATTCCTCAGTGCTCAAATCTGGGCCAAACTCTGTTGGGAGGTGTCGGAAAAGAATTTTTATTTCTGATTTAAAGGAATGTAGACTTAAGAGGAGGGTTGCCTTGTGCTGTTACTCCCCATTCTTACTGACTGGAACACAGATGTGAGACCTGGGGCTGTGGCAATCATCTTGCAAACATGAGGTAACAAGCATGAACATGAAAAGGACAAGAGCTAAGAATAGCTGAGTGAGGGGAAAAAAAGAAGCTGAATAAGAGTTTGGATAGATTACTGCCAGCAACCAGCTAACTAATATAGAGAAAAGAGTCAGGAGGCCAGAGGACTACAATGAGACCTAAGTGTTGTGCATGAGTACAGGGTCTGACATAGGAGGACGTCTAACTCAGACTTGGAGGATGATCAGAGGTGCTCTCTGGAGGATGTCTCATTTGGCTGAGACCTCATAGCAGAGTAAAAGCTATTTTGGCAAAAAGTCAAGAGCAGGTGAGCAGAGAGAGGATAGCACGTGAGTAAACCTGGAAGTATCATCACCTGGCACATTCAAACACTGAAGGCAGTTATGTGTTAGTGAAGCCCAGATGGGAGAAGACAGGAGAGGCCTGGTTAGGGAAACTGAAGGATGCAGGGAGACGGAGATGCTGAGAGAGCACATTCCCTAAAGGGTCTTGTGAAGTTTGCCATGAAGTCTGGCCTTTATCCCAGGGCAAAGACCAGTCACTGAAGCATTCCCCAACAGGAGTGGGGCTGGATCAAATTTTTATTGTAGAAAAATTAAGTATTTGCATTTAAGAACAATCACTCTGATGAAACAGCAGACTGCATTAGAACTGGGCCAAGCTAAAGGCAGAAGGAACGTTAGGGGGTGACTGTAGCAGCACAGATGAGAGATGAGATGCCCCCCCCCACCGGCGACAGTGAGGACGGAGAGGTGGGGGTTCTCCCAGTGTTTGACCCTCAGGGAGGGAGTGGGGAGGCAGGCGTCCAGGGCCAAGCTGACTGGTCGAATGGCTGGCTGAATTACGGTAATCCACAGGGGGAGACGACTCAGCCACTGAAGAGAATGAATGTGCACATACAACTGATGTGAGGGGGTTTCAGTGAAGGATTGTTGACTGAGAAAAGCACTACGATGAAAGTGTGTTCTATACAATCACCTTTGGTGACAGAAGGACCGGCCCTGCCTGGTCCATGCCCAGCATCCACGTGCTTTCCTGCCCCCGCTGTCTTTGCACACCCTGCCTGCAATGCAGGAGAGGAACCCACGGAGCTGTTCCCAGAATCCCCTTCCTGGTTATTGTTCTGGGACGGCCTCCAGTGATAGGTATTCATGCAAGATTTGCAGGAGCACCTCAGGCCAGTTTTCTACAGAGGGTTGCGAGCAGATGCCTGGGCAGAGAGCAGGCGTGAGGCTGGCTGGAGGTTTGGGGCCATGCCCCGAGAAGCTCCTGCTTTGGTGATCCAGTCACTGGGTGGGTGGTGGTGGAGGTGCCTGGGACCCCTGAGGCTGCGAGGACTCCCAGTGAGTGCCGGCGACCGCCCTGCACAGCAACCTGTCCTGAGCACAATTTCCTCCAAGGGTACACACTTCTGTGGCTTCCTAACCCTCTAGCTCCCATCCCCCCGGGAATACTGGAGTGGCTTCCATCTTCCCCACCCAATGCTGATGGATACAGGTGGTACTGGATGCGGTGCCAAGAATGCAGAAGTACAGAAATGAGACTGGTTCTCTGCCACTGTGGGAGAGCCAACAGGACTGTGGTGGGCTCCCCTTCCCACTGCACCGGGCAGCATGCTGGACAAAAAGGCGCGAGGGGCTTGGCTCCAGGCACGGCTGTGGAATCAGAGCCCTCACGACCTCCCTTTAGGAACTTCTGAGCTCATATAGCTATGCTGTTGATTCCAAATCTAGACCTTTTTGATGCTGCAAGTGGCTGAGTTGTGCAAGCTTAATTCAAAGCCTTGCCAGGTTTCCCATGAACAAGGTAGGACAGTGAGCAGGAAGGATGAGGGCTTGACAGCTGCATGGGGTCCTGAGAACATTGAGGTGGGTTCTAATGAACGTGGGGGCCTTGAGTCTCCTGAGCCAGCAGAAGCACCCCTCCTCCCTTGACTGAGGCTAGCCCCCTGCTGTCTGAAGACCCAGCAATGACCTTGTCTGTGCAGATGCCCTACAGGGAGATGCCCAGCTCTTTTTAGTTTTCAGATTTGTAACTAGGAAGATGGCCTGGGAAGAGGTCTCACACACATCAAAAGAGCTGCAAGAATTTCACCAGCAGAAATTTGAAGGAAGTGCAGAGGAGTAGATTTTACAACTGTTAAACCAGGACTTGCCCAGCATGTGAACGGCAGAAAAGGATCCTGAGTTGATGGCACAGACTCTGGATATGAAGGTCTGGGAACTGGGTGAGGGCAAGTAGAGCAGGGCAAGTGCCCTGGGGAAGGCATTACAAACACCCAAACCAGAGCCGGCCAGGGGCCAGGTTCAAGACCACAACGGTTTGCAGATTTTCCCCCTTACTTTGTTATTTATCTATCGGTAAGATGAACCGAGTACCCTTCTCCCTTCCATGTCATAGAATATAAGGAAGGCTAAGCGTAAGCTCTTAATTCAGTCCTCAAGTTACAGTTTATCAGAGATGGTCACAATCCAACCAGGTGAGGGATGAGCAAAATTCAAGATGGGTCCAGTGCCTCGTGGACTTCCTGTCTCCACGGTTGGTGGGAAGTGAAGCATTTTTACCTGCATGATGGACGGTGACATTAATGTGCTGCTTGCTCATTTAGATATGCGTCAAAGGATGTATATGGATGGGGATTGGACAAAGGGGTGAGTGCCGGAGAGCCCACTGCCAACTCAGTGGCTGCCTCCCCTGCACCCTTCTTTTTCATTCTCTGGAAATGGGGAAGAAGCCTGCAATGACACTTCCCAGATTGTTTTCCTGACAGGTTCCAAGAAGCACTCATGCAAGGTTTGCAAGGCTGCAAGAGGAGCAGCAGGGACACACAGCTCCCGGGGTCGGGGGGCTCTGGGGAGTCCTGTCCTCAATAGCCCGTGAGTCACAGCTGCTTCCAGAGGAAGCCCTCCAAGGAGGGCTTTGGTGCTTTGATGCAGGAGATGGTGACAGCAGCCCGACCTCGGTGACATCCCTGAGGTTGAGGGTGACTCCCTTCTCACCTGCTTCTCTCCGTGGTTTCCCTGGCCTTCACTCTCCCAACCCTTCAGTGGTGATGTGAGCATCTAGGTGCCTGTATTAAAATCCATCACACTTGCAAAGCTCAAGATTTCCTGACAGATTCTGACTGTATTCATATGTGTGTGCACACATACATGTACATAAATATGTGTGTATGTATATATTATACATGTATATTACATACATATCTGTAGATAATTATTTGAGCTTGGAGAAAAATACAGAAGTATACATATAAGGTTGCTAATATGGGTTTCTAGCAGTTGAGAAGAAGAAGGTATGGGGAACCAAGCAGAAAAGAAATAAATGATATGTATGTTATAATCTATTAATGCAATATTACACATGTATGCATATATGGATGGACATAATAAAATACAGAAAAAATAGAGAACGGTAGGTGGGGTCTGGGTGGATGCTTGGCAGACATTCTGAAGGGCAAGGACATACTGGTCCACCCTGTGCTGTCCCTGGGGGGAGGCTCCTGGCCAGTTACTATTAGGTGCCTGTCATCCAACCCTTAATATTACTCTAGGAGCAAATGCATTTATCCAGCTTCTTTCCTCTAAGATAGAAGGACCATGGAGACATGGGGCTATGGATACAGACCACAAAGGCCACACAGAGAGGGGAGATTGATAACTGGGACCCATCAGCCTCAGCTGAGACAGTCCGTTTCTCTAAAATTAACTAACTTTTAACTTGAATGAATGTCTATATCCTAGACAAACAACGTGAATGAGTCAAATATCTCTAAATTCGAAACACAGCTCTGCTGCAGTAACTGGCAAGCCCTCCAATGACTGGGAGCTGGGATTTCTACATGAGAGCCTCCCAGGGCCGTGAGGAGCACAGGTGTTTGCCCTGGGTGTCCTGCATACTAGCCCATGTGAGTCCAAGGCCCGTCGGAAAAGCAGCCAGCATTGGGCACCATGTTCTCATCACAGGCCTGCCTTGACTTTGCTCTGTGACCTTGGGAATCTCTGTCTCCTCTCTGAGCCCCAGTCTTGGCAACCTTAAGGAGAGATGGTTGAAAGTCTAAGGAGTACTCTAAGTCTTAAGATTCTAAAAGTTAGGAAACAATGTAGTGTAGAGGCTTCTGCTGTTTACAGGCGTGGCTGGAAACAAGATAAAGGCACTGGAAGCAGGTGCTCAGTGGATTTGGAAGCAGGAACGAAATCCACACTTTTTACCATCTATTAGAGCTGTTTAAAGAAACTTGACAATACCAAGTGCAGGAGGGGATGTGGGTCAACTGGAAATTCCATACATTGTCATGAGAATGCAACAGGATATGGCCTTTGAAACCGGTTTGTCTGTTCCTTATAAAGTTGAACATACATTTACTCCATGATTTAGCAATCTCCTTCCTACGTTTTCACCCAAGAGAAATGAAGACCTATGTTCACATGAAATTCTGTGATTGTATTCATAAATACCAAAATGGGCAACTGCTCATAAAAAACCCCCGTGGTTCACCCATACAGTGGATACTCCTCAGTAAGGATGAACAAACCACTGATTCATGGAAAAACATGAACAGATCTCAAATGCATTATGCTAAGTAATTGAAGCTCTATACTGTAAAAAGGAAAAAACAAGATAAAAGTGCTAATAACATATACACTATGAATTTCAGACACAAGAGACCAAATCGACACTATTATGGGAAACACTGGCCACAGAGACAAAGGAGTGGGGGATCTGGAATGACCCCAGGGACACAGGCACCTGAGGCTGGACTCTAGACTTGTTCTCTGCACTCACTGTTGTGACCCGTTCCCCTCCCATCACTGCCTGAGCCCTGGTCCCCCATTCCCACCCCCCACTGATGCTACCCTTGTGACCTGTACCCATGGCTCCCACAGACCCTCAGAGGCAATCACTCCCTTCTTTGATCACATCCTGTGTATGGCACTGGGACAGGACACCACGCTCCGTTTGGCCTCCTTCCCACTCATGGTCCTCCTGGGTCTCCTTCTGGATCCTTCTCAGACTCCCGACCTCTGCCTGCTGACAGGCCTCCAGCCCTGGGGCCCCTTCCCTTCCCCATCCATACTCGCTCTCTGGTTGTCCTGTCAGCCTCCTCCCTCTGCATACTGACTTCCCCTGGATTTTTGTCCCTGGGTCAACTCCTGACTCAGCATCTCACCTTGGAGGTTGCTGTGCACCAAACTGTGTCCCTCCAAAATTCATATATTGAAGCCCTAACACCCAGGGTGACTGCATTTGGAGAGAGAAATGAAGGTTATATTAGGTCATAAAGGTTGGGACCCTAACCTAATAGGGCTCGTGTCCTTATAAGAAGAGATAGCAACCTCAGAGAGCTCTCCCTTTTCACCCCATGAGGGCACAGAGGAAAGGCCATGTGAGGACACAGCCAGTCTGCCAGCCAGGATGAGAGCCTTCACCAGAGGTCGTATCAGCCTCTGCCCAGTCCTGGGACCTACCAGCCTCCAGAATGATGAGAATAAGTGTCTTGTTTAAGCTGCCCAGTCTGTGGCCCTCGGTTACAGCAGCTCAGGCAAATGAATCCAGGCATCCAAGGGAGGCCCAGCCCTGACGTAGCCCAAGCCCAAGGCTTGAGCTTCCTCTGGCCTCTGGCCTCACAGAGATTGACTTTGACATGAAAATCCATGCTGTCAACTTTCAGTCTGTTCTCACTCTCACAGCCCACATCAGCCAATCCTTTAGGCTTTACTTTAAAATATATTCTCTTGATCTAATCCCCTCTCAAAATCTCCACCCTTCCTACCTTAGGTCAGCTGCACCTCTTGCCTGGCTTATTGCAAGAGGCTCCCGGCCCCTGCTGCTCCTTTGTGCCCTGCTCACCGGGCAGCCAGAGTGGCCCTTTGAAAATGGAAACCTTGTCATATTCCTCTCCTTTGAAACCCCAGAGACTTCCAATAACTTTCCAAATAACTCCTCTCTGTCACCCCCAGGTTCTTTGTTCTCTGGCCCCAGGGCACCTGTGACAACCCTGTGATGTCACCTCCTCCCCTTGGGGATGCGGCTGCTCCGGTCTCCTAGCTAGGACTGTCTGGCCACAGGGCCCTGGAACTTGCTCTTCCTTCTGCTTGGAATACTCATGTCCCAAACACCAGCACTGTTTTCTCCTTTAGCTCCTTGAGGTCTCTCCTGAGGTACCACCTCATCAGCGAGGCTGTTCTCGGCCATTCCCTCTAAAATGCCATAGACTCTGGGCCCCATGGTCCATATATAGGAATTCCTATATCGAGAGACGCCTCTGCACCCACCACATGCCCAAGGAGCCTGTAAAAAGCGTGCATGGCGGCCTGGGTCATAACAGCAGAAACAAGAAACAGCCCAAATGTCTATTGAAAGTAGAATGAACCAATGAACATTTCGGTCTCTTCAGACAATGGAGTGCTATGCAGCAAGGAAAAGTCAATTAAACTTCATATAACAGCCCAGAGGGATCTCAGAGGCATACTGTTGCAGGAAAGAAGCAAGTCCCTAAAGATTCATATAGTCTCAGTCTATTTACGTAAAGTTCAAAACATGCAACTTGAAACAGAGTATCGACTAGAGATACAGACACAGTGGGTAAAACCCTGAAGATGCACAAGCGATGCAAGTGAACCCACAACCCAGGTGGTGGGGACTGTGGTGGGGAGGGGCAATGAGATGCAGTTGGGGAGAAACCCACAGAGGGCTTCCAAGTTCATGACAAATTCCACTCCCCCATTTTAAAAGCTGGGTGCTTTAAAAGTGCATTCTTTTTATAATTAATTCTGATAAATATGATTATGTATTGTCTCAGTATTTAATAAAAATAACGTACTAGTTAGTGTAGGTTAAGCTACGGTAATCGGCAGCCCCCCAACCCCGCCCCTGTTCAGTAGCTCACAGCGGAAGGTGTGTTCCCTTCACACGCAGACTCCATATGGTCCCCCTGAGATCCAGGGGCTGCCTGTAACACGTGGCCCCCAAGGCTACCCTGGGGACCCTAGCCCCTCAGTCAGAGGGGGTGGAGCCCAGAAGCTCACACATTTGTCCCCTGCTCCACCGCGGTCGCCCCTCAAGCCTCATCCCCTCAGATGGGCTGTGCTGGCCGTGACTGTCATTGTCATGGCCCTTACATGGTGGGAACCAATCACATGACTGGTCCAAGTCCAGAGGCCTGGGGGATGGAGGTCCCTCTCAGGGAGAAGGGGGCGGATTTTGGCAAACCACAAGATGTCCCTACTGCAAACATTTGAAAAAATATGTCTATATATACAACAAATCCTGGGCATGTATATGTGTGCATTACATCTGCACATACGTGTATGCATACATATGTATAAGAAGAACTGAAAGAGGAGATGGCCAAACCTCGCTGGGATTCTCTTTAAAGGGTATGATCATGAGTGATCTTATTTCCTCATTTTGTTGTATTTTCTTAATTTTCTTTGAGGAATTCATACTAATGTTTGAATTAATTTAATTAGCATTAAAATGCAGGCTTCAGTTTACCTGAATGCTGGGTAAACATGACTTGTTTGTCTAGGTAATTAATTGGCTCCCTTTTGGTTTGTTTTGAACAAATATGCACATGTTCAAAAATCAAAATGAATTTTGAACTCAACCACTTTGGGCAACTGGTTAAATAATATAGAAAAGTAAATGAAAACATTCAATTTTAGCATCGAGTGATGAGTATTTTGTGTTAGCCTGTAAAGTAAGTGATAAGTATTTTGTGTTAGCCTGTTAAGTAAGTATTGAAACTACCAATGTCACAGTGATGTGAAATATAATCTAGTTAGTATATTTTAAAACATACTAATAAAATAATTCTGAAAAGACAACCTTCAATTGGGTCATGCATATACAGCAACTGAATGAAAGAAAGACAATTTCTATATACACAGCAGATTTGTTGAATTACTCCACAAATGAAATTATTACATTGTTGTGTGAATACATAAATGACTACGAACTTACAGTCCGAGAAGTTCTGTTCTGGGGTCTCACACACTCCAGAGCTTATAAACAAAGCATAACTTTCTAGCATTTCCTGGGCTCTGTACACTCAGGACACAATTAATCTAAACAATGATGCAAGTGCATGATGAAACAGCTTCAGAGAAGCTGAAGCAACATCTAAACCAAACAGCCAGAAGCTCAGGACAGGGACTGCCCCGATGCTGCACTACGAGGAGTCTTCAGCAGACCCCCAGCTCCTGAGACATCCCGAGGTGCTGATGATATAAATGTAAGGACCCATGTGTACCTTTTTTTTTTTTTTTTTCTGGCTGCGTTGGGTCTTTGTCGCTGTGCACAGGCTTTCTCTAGTTGCGGCGAGCGGGGGTTACTCTTCGTTGCGGTACACAGGCTTCTCATTGAGGTGGCTTCTCTTGCTGCAGAGCATGGGCTCTAGGCACACGGGCTTCGGTAGTTGCAGCATGCGGGCTCAGTAGTTGTGGCACGCGGGCTCAGTAGCTGTGGTTTGCGGGCCTAGAGCGCAGGCTCAGTAGCTGTGGCGCACGGGCTTAGTTGCTCCACGGCATGTGGGATCTTCCTGGACCAGAGCTCGAACCCGTGTCCCCTGCATGTTGGCAGGCGGGTTCTTAACCACTGCACCATCAGGGAAGTCCCCTCATGTATGCTTTTAAGAGGCCAACAGGGCAAAGGTAAGACAGACGTGAGCTGATGCTGTGGACTGGAATGGCTGAGAGGTGTGGACAAAGAGCCAGAGGGGGGTCTGCACAGAGGCCGACACACCCATTATTCAAGAGCGGGGAGTGCAGACTTCCCAGAAAAAGAGGAACAGCATATATGAAGGCTCAGAGGCTTGTAAAATCACCCTCTGCCAGAGAATTGCAGAGGTGTTGGGGGCTCCAGAGATGTGGGGGCTGATCAAGGGAAAAAGATATGAGCAGCAGGCAGCCGGGGCACAGGCGAGCTTTCCTGGGCAATGCTCCGACATGTGTGCAACTCCCAGCAGGAGACCGTCCAGAAGCTACCTGGGAGTCTCTACTCAGAAGAGGAGGAGCGCAAGGGGACTCCCCCAGGGAGACAGGGATGGAGCGGAGGCTTCGGTGTCGGGTGATATCGCTCAGCAGCCCGGGGAGTCTCGAGGTCAGGGAGGTTTGAAGGACAGCAGTGGCTTGGGGTCTTACAGCCACAGGCTCAGTCTTATCAACAGTGAGCAGATGCTGGGGGAAGGTCTGCAGGGAATGCAAAGCAGGCAGGCTCTCAACGGCTAACCGTGTGCTCAATGGGGCTGTGTTTAAAACAACTGGATGTGTAAAAACATGAGTTAGGGCGGGCAGGCTTTGGAGCTCCGCGGTCTCAGCCTGCAGTGAAGAACCAACCAACCTCGGAGGCCGTCCTTGGCTCACTGATACAACAGGGGTCAGCGGGGCTGGGCTGGGCTGCAGGCTGTGACCAGAGAGGACCAAAATGATACTCTCCGGTGAAGTTTAAAAAATGCATAATTTGATTTCAGTCTCAGAAGGATTATTTTAAGGATCACTTGATTTGGAAGACAAACAAATGAATTCCGTGGGCATCTTGTACCCAGTCACACACCCCGCCTGCCATTCTGCTTGGTGTCTAAGCCACACCGTCCCTACTATCACTTCAGTTAAGATGGAGACCTGGCCAGCTAAAACCTCATGCTGCAGACAGCATCCTTGGGGCTCAGGCTTCTCACCTGTCTGCAGCCAGTCTCATGCTTCTTACTGAAATCAGCAGCAGCAGCTTCATCAACTAAAGTAAGATTTCCTGGCCTTTAATCTTTTTTTAAAAACATGTATTTTATTGAAGTATACTTGATTTACAATGTTGTGTTAATTTCTGCTGTACAGCAAAGTGATTCAGTTATACATATACATATATCCTTTTTCAGATTCTTTTCCATCATAGATTACTAGAGGATATTGAATATAGTTCCCTGTGCTATACAGTAGGACCTTGTTGCTTCTGGCCTTTGATCTTGAAATCAAACTCTTAGAGGAAAACATAGGCAGAACACTCTACGACATAAATCACAGCAAGATCCTTTTTGACCCACCTCCTAGAGAAATGGAAATAAAAACAAAAATAAACAAATGGGACCTAAGGAAACTTAAAAGCTTTTGCACAGCAAAGGAAACCATAAAGAAGACCAAAAGACAACCCTCAGAATGGGAGAAAATATTTGCAAATGAAGCAACTGACAAAGGATTAATCTCCAAAATTTACAAGCAGCTCATGCAGCTCAATATCAAAAAAACAAACAACCCAATCCCAAAATGGGCAGAAGAACTAAATAGACATTTCTTCAAAGAAGGTATACAGATTGCCAAGAAACACATGAAGGATACTCAACACTACTAATCATTAGAGAAATGCAAATCAAACCTGCAATGAGTTATCACCTCACACCGGTCAGAATGGCCATCATCAAAAAATCTACAAACAATAAATGCTGGAGAGGGTGTGGAGAAAAGGGAACCCTCTTGCACTGTTGGTGGGAATGTAAATTGATACAGTTACTATGGAGAACAGTATGGAGGTTCCTTAAAAAAATACAAATAGAAGTACCCTATGACCCAGCAATCCCACTACTGGGCATATACCCTGAGAAAACCATAATTCAAAAAGAGTCATGTACCAAAACGTTCATTGCAGCTCTATTTATAATAGCCAGCACATGGAAGCAACCTAAGCGTCCAACAACAGATGAATGCATAAAGAAGATGTGGCACATATATACAATGGAATATTACTCAGCCATAAAAACAAACGAAATTGAGTTATTTGTAGTGAGGTGGATGGACCTAGAGTCTGTCATACAGAGTGAAGTCAGAAAGAGAAAAACAAATACCGTATGCTAACACATATATATGGAATCTAAGAAAAAAAAGTCATGAAGAACCTAGGGGGTAAGATGGGAATAAAGACACAGACCTACTAGAGAATGGACTTGAGGATATGGGGAGGGGGAAGGGTTAGCTGTGACAAAGTGAGAGAGTGGCATGGACATATATACACTACCAAACGTAAGGTAGATAGCTAGTGGGAAGCAGCTGCCTAGCACAGGCAGATCAGCTCGGTGGTTTGTGACCACCTAGAGGGGTGGGATAGGGAGGGCGGGAGGGAGGGAGACCCAAGAGGGAAGAGATATGGGAACATATGTAGATGTATAACTGATTCACTTTGTTATAAAGCAGAAACTAACACACCATTGTAAAGCAATTATACTCCAATAAAGATGTAAAAAAAAAAAAGAATCTGGATACTGATATTCATAAAATCAAAGACAGTCGAGTCAACTGTCCAAAGGAAAGATTCAGTCCTGAAAATTCCAGTCTGCTTCGCTGACCTTCTAATGTTGGTGCCTGTCCACCCTGAGTGAGGTCCCGGCTCTGTGTTCTGTGCCCTGGAGCTGCACAGTCGTTAAGAAACAAATTTACAAAAAAAATAAGAAGAAGAAGAAAGAAAGAAATTTACTCCTTTTGGTTTAATTGTTTCTGTTAAAAATTCCAGAGGTAGCAGTTTAAAACTGAAATCAAACTGAATCCTGGAGAGCTAAGAAGTAAATCACTTTATGTCTCTTGGATGTTTGCCAACCTAGCCTCCAGAAGTCTTAATCTGTGGTTTCTAAGAAAGCCTTCTAGCTTTTTCCATCCAATCCTACCAGGAGGTCCACCAGCTCCCTCCCACAGTGTATATGTACCCCAAGGCTGGAAACGGAGTCTGCCTCAGCCACCGGGGTCCAGGCGTCACACCCCAGCCAGGTTCTTCCCTGGGGAGCGAGGGCCCTTGAGGAGGACTGGCCCCTCAAAGTGAGCCATTGAGAGCACATTTAAACAGCTGCCCCGGGCAATCAGCCATCTGCACGGCTGAGAGAGGAAGCCTGCTTGGCCTCCTAGGATATTCTCTGCTTATGCAGATTAATAGTCAAGTTATAACCATGTAGGGACTGGGATTCGGAAGTGCAGTGGCTTCACCCTTCTCAGGTTCCCTGGTGGAGAAGGCAGGGCGTCCAGGAGAAGCAGGTGAGGGTGACGGCAGAGTTGGGTTCAGGGTGGGGACCCACGGGCTCTGTAAGGCCTGAGGGCCAGGATACCACACCTGCCCCCCAGGCCTGTGCGTGTACTCTACGGGATTCAGGAGGCACCTACTCTGTGCTGCTTAAGCATTCTGGCACCAAAGAATTCCCTGATACAGTGAGAGATCCAAAGAAATAAGGAAGGAGTCCTGAGGCCCTTTGGAGGACGGCATTCTCAGTCATTGTAACAGCGAGGTCAGCCCCTGCCATGGGCCTGCGTGGCTGCCGTGTGTCCACAGAGGAGCGAGGCAGCCCAAGCGTGGAGTGGGTGCCGCAGAGCCGAAGGATTTTGTTTTGGGAGTGATGAGACCATTGGCAGACTGGCAGCTGCAGAAAGAATGTTCTGACATTCTTGACTCTTTTAACATATTCGTGGCATCTATATACACTGTGGAATGAATGCCCAGATTCATGTTGAGTTTAATGGTTTTAAGTGCCCACGTGTGTAACCACGGCCACAGCAAGACCTAGACCACGTCCATCACAGCAGGAAGGGGGCACATCCTTTCTCAGTCCCTCAGTGGTAGCTTCCTATCGCTTCGTAACAAATGATCACACACTTCGTGGTTTAGGCCAGCATCTACTGATGATCTCAGGGTCAAGGTGTGGGCAGGGCTACATCCACTTCCAGGCTCCTCCGCGTTGTGGTGGGATTCAGTTCTGCACGGAAGCAGCATGGAGTCCCTCTCAGGAGGTCACCATCAGCTCCCAGAGGCTCCCTTGTTCCCTGGCTTGGGGCCCCTCCTCCTTCTTCAAGCCAGCGATGGTGGGTGGCGTCCTCTACACACTTCAGATTTCTCTGACCTTTTCTCCCTCATCGAACTCACTGCCTCATAATTCTGCTTTCAAGCGCCCTTGAGATGACCTTGTGCCCGCCCAGAAAATCCAGGAAATCTCTCTATTTTAAAGTCAGATGATGAGCAACCTGAGTTCGACTTGCGAAGTCCATTCCCAGCAGCACCTGGATCCTTGTCTGACTGCAGAGCAGGGAACGGGAATTGTGGGGGCATCTTTAGAACTTTGTCTATCACATAGCTACTGTGTTGAGCTTCATCTAAATGGAATCCCGCAATAGGAACTCTTCTGTGTCTGGCCTCTTCGCTCAGATTAAGGTCTCTAGGATTTATTCATGTTGTAGCATCAACAGTTTATTTCTTTTTTATTGCTGAGCAGTATTCTGTTTTGTATGGGTATATCATGCTTGGTCCATCCACTCACTTTTGGAGGGGCATTTAGTGGTTTCTAGATTTAGGTGATTATGAATAAAGCTGCTATGAACATTCAAGTACAGGCTGTTTTGTGGACATCTGTTTCCATTTTTCTGCAGTAAACACCCAAGAGTAGAGTTGCTGGATCAAGGGGAAGGTGTATTCCTAATTTAATAAGAAATCACCAAACTGTTTTCCAAAGTGGTTTATCACTTTGCTCTCCTACCAGCAACACAAGACAGTTCCATTATTCTGCATCCTCCTACCACTTGGTATTCTTTTTTTTTTTTTTTTTTTTTAAAGATATTCACCACGTATTTCTTCTTTAGGTCTTTTTTTAAAAAAATTATTTATTTATTTTTATATTTATTTTTGGCTGTGTTGGGTCTTCGTTTCTGTGTGAGGGCTTTCTCTAGTTGCGGCAAGCAGGGGCCACTCTTCATCGCGGTGCGCAGGCCTCTCACTATCGTGGCCTCTCTTGTTGCGGAGCACAGGCTCCAGACGCACAGGCTCAGTAGTTGTGGCGCATGGGCCTAGTTGCTCCGCGGCACGTGGGATCTTCCCAGACCAGGGCTCGAACCCATGTCCCCTGCATTGGCAGGCAGACTCTCAACCACTGCGCTACCAGGGAATCCCACCACTTGGTATTCTTAGTCTTCTTAAATTTAGCCATTTTGGTGGCTGTGTAGTGATACTACACTATCTGTGTAGTATTTCTATCACTACACAGATAGAAATCACTGTGTAGTGATTTCAAGTGACTGACTTGAAAATCTTGCCATGTGCTTACTGGTCATTCACATATCTTCTTTTTTGAAAGTCTTTTGCTCACATATTTATTGGGTTATTTTTATAGTTAATCTTCAGTTGCTGTTTATATATTATTGATATTTATAAATTATATATTATTTTATACATTTATACATTACTAATAATTTGCAGTTCTTATATGTATACAAGTGCTTTATCAGATATGTTTCATGAATGTTATTTCCCAGCTTGTGACTTTGACATTTAACAGTGACTTTTGATGCACAGACTTCTGATTTTGATGAAATTCAATTTATCCTTTGTTCTCCCCTTTACCATTAGTACCTTTTTTGGCCTCTCTGAAGCATGTTTGCTAACTCTAGGGTCATGAAGATTTTCTCCCCCATGCCTTCTTCTAGAAGCTTCATAGGTTTTGCTTCATGTTTAGTCTACAACCTACCTTGAAGTAATGTACGTATATGGTATGAGGCAGAGGGTCAAGGTTCTTTTTTCTTTCTTTACTTTTAAACATAGTATTGTATAGGTGTTCCTGAACCTATTGTTGAAAAGACTTTCCTTTCCTTTCCCGTGGTGACTTTTCTAAAAACACATCAGTTGACAATGTTGTGGGTCCACTTCCGGACTCTATCCTCTCCTGTGATACATGGCTCATCTCTCCTCGCGGTCCCTCACTGCAGCTGGAAGGCAGGTACTCAAAGTCCTCCAGCTCTCTTCTCCACTGCAGGGCTGTCCTACCTCAGGTCCTCACAGACTCAATGCCATCTCAATCAAATTCCAGACAATTGTTTTCATTTGGGAACCTGACAAGCTGAACCTAAAATTTTTATGTAAATGACTCATATTTTACATTTTACCCTGAAGAGAAGAGCAGAGAGAAGGAGACAGAGGCTCAAAGGGCTTGGATTGTGGTCCTAGCAGAAGGGCTAGGGCTTCTTGAAGGGAATTCAGCAGGATTTCCTGATGGATGGATGGATGGTGGGGGGTCAGGAAAAGTAGAGGAGCTCTCAGGCTTTCAGAAAAGCATGACGATTGTCTGCTCTGCCACGGCCTGAGCTCGGATGGGCTGGGTGAACCCTGGAGGTTCCAAGGGAGCCAGAATGGGTTTGCCAGGGACGTGGTTGTCGGGGACCCAGTGAGCTTAGTGGTTCTGCAGCAGTGATGCTGTCCCTAAGGGAGGCTCAGGCACTTGGCCCTTGTGGCAGCCAGAGCAGCTCCACCCATCTGATCTGTGGGCATTCCCTAAGATTTTAGTCAAAACCACATTCAGAGACCTTCAAGATGGTGGAGGAGTAAGACGTGGAGATCACCTTCCTCCCCACAAATACATCAGAAATACATCTACATGTGGAACAACTCCTACAGAACACCTGCTGAACGCTGGCAGAAGACCTCAGACTTCCCAAAAGGCAAGAAACTCCCCATGAACCTGGGTAGGGCAAAAGATAAAAGAAAATATAGAGACAAAAGAATAAGGACGGGACCAGCACCTTGGGGAGGGAGCTGTGAAGGAGGAAAAGTTTCTACACACTAGGAAGCCCCCTCACTGGCAGAGATGGGGGGCGGCGGGTGGGAAGCTTCGGAGCCATGGAGGAGAGCGCAGCAACAGGGGTGCAGAGGGCAAAGCGGAGAGATTCCCGCACAGAGGATCGGTGCCGACCAGCACTCACCAGCCTGAGAGGCTTGTCTGCTCACCCGCCGGGGTGGATGGGGGTTGGGAGCTGAGGCTCAGGCTTTGGAGGTCAGATCCCAGGGAGAGGACTGAGGTTGGCTGCGTGAACACAGCCTGAAGGGGGCTAGTGTGCCACAGCTAGCCGGGAGGGAGTCTGGAAAAAAGTCTGGAACTGCCTAAGAGGCAAGAGACCATTGTTCCGGGGTGCGCGAGGAGAGGATTCACAGCACCGCCTAAACGAGCCCCAGAGACAGGCATGAGCCGCGACTATCAGTGTGGACACCAGAGAGGGCATGAAATGCTAAGGCTGATACTGCAGCCACCAAGAAGCCTGTGTGCAAGCACAGGTCACTATCCAGGATCCTGTGATCCAGGGACAACTTCCCCGGGAGAACACACAGTGTGCCTCAGGCTGTTGCAATGTCATGTTGGCCTCTGCCACCTCAGGCTCGCCCTGCATTCCATACACCCCCCTTCCCCCCCCCCCCCCCCCCCCCCCCGGCTGAGTGAGCCAGAGACCCCTAAAGAGCCATTACTTTAACCCCATCCTGTCTGAGAGGCAACAGACACCCTCAGGCAACCTACATGTAGAGGCAGGGCCTATCCAAAGCTGAACCCCCGGAGCTGTGAGAACAAAGAAGAGAAAGGGAAACTTCTCCCAGCAGCCTCAGGAGCAGCGGATTAAATCTCCACAATCAACTTGATGTACCCTGCATCTGTGGAATACATGAATAGACAACGAATCATCCCAAAATTGAGGTAGTGAACTTTGGGAGCAACTGTAGACTAGGGGTTTGCTGTATGTGACTGACTGGTTTCTGGTTTTATGTTTATCTTAGTTTAGTATTTAGAGTTTATTATCATTGGTAGATTTGTTTATTGATTTGGTTGCTCACTTCTTTTTTTCTTTCTTTTTTCTCTATTTTTATTACTTTTCACTTTTTTATTTTAATAACTTTATTTCTTTATATTTTCTTTCTTTCTTTCCCTCCCTCCCTCCCTCTTGCCCTCTCCCCTTCTTTCTTTCTTTCCTTCCTTCCTACCTTCCTTCCTTCCTTCCTTCCTTCCTTTTTCTTTCTTTCTTTCTCCCTTTCTTCTGAGCCATGTGGCTGACGGGTCTTGGTGCTCTGGCTGGGTGTCAGGTCTGTGCCTCTGAGGTGGGAGAGCCGAGTTCAGGATATTGGTCCACCAGAGACCTCCAGGCTGTATGTAATATCAAACAGCAAAAGCTCTCCCAGACATCTCTATCTCAACGCTAAGACCCAGCTCCACTAACAACCAGCAAGCTACAGTGCCGGACACCCTATGACAAATAACTAGTAAGAAAGGAACACAACACCACCCATTATCAGAGAGGCTGCCTCAAATAATAATAAGGTCACAGACATCCCAAACCACACCACCGGACACGTTCCTGCCCACCAGATAGACAAGATCCAGCCTCATCCACCAGAACACAGGCAGCAGTCCCCTCCACCAGGAAGCCTAAACAACTCACTGAACCAACTTTAGCCACTGGGGGCAGACACCAAAAACAACAGGAACAACAAACCTGCAGCCTGCAAAAAGGAGACGCCAAACACAGTATGTTAAGCAACATGAGAAGACAGAGAAACACATAGCAGATGAAGGAGCAGGGTAAAAACCCACCTGACCAAACAAATGAAGAGGAAATAGGCAGTCTACCTGAAAAAGAATTCAGAGTAATGATAATAAAGATGATCTAAAATCTTGGAAATAGAATGGAGAAAATAAAAGAAACGTTTAACAAGGACATAGAAGAACTAAAGAGCAGACAGACAACGATGAACAACACAATAAATGAAATTAAAAATACTCTAGGGCTTCCCTTGTGGCGCAGTGGTTGAGAGTCTGCCTGCGATGCAGGGGACACAGGTTCGTGCCCAGGTCCAGGAAGATCCCACATGTCGTGGAGTAGCTGGGCCCGTGAGCCATGGCTGCTGAGCCTGCACGTCCAGAGCCTGTGCTAGGCAATGGGAGAGGCCACAACAGTGAGAGGCCCATGTACCGCAAAAAAAAACAAAAAACAAAAAAACGAACAAACAAACAAAAAACCTCTAGAAGGAATCAATAGCAGGATAACTGAGGCAGAAGAACAGATATGTGACCTGAAAGATAAAATAGTGGAAATAACTATCACAGAGCAGAAGAAAGAAAAAAGAATGAAAAGAATTGAGGACAGACTCAGAGACCTCTGGGACAACATTAAGCACACCAACATTCGAATTATAGGGGTCCCAGAAGAAAAAGAGAAAAGAAAGCGACTGAGAAAATATTTGAAGAGATTATACTTGAAAACTTCCCTCTATGTGAAAGGAAATAGTCAATCAAGTCCAGGAAGTGCAGAGAGTCCCATACAGGATAAATCCAAGGAGAAACATGCCAAGACACATATTAATCAAACTATCAAAAATTAAATACAAAGAAAAATTATTAAAAGCAGCAAGGGAAAGACAACAAATAATATACAAGGGAATCCCCGTAAGGTTAACAGCTGATCTTTCAGCAGAAACTCTGCAAGCCAGAAGGGAGTGGCAAGACATATTTAAAATGATGAACGGGAAAAACCTACCACCAAGATTACTCTACCCAGCAAGGATCTCATTCAGATTCGATGGAGAAATTAAAAGCTTTACAGACAAGCAAAAGCTAAGAGAATTCAGCACCACCAAACCAGCTTTGCAACAAATGCTAAAGGAACTTCTCTAGGCAAAAACAGAAGAGAAGGAAAAGGCCTACAATAACAAACCCAAAACAATTAGGAAAATGGTAATAGGAACATACATATCGATAATTACCTTAAATGTAAATGGATTAAATGCTCCCACCAAAGGACATAGACTGGCTGAATGGATACAAAAATAAGACCCATATATATGCTGTCTACAAGAGACCCATTTCAGACCCAGGGACATATACAGACTGAAAATGAGGGGATGGAAAAAGATATTCCATGCAAATGGAAATCAAAAGAAAGCTGGAGTAGCAATTCTTATATCAGACAAAATAGACTTTAAAATAAAAACTGTTACAAGAGATAAAGAAGGACACTATATAATGATCAAGGGATCAATCCAAGAAGAAGATATAACAATTATAAATATTTATGCACCCAACATAGGAGCACCTCAATACATAAGGCAAATGCTAACAGCCATAAAAGGGGAAATCGACAGTAACACAATCATAGTAGGGGACTTTAACACCCCACTTTCACCAATGGACAGATCACCCAAAATGAAAATAAATAAGGAAACACAAGCTTTAAATGACACATTTAAGAAGATGGGCTTAATTGATATTTATAGGACACTCCATACAAAAACAACAGAATACACTTTCTTCTCAAGTGCTCATGGAACATTCACCAACATAGATCATATCTTGGGTCACAAATCAAGCCTTAGCAAATTAACGAAAATTGAAATCATATCAAGTATCTTTTCTGACCACAATGTTATTAGACTAGATAGCAATTACAGGAAAAAAATCTGTAAAAAGTACAAACACATGAAGGCTAAACAATACACTACTTAATAACCAAGAGATCACTGAAGAAATCAAAGAGGAAAAAAAAATACCTAGAAACAAATGACAATGAAAACACGACGAGCCATAACCCATGGGATGCAGCAAAAGCAGTTCTAAGAGGGAAGTTTATAGCAATACATTCCTACAACAAGAAACAAGAAACATCTCAAATAAACAACCTAAACTTACACCTAAAGCAATTAGAGAAAGAAGAACAAAAAAACCCCAAAGTTAGCAGAAGGAAAGAAATAATAAAGATCATATCAGAAATAAATGAAAAATAAATGAAGGAAACAATAGCAGAGATCAATAAAACTAAAAGCTGATTTTTTGAGAAGATAAACAAAATTCATAAACAATTAGCCAGACTCATCAAGAAAAAAAGGGAGAAGAGTCAAATCAATGGAATTAGAAATGCAAAGGAGAAGTAACAACTGACACTGCAGAAATACAAAGGATCATGTGAGATTATTACAAGCAACTATATGCCAATAAAATGGAAAACCTGGAAGAAGTGGACAAATTCTTAGAAAAGCACAACCTTCTGAGACTGAACCAGGAAGAAATAGAAAATATAAACAGACCAATCACAAGCACTGAAGTTGAGACTGTGATGAAAAATCTTCCAGAAAACAAAAGCCCAGGACCAGATGGCTTCACAGGCAAATTCTATCAAACATTTAGAGAAGAGCTAACACTCATCCTTCTAAAACTCTTCCAAAATATAGCAGAGGGAGGAACACTACCAAACTCATTCTACGAGGCCACCATAACCCTGATACCAAAACCAGACGAAGATGTCACAAAGAAAGAAAACTACAGGCCAATATCACTGATGAACATAGGTGCAAAAATCCTCAACAAAATACTAGCAAACAGAATCCAACAACACATTAAAAAGATCATACACCATAATCAAGTGGGGGTTTATCCAAGGGATGCAAGCATTCTTCAGTATATGCAAATCAATCAATGTGATAAAGCATATTAACAAATTGAAGGATAAAAACCATATGATCATCTCAATAGATGCAGAAAAAGCTTTTGACAAAATTTAACACACATTTATGATAAAAACCCTCCAGAACATAGGCATAGAGGGCACTTTCCTCAACACAATAAAGGCCATATATGACAAACCCATAGCCAACATCATTCTCAATGGTGAAAAACTGAAACCATTTCCTCTTAGATCAGGAACAAGACAAGGTTGTCCACTCTCACCACTATTATTCAACATAGTTTTGGAAGTTTTAGCCACAGCAATCAGAAAAGAAAAAGAAATAAAAGGAATCCAAATCGGAAAAGAAGAAGTAAGGCTGTCACTCTTTGCAGATGACATGATAGTATACATAGAGAATCCTAAAGATGCAACCAGTAAACTATTAGAGCTAATCAATGAATTTGGTAAAGTAGCAGGATACAAAATTAATGCACAGAAATCTCTTGCAGTCCTATACACTAATGATGAAAAATTTGAAAGAGAAATTAAGGAAACACTCCCATTTACCATTGCAACAAAAAGAATAAAATAGCAAGGAATAAACCTACCTAAGGAGACAAAAGACCTGTATGCAGAAAACTATAAGACACTGATGAAAGAAATTAAAGATGAAACCAACAGATGGAGAGATACACCATGTACTTGGATTGCAAGAATCAACACTGAAAATGAGTATACTACCCAAAGCAATCTACAGATTCAATGCCATCCCTATCAAACTACCAATGGCATTTTTCACAGAACTAGAACAAAAAATTTTACAATTTGTAATGAAGCACAAAAGCGCCCAAATAGCGAAAGCAATCTTGAGAAAGAAAAATGGAGCTGGAGGAATCAGTCTCCCGGATTTCAGACTATGCTACAAAGCTACTGTAATCAAGACAGTATGGTACTGGCATAAAAACAGAAAGGTAGATCAATGGAACAGGATAGAAAGCCCAGAGATAAACCCATGCACATATAGTCACCTTATTTTTGACAAAGGAGGCAAGAATATACAATGGAGAAAAGACTGCCTCTTCAATAAGTGGTGCTGGGAAAACTGGACAGCTACTTGTAAAAGAATGAAATTAGAACACTCCCTAACACCATAGACAAAAATAAACTCAAAATGGATTAAAGGCCTAAATGTAAGGCTAGACACTATAAAACTCTTAGAGGAAAACATAGGCCGAACACTCTATGACATACATCACAGAAAGATCCTTTTTGACCCACCTCCTAGAGAAATGGAAGTAAAAACAAAAATAAACAAATGGGACCTAATGAAACTTAAAAGCTTTTGCACAGCAAAGGAAACCATAAACAAGATGAAAAGACAACCCTCAGAATGGGAGAAAATATTTGCAAATAAAACAACTGATAAAGCATTAATCTCCAAAACTTACAAGCAGCTCATGCAGCTCAATATCAAAAAAAAACAAACAACCCAATGCAAAAATGGGCAGAAGACCTAAATAGACATTTCTCCAAAGAAAATATACAGATTGCCAACAAACACATGAAAGGATGCTCAACATCACTAATCATTAGAGAAATGCAAATCAAAACTACAGTGAGGTATCACCTCACACCAGTTAGCATGGCCATCATCCAAAAATCTACTAACAGTAAATGCTGGAGAGGCTGTGGAGAAAAGGGAACACGCTTGCACTGTTGGTGGGAATGTAAGTTGATACAGCCACTATGGAGAACAGTACAGAGGTTCCTTAAAAAACTAAAAATAGAACTACCATATGACCCAGCAATTCCACGACTGGGCATATACCCTGAGAAAACCATAATTCAAAAAGAGTCATGTACCACAATGTTCATTGCAGCTCTATTTACAATAGCCAGGACATGGAAGCAATGTATGTGTCCATCGACAGATGAATGGATAAAGAAGATGTGGCACATATATACAATGGAATATTACTCAGCCATAAAAAGAAATGAAATTGAGTTATTTGTAATGAGGTGGATGGACCTAGAGTCTGTCATACAGAGTGAAGTAAGTGAGAAAGAGAAAAACAAATACCCTATGCTAACACATATATATGGAATCTAAAAAAAAAAAATTCTGAACAATCTAGGGGCAGGACAGGATTAAAGATGCGGACGTAGAGCATGGACTTGAGGACACGGGGAGAAGGAAGGGTAAGTTGGGACAAAGTGAGAGAGTGGCACAGACATATATATACACTACCAAATGTAAAACCGATAGCTAGTGGGAAGCAGCCACATAGCACAGGGAGATCAGCTTGTTGCTTTGTGATCACCTAGAGTGGTGGGATTGGGTGTGTGGGAGGGAGACACAAGAGGGAGAAGATACAGGGATATATGTACATGTATAGCTGATTCACTTTGTTATAAACACACCTTTGTAAAGGAATTATACTCCGATAAAGATGTTAAAAAAGAAACAAACCACATTCAGAAAAAAGCCTGCAATGATGTGACTGATAAGGGCTTAATTTCCAAAATACACAAACAGCTCATACAACTCAATAACAAAAACTCAAACAACCCAATCAAATAATAGGCAGAAAACCTAAATAGACATTTCTCCAAAGAAGACATACAGATGACCAACAGACGCATGAAAAGATGCTCCACATCACTAATTATCAGAGAACTACAATGAGATATCACCTCACACCAGTCAGAATGGCCATCATCAAAAAAATCTACAAACAGTAAATGCTGGAAAGGGTGTGGAGAAATGGGAACCCTCCTACACTGTTGGTGGGAATATAAATTGGTACAGCCACTATGGAGAACAGTATGGAGGTTCCTGAAAAAACTAAAAATAGAGTTACCATATGATCCAGTAATCCCACTTCTGGGCATATATCCAGAGAAAACTGTAAGTTGAAAAGATACATGCACCCCAATGTTCGTTGCAGCACTATTTACAATAGCCAAGATATCGAAGCAACCTAAATGTCCAACAACAGATTAATAGATACAAAATATGTGGTATATATAGACAATGGAATATTCACCATAAAAAAGAATGAAATAATGCCATTTGCAGCAACATGTATGGACCTAGAAATAATCATACTAAGTGAAGTAAGTCAGACAGAGAAAGACAAATATCATATGATATCATTTATATGTGGAATCTAAAATATGATACAAATGAACTTATTTACAAAACAGAAACAGACTCACAGACATAGAAAACAAACTTATGGTTACCAAAGGGGAAAAGGAGTGGAGGAGGGATAAATTAGGAGTTTGGGATTAGCAGATACCAACTACTATGTACAAAATAGATAAACAACACTGTCCTACTATATAGCACAGGGAACTCTATTCAATATCCTGTAATAAACCACAATGGAAAAGAATTTAAAAAAAGAAAAAAGAAAAAAGCTTGCAAACAACTGCCAGGGCAGCACGTAAAGGAGAGCTTTACCTAAGGTGCACGGAGTCAGGAACTGGCTCATGCAGGTGGCCAGAAACATGGGTTGGGAGAACAACGTGTGGCTCCCACTGGGGAATCCAGGGGAGGGCGCCCAGGGCCGGGTCAAGCACCAAGCCCAGACAGACAAAGCCTCGCCCCTCACATCCACTCGTTGGGCTTTAGATGGGCTGGTGGACTGGAAAGCAGGTCCTGCCTGAGACTGTCAGGCCCAAGTGAGCCTTCGAAGCAGCCAGAAGCTTCTGTGAGCAAGACCATGAGGAGCAGGTTAGGGAGGCAGCTGAGGAGGGATGCAGGGCAGCACAGGAGGGAGGCAGCTGAGGAGGGATGCAGGGCAGCACAGGAGGGAGGCAGCTGAGGAGTGCTGAGGACGGGGCTCCGGCCTGGGGGTTCAGTGTGGCTAGAATGTACTAGCCACAGGAGAAGGTCCAATCTTCTATATTTGTCTGTTTCTTTGCTTTTGAGTTTGTTTGTGATGGGAGGCATTTGCATATACCTACTATGTGTCAGGAATTGTGCTACTTTACACCTGACATCTCCTTTAATAGTCATGACAGTCCTGCTGTAGACAGGATGATGATGGTGATGTCTGCTTTGGCTTTGAAAAAAACCAAACAGCTTAAAGAAATCAAGCAGCATGGTAAGCTCACACAGGTGCAAGGAATGTAGCCCCACCTGGAACCCAGGTGTGTAAAATGCTCACTCTCTGGACCACAACTTCCTGTTGCCTGGGAAGTGAGATGGAAGACAAATGGGGCCCCAGGGGCCCAAGAACAAGAGCCAGTGTGGACAAGTTTTATGTACATATTACATTCAGATTTTATATTCTATGTTCTGTGTGTTTCCCAAATTACCTGTCACTATGGTAGAGAGACACAAATTGAATTCTTAAGGTCCAGAAACAGCAAATTGTACATAAGCACAAAAGTTATGTGTGTGTATCATTTTAAAATATACATATGTATACATTATATATTTATAATATATATACATGTTTTCAATCCCAACTGAAACATTTACAACCTATTCTTTTCCTCTTTCTGTCCAGATGAGGCCCTTACTCTGCTCTTGTTCACACAGGGCCCTCGGGGAGTGGTTAGAGGGGACAGGGAGGGGCCAGGACACAGGATCAAAGGCAGAGGCAGAGAAAGGGCTGACAGATTCATGGTGCAGAGTACGCTCGTGTGTCCTGTGTGTGTGTTGTGTGCATGGGGTGTATTGTGCATGTGCGAGTTATTTGTGGGGTGGGGGTGGAGTGGGTATGGGTTTCTGTCTATGGCATGTGCATGTGCAGTGAGTGTATGCCATGTGTTGTGCTGTGTGGCATGTGCGAGGTCTGTGTGTAGACTCTGCATGCATTTGTGGTGGGGGTGAGGGGGTGTTTTGCATGTGTGGTATGTATGGCTTGTATGGTGTGTGTGGTGTATTATGTCCCAGATTGCATAGCATGTGTGGTGTGACTGGTGCATGATACGTATGTTGTATGTTGTGTGTGCACATTGTGTGTGGTGTGCATGTGAGATCTGAGTGCACAGTGTGTGTGCACAAAGGGGCATGCGCACCCATGTAAAGTGTGCATGCATGTGAGATATACGTATGCACATGAGATGTGTGCACGTGTCATGTGTGTGTGATGTGTATTATGTGATTAGCGTGTGTGCTGTCTGGCAGGGGTTGAACAGTGGGTGTGCAGGGTGAATATGTTGTGTGGTGTGTGTGTGTGTGTGTGTGGTGGGTATGGATGGTGACTGTGCAGTGCGTGTGTGTGTGTACTGTTGCATGTACACACTTAGCCTCCTGGGGGGCAGCTATTACTCTGTCTCCCTCAGGGCAGCCACAGACATGAAGGGTCGCTGAATCGTGAAGGATGTGGGGGATGCACTGGATGCACAGGGGTGCGCTGGGGACTGCAGCCACGCATGCATTCAGTTGCGTGGGGCAGCCTGCATTTGAAACCCAAGCTGCCCTCCTCTGAGTGCCCCACCCAGGCCCAGATGAGCAGATGACTGATGCTCCTCGGTAGCCTCTGAGCCTGCATCCTGAAGGGGCGGGGCCGGGGGCAGTTCTAAATGTGCACGCACACCAGCAGTGTGGACCCTGCACGGCTGGGGCACCTTCATGCTCACCCACCCCCATCACAAATCTGCTGGGAACTGAGGCCTGAAATCACGGAATGAACCGTTGAAAGTGGAGAACGATCAGTTAGTTTTTCAGACTCGTTTTCTGGAAGGGCTTAATCTATGCCTCGGGCCAAACATTCCATTACTTAAGTCAGGAACTCCGATAGCTACACTCCCGTGTGGTTGCCCCAGTGCTGCATGAAGCCTTGGTTCTGGAGTAGGGCCCTCCTCCCACCCCACTGCCTTTCTCCAACCACGAGAAAGACTGTGCTGGTTGCACATGGGCAGGAAGTGATGAAGGATGAGGCTCACGCCCCCAGTACTGAGCTATCTCCGTGGCGGCTATGGGGAACCCATGAATGTCACACCATGGGAGCAGCGCCAGTATCAACATCAGTGGGCCTTTCTGGATATTCTTAGAGTCCAGTCTCCATTACAGAAGAACATTATTAAGAACACAGTTCATTTATCTCAACCAAAGTTAAACATCTAGATAAGCCTCCACCAAAATCACCGGTTTGAATCCAGTGGTCCACATACATCCTAATATTCCAGTCATGGATGCTCTTGGCTTGCAATGTTTGGCCCAAGCAAACGCAGAATAACCTAGATTTCACATCAGCACCTCTTGCTAGATCCACAGAGTTATTGTGAAACTTTACTATTTTACCATCTTCACTTGCAAAGCCCTGGCAAGTTGATTTTAGCCTCAGGGAGATACAAAGTGCTGCAGACCTGGGGTAGGCTTTTAGAGGCGTCCAGTTATAAACACACACACACACAAACGCACAGAAGTAGAGAGTTGGAAACGTGTCAAATTCCTCTCAACATGGGAAGTCACTTAGTACTGTTGGTACATGGAGTTCTTTAAAATAAATTGGTCAGAATGTAGATGGCTAACAAAAGGAACTGAATTTTCTAACATTACTTGTAAAATGTAAACCATGGCAGACAATCTGTGTTCGTGGTTTTGAAAAGTTCCCTTTACTGCCAAAATGTATGACATCTAACAACAATGGAATTATACCTCCTGTACACAATTCATCTGTGTCAACAACAATCCTGTAAAGCTACATAGCTGATGTTGACATCTGTCACATTAACTGTCTAGTGTACAACTTCTGTTTTGGAAGGCAGTAGTCCATCTGGAGATTAAATAGGTAATATTTACAACCACCCTTTTCCACATGTGAGTTAAGTAATACTATTCTATTTCAAGAATAGCTATATAATGCTGACATCAGCCAGTTTGGGATTCTTTGATTAAAAAATATCATATACAAAACTACTGCATGCTTATTCTAATACTGAAGCATTGATCAGTGATATCACAGTAAACAAACTCAAACCATACTTGGGAGTTTTGTTTCTGGCAATGGAGGACTAGGTTGTTTCAGACCAACACTCACATTGGAATAACTAGAAAACGTGGCAAAATGTAAGAAAGAAGGCTGTTAGGTGACATCAGAGAATACAAGGGCAGTGAAGAATTTTAAGGCTAAGATCTGGGAGGAGGCTGAAGATAGGAGAGGTGAGCCTTGCACTGAGAGCCACTTTCCCCACTGCGGGTATCACCAATGATGAGAGCAGTGGCTAAGAGGCTGAAAAGGCGAGCAGAACTTTCAACAAATCTGGATCTGGGAAGACAAAAACTAGAATTCAGGGCCCATGGAGAAGAACAGACCTTGGTCAACACCCTGGGCTTTCAGCTGGGAACTGAAAGGATGGTATCCCAAGAGTCAGAGTGAACTAGAAGTAGAGCAGTCATAGTATAGAAATAAGTCCAACTTCAGATCACTTAAATCTCTGATTCTCTCATTAAAGTGGTCTTGCATTGCTAATATCCCCATCCAAACTGCCTGAAATAAACAAGTTGAATCACCTCTGGAAAATGATAAACCAGAGCCTAAATTTGTATCGCAAAATTTTAATATCTAATCCAATATCCAGCATTTGTTAAAATGATCAGGATTATGAGAAATTAAGACAGGACAGAAAAATAACAGAAAATCAAACAGCAGGAACAGAAAAACAGGAGATCTAGACAAACATATATTTTAAAATAATTATAACAAATATGTTGAAATTAAAGAATTTTGGCAGAGAACTGGGAAATATAAAATAAGCCAAGTGGACCCTCTGGAACTGAAAAATAGAATAACTAAAAATAAGAGCTCAATGGATATGTTTGAGAGCTGACTTGGTACACACATAAAGAGAATTAATAAACTGGAAGACAGGTCAGAAGGAAAACTCCAGTCTGAAGCTTGTGTGTGCATGTGTACATACAGACACACACATACACATATGCATGCACAGTCAAAGTGGGAGTGGGAGGGTGGTGGATGAGAAATATAAGTGTAAGTGCATAAGCATAAGCACAGACAAGGAGCATCAGATCCAAAATACATATAATTGAGTCCTAGAAAGAAAGAATACAGTATAGAGGATGGGACAGAAGCAATATTTTTAAAAAGATAATGACAGAATTTTCTGAAATTAATGAAAGATACCAAGCCACAGATTCAGAAGCGGTATGAACCCCAAGGAGGAAAAACAGAAGGAAAACACAAGTAGGCACATTTTAATAGAACTGCTGGAAACCTAAGATGAAGAACAGAATTTTACAACCAGGAAGAGAAAAAAGACACATTATCTTCAAATGAGCAATAAGGAGATAGACACTGACTTCTCAATGGAATAATGAAGTCCAGAAGAAGATGGAATGATATATTCAAAGGGCTGAAAGAAAACAAATGCCAGTCTAGATCCTTATATCTTGTAAAAATTATCTTCCAAAAGTAAAAGCAAAATTTAAAAAAATCCAGGTAAACAAAGTCTGAGAGCATTTATTGCTAGTGGACCACAGTAAGGAAAATACTTAAGGGTGTTCTTTAGACAGAAGGAAATGATCCCAGATTGAAGCCCAGAGGTACAGGAAAGAATAAAGAGCAGTGGAAAGTTTCTAAATGTCTAAATGAGTACTGACTCCATAGAGAATAATGTTTGCTTTATGGGGTTTAAAATAGAATCAAATTACGGGACAGCATTAGCATGAAAGACAGGAGGGGGTAAATGGAGTTAAATTCTAAATTCCTTGAACTATCTGAAGTGTCATAGAGGCACTAATTTAAGGGGAACTCTGTTGTCGAGGATGCATGTTATAATCTCTATAGTAACTGCTAAAAGAATAGGAAGGGATGCATGGCTAATAAACTAGAAGGGGAAAATTGATAATAAACATTTTGATTTATACAAAATAAGCCAAGAAGGATGGAAAAAGGGAACAAAGAACAGATTGGAAAAACAGAAAAAGTGCAATGTTAGATCTATAACCAAATATATCACATCCAGTGTAGGTAAACGAAATACTCCATGTTATAGATAGATTATCAGACTGGATGAAAAAAAAAACCCTAATTATATATTGCTTAGAAGAGCTACATCTTAAATACAAGGTGTCAGGAAGGTTGAAAGTAAAAAGATAGAAAAACATATGTGCAAACACTAACCAAATGAAAGCTAATGTAGAAATACTCATTTTGGAAAAGTAGATTTTAAGGAAAATAAAATTTTAATAAAGTTAGAAGAAAATGTGTTTATCATTCTAAAGGAGTCAGTCCAATAGGAAGATGTGACAAGACTGAATGTACTTAATCTCAAAGTATACAAAGCAAAAGCCAACAGGAAATAAAGGAGAAATATACACGTCCACAATCACAGTTGGAGGTTTGAACAAAGTGCTTCTTCAGAACAAGACGATGAAATTAGTATAGATTTAAATGCAGCCTATAGTCGGCTCCTCAGCCATGGGAATCCCATGCCTCACACTGCAGACATGTGGCTCCAGTGTTTCGGTGTTGCCCTTTTTGGTGTGAGCGATGAGGACCTAGGGCCTGGCACCTCTGGCTACTCTTCCTTTCACTGTCTATGTAAGTAATAAACTGAATCCAAAGGTGGTTTGTTGTATCTTTACCAGATGAGTCAGTCAGTGCTTGCCCTTGTCTTGTTTTGTGTGTGTGTTAGAAATCAACGACAAAAAGATAAATAGAAAATTTTCAAAAGCTTGGGAATTTAGCAGAAATGTCTAGCCTTCAATATAAATACATGAAAAGAAGAGGTTGAACTGAACATCAATAACCTAAGTTGGGGGTTGGCAAATTATGGCCCGTAGGCCAATTCCAGCCTGCCTGTTTTTGTGCGATGCACGGGGTAAGAACAGCTTTTACATTTTTAAATAGTTAAAAAAGAATGTGACAGAGACCACACATGGCTTGCAAAGCCTAGTGTGTTTACTATCTGTCCTTTTGCAGAAAAATTTGCCAATCCCTGATGGAAGTATCCATGTTAATTAGTTTAAAAGAATAGCAATTTAAACCAAAAGATAACAAAGGAAGGAGAAAAAGGAACAAAAAATGGTTAAAACAAAGAAAAATCAGTGAGTTGATAGAACTATAACCAAATATAGTAAGCATTTATAAAGATAAGACCAGAACTTCAAGAAATAGACAACTAACAATAGAAAGAATTAATAAAGCCAAAAGGTTGTTCTTTGGAAAGACTTAACATAATCAATAACCCTGGAAAGACGGATCTATCTCTCTCTCTCTGTCTCTATCTCTCTCCATCTCCATCTATATGCAAAAGAAGCCAGACACACAAGAATATATATTGTATGATTCCATGTATACAAAGTTCAAGAACAGAAAAAAACTAATCTAAGGTATTAGAAGCCATGGTTGTGGTTACCTGTGGGGAGAAGGAAGGTTAGTGACAGGAAGAGGGAAAGAAAGGGACTTACGGGCTACTGATAATGTCATAGTTTTTGATTTGTTATCAGTGATGGTTATCAGTGATGAAGTATGAGAATTCATTAGACTGTATACTTATAATTTTTGTAATTTCTATGTGCATACAATACTTCAATAAGAACCTTTAAAACATTATTTTTTTGGTTTTAAATTGCAAATCCTTTGTAACTGACTTTGTGCCAGGTTTTGCACAATGTGACATGTTAGGTGGCTACTTAGAACACATTTGATTTTAAAAGCGTCTGGGGATAGAAACTAGAAGAATGGGAGCAAGGGGAGATGGAGACGCTTTCCACTGAACAGCATTTTGTCCCTGTTAGGGTTTGTATTATGTGCATGCTTTACTTATTAAAAAGAAATGAACTATTAAAAAGCGGGGAAAAAGTTATTAATATGCAACAAAATATAAATAGCATATTTATAAATATAAAAATATAAATAAGTATGTAGTTTTATATACTTGTACCTTTTAAATTAGTCTATTATGATTCATTCTTAGTCCAAATTTAATACCAAATTAAAAGCAATGGTCTTTATTCTTATAGGCCTGATTATTATCACCAAAATAATTCTGGCAAGAAGAAGAGGGAAGTATGCTAATAGCTCCAAAATCATGACATAAACATTAACAGTTCACAACAAACTGTTAGAGGAACAACCATGACTAATAAGGCAAATGATACACAGTGATAGAATAAAACTTCCTAAATATCAGGAAATAAAAAGAAAATGAATCTGAAACTGGTCTTTTCCAAGGGCTTATCAGTAGTCCATTGGGATCTTTCCAGATGGACTTTGGCACATCTAGTCCTCAACACTGAAATGAAATAAAATTACATTGTGTGAAGGGCATGAAACTGCCATGTGTATGAAGTATTGATAATTGCCCTCTACTGGGACCCTTTTATGTGCTTGGTGCTGTACATACATGATTTCATTTAATCACACCACCATTTTACATCTGTAGAAACTGAGGCTCAGATTTAAACTCCTTTGTCCAGTGATCCTAGCAGGCCAGGAAGTGGTGGACTAGAACTTCGATACAGGATAGTCTAACCAACTTCAGCAAATTTCACAGAAACACTTCAGCTGATTGATATTCCAATCAGCCCTGACAACAATTTCCCTCCCCTGCCAGTAGCTGTTTCTATCTTCTTCCATGTATGGTAGCAAGACTCCAAGACAGCCCCCCAGAGATCCTACCTACTGTTACTTACACCTTTGTGCCATCCCCTCCACATTCTACCAGGGTTGGTTTGTGTACCCAGATATGGCAGAAGTGATGGGATGTCTCATCCAAGATTACATTGTGAAATACTGTGGTTTCCACCTTGGGGTCCCTCTATCCCTCTCCCTCTGTCTCTCTTTCTAAATCAACTCACATCTTCTGAGGATACTCAGGCATGTAGTGAGACACTGATGTCCCCCAATAAGCGCCAGTGAAGAGTGGAGACCTGCCGGCTACCATGTGAGGAGCCTGGAGCAGATCCCCCAGCCCGTCAAGCTTCAGATGACATAACCCCAACTTGACTGCAACCTCATGAAAGACAGAGCCAGGACTACACAGCTAAGCCATGCCTGGGTTCTTAGTCCTCAGAAATGGTGTGAGAAGATATATGATTGCTGGTTTAAGCTGCTAAATTTTGGGATTATTCAGTATGTAGCAATGCATAACAAATACACCATGAAACTAGACTTTGATGACGTAAACATTCCTAATTTTAAGAAGAAGTGCTGCAGGATATCATTACATGTGCACCAGAATGGCTGAAGTAAAGAAGACAACAGTACCAAGTGTTGGCAAAATTATGGAGCAACTGGAACTCTCATGCACCATTACAGTGGGAGTGTAAAACAGTACAAACATTATATGAAAAGGTCCTGCAGTTTCTCTAAAACTGAACACATACCCACCTATGATCCAGCTATATCTACCTATGATCCTAGATAGCTACTCCTATGTATTTATCCAAGAAAAATGAAATCACATATCCATAAAAAGACTTGTACAAGAATGTTTGTAGCAGTTTTATTCATAATAGCCAGATCTGGAAACCACTCAGATGCCCATCAAACAGTGAACAAATAAATGAACTGTGGTATATACACATAATTGCAAGACCGCTCAGCAATGAAATGAACTACACGAATGCACAACACAAATGAATCTCAAAATCATTCTCAGTGAGATTAACAGACACAAAAACAGCACATACTGATGATTTGATTTTTGTGAGGTTATGGAACAAGCAAAACCAATCAAGATGGAAAAAAGTTGGAACAATGGTCACTGGGGGTTGGGGAGATGTGGGGATGAGTTTTGACTAGGAAAAGGAGTGAGGGAACTTTCTGAAACCATGGTAGTACTTTATATTTTGTTAACAGTTTGGGTCACACAAGTGTGTGCATTTTGCAAAATTTGTTAGTGGTACACATAAGGTTTGTGCATTTATTGCATGGATTTTACTTAAAAAAGAAGCATAAACAAATATTGCACCCTAGTCGATGGTATTTAAGGTAAAATGTAAGTGACATATCTGCAACTTATTTCAAAATACATGAAAAATTAGATGGATTGATGGGTAGAGAGAAGAATGGAGAGAAAATACATGTGATAAAGCAAGTAGAATAAGATGGGTAGTTTTATTTTTAATTGAGTTTTGAGAGTTCCATACACACATTTTAGAAACAAAACCTTTATTAGATCTATGGTTTGCAAGTACTGTCTTCCAACGTGTGGTTTATCTTTTAGTTTTCTTAACACTATAAAAAGAAGTTTTTAATTATGATGAAGTCCAATTTATCATTTTTTCTGTTATGAATCATGTTTTTGGTTTTGGTCATATCTAAAAAAATCTTTGCCTAGGTGAGTTAACTAAGATGGCAACACAGGAGTCTTTGGAGCACCCCCCCTTCCACAGATGCACTGAAAGTACAACTAAACACAGAGCAATGCCCTCTGAGAGAGATCCAGAAATAAGTCAGGTGACTCACATATCCAGTGAACAAGAAAATACCCACATTGAAACAGGAAAAAAAGGCTAAGACACAATCCTGCCATAAACCCTACCTTAGCACTGTGTCATACATTTGGGAGGGGAATCCCTAACCCCCAGCTTCTTCCTGAGAAGCAAAGGGTTTGGACCCCACATTTAGCTCCTCAAATTTTAATACTCCCATCTGAGAAATGGACCCCCCCAAACACCTAGATGTGAAAGCCAGTGGGGCTTGTATCCAGGAGACCCACAAGACTATAGCAAACAAAGAAGCAGTTCTTAATGGGCACCTCACTGTATATATCCCCTCACCACCAGGACTCAGTGCAGAGGGAGAAGCAAAAACGTCCATCTCCCAGTCTTTGCCTGAAAGGGGTCTGTTTATCTGTGTACTTTAAAAGCTGCTGCCTGAGGGCCAGGCTTCTAATTTAGCATGCATCTAGGGGCCAGCTATGATGCTTCCTGAAGATCTAGGAAGCTGGCACACACCCTATCCATCTTCTCCCTCCAGCCCACTCCAAGTCACCAGTATCTCCGTGGAGGAGCTTGTAGCCTCATCTGCACCCCAGCTTCTATGGCTGCCACCTGAGGGATAGGTCCCTGGATTGTCTGGATCTGAGAGCCAACAGGGCTTCCACTCATGAATTTCATAGGACTAGAGAACGTGAAGTAGTTCTTAATAGGTTATCATCCCAAGGCCCGGTACAGAGGGAACAAAAGCTAAAATGCCACTCTCTCAGTCTTTCCCTGAAAGGGGTTTATCTGCATATTTTATTAATTTTTTTTTTAATTTTTATTTTTTTGTGGTACATGGGCCTCTCACTGTTGTGGCCTCTCCCATTGCGGAGCACAGGCTCCGGATGTGCAGGCTCGGTGGCCATGGTTCACGGGCCTAGCTGCTCTGCGGCATGTGGGATCTTCCTGGACCAGGGCACGAACCCGTGTCCCCTGCATCGGCAGGTGGACTCTCAACCACTGCACCACCAGGGAAGCCCTATCTGAGTATTTTAAAAGCTGCTACTTGAGGGAGAGAAGGTATCTAGGGGTTGGAAGTAATCTTCCCCAGAGACTGGGAAACTGATGGACACCTCCCCCACCTTCTTCCTCCAGCCGGCTCCAACAATAAAACCAAGACACCAATATTTCCCTGAAAGGGACTTGCACACATGCCTAGAGCCCCATATTTTGTGGCTGCTGAATGAGGAATGGACCCCAGGATCTCCTCACTCTGATAGCCAATAGGACTTACATTCATAAGTTCCACAGGACTGTAGCAAATGAAGAAACAGTTCTTAATGGGTACAGGAGCACCCCCCACCTCCACCCCACCCCAACACACACACACACACACACACACACACACACCATAGCTACATACCCAGGCTTGGCACAGAGGGAGCAGGAAAAAATGGCTCTTCTCTAAGTTTGTCTCTGGAAGGACCTTAACTATATACTTCCCCAGCAGGTGCCTGTGGGTCCAGCTTCTAATTGGCCTGCATCTAGGTGCTAACTATGATCCTTCCCTTGGAACACTGACAGGTCTTGGCACATTCTCAACTTCTGGGAGCCACTAAGAACAAAAAGGCAGCTTGGAAAAATCACCAAGTTTTGAGAGACAATTAAAAGCTTAGGCTGGGCTGAATGGTAAGATTCATCTAACTACACAAGACCACCCTGCCAAGACTGGGGGAGGTGGTTGTTTTATCTAATGCACAGAAACTAACACAGAGAGTCAAGGAAGATGAATAAATAGAAGAATATGTTTCAAACAGAAGAACAACATAAATCTCCAGAAAGAGATCTTAATGAAATGGAGATAAGTGATTTACATCATAGAGAATTCCAAATAATGGCCATAAAGTTGCTCACCGAGGTCAAGAGAGCAACACCTGAACAAAGTAAGAATTCCAACAAAGAGAAAATATAAAAAAGTACCAAGCAGAAATCACAGATCTAAAGAATACAGTAACTGAACTGAAAAATTCAGTAGAGAGGGTCAACATCAGACTACATCAAATAGAAGAAAGGATCAATGAACCAGAAGACAGAGCAGGGCATTCATCAAATCAGAGGAGCAAAAAGAAAAAAGAATGAAAAAGAGTGAAGAGATTTTTGGGGGATACAATCAAGAGGATCAATTACACATTACAGGGGTTTGAGAAGAAGGAAGAGAAAGGGGCAGAAAGTTTATTCAAAGAAATAATGGCTGAAAACTACCCTAATGTAGGGAAAAGAACATCCAGATCCAGGAAGCCCAGAGAGTTCTAAACAAGCTCAATCCAAATAGACCCACACTGAGACATATTATAATGAAACCATTAAAAGTTAAAGACAAGGAGAGAATCTTAAGAGCAGCAAGAGAAAAGCAATGTGTTACGTACAAGGGAATCTCTATAAGACTATCAGCAAATTTTTCAGCAGAAAACTTTGCAGGCCAGAAAGGGGTGGGATGCTATTCAAAGAGCTGAGAGGCAAAAACTGCCATCCAAAAATACTCTACCCAGCAAAGTTGTCCTTCAGAATTGAAGGAGAGATAAAGAGTTTTCCAGACAAACAAAAGTTGAACACTTTCATTACCATTTGACCAGCTTTACAAGAAATGTTAAAGGGAATTCTTCAAGATGAAACAAAAGAATGCTAATTAGTAACATAAAATATATGAAGTATAAAACTCACTAGTAGAGGTAAATATAAAGTTAAATTTTGAATATGCTAATTTTGTAATGGTGGTAGGTAAATCACGTATAATTCTATCATAAAGGTTTAAAGACAAAAGTATTAAAAATAACTACAACTATAATAATTTGTTAATGGATACAGAAGTATAAAGAAATTTTGACAAAAAATATGAAATGTGGAGGAGTGTAAAAATGTAGAGCTTTTGCATGTGTTCAAAGTTAAGTTGTTTGAGCTTAAAATAGACTATTATAAATACAATAAGTTTTATGTAACCCTCATGGTAATCACAAGGCAAAAGCCTACAGTAGATATGCAAAAAGATAAAGTAAAAAAAAAAGAATACCATTATAGAAAATCATCAAATCATAATGGAAGCCAGAAAAAGAGGAAGAAAGGAACAAAGGAATTTTTTTTAAGAAACCAGAGAACAATGAACAAAATGGCAAAAGTCTCTATCTATCAATGATTACTTTGAATGTAAATGGACTAAGTTCTCCAATCCAAAGAGTAGTTGAATGGATGAAAAAACAACACCCAACTATACATTGCCTATAAGAGATTCACTTCAGTTTTAAGGACATACATAGTCTGAAAATGAAGGGATAAAGAAGATATGCCATTCAAGTGGAAACCAAAAGAAAGCTGGGGTAGCCATACTTAGACAAAAACCACTTTAAGTCAAAAATGGTAACAAAAGACAAAGAAGGTTATTATATGATGATAAAGGGGTCAATTCATCAAGAGGACATAACATTTGTAAATAACTATGTACCCAACATAGGAGGACCTAAATATATAAAGCAAATATTAACAGATCTGAAGGGAGAAAAATACACAGCAAAACAATAATTGCAGGGCACTTCAGGATCACACTTTTAACAATGGATAAACCATCTAGATAAAAAACAATAAAGGAACATCTGGATTTAAACATACTTTAGAACACATAAGCCTAACAGACATACACAGAACATCCCATCCAACAGCAACAGATCACACATTCTTCTCAAGTACACATGGAACATTCTCCAGGACAGATCATACGTTAGGCCACAAAAGAAGTCTTAAAAAATTAAAAAAGACTGAAATCATGCTACGTATCATTTGTGACCACATTGGTATGAAACTAGAAATCAATTACAAGAAAACTGGAAAATTCACAAATATGTGGAGATTTAAAAACATGTTCCTGAACAACCAATGAGTCAGAGAAGAAATCAAAAGAGAAATAAAGAAAATCTTGAAACAAATGAAAATGGAAACACAACACACCAAAACTTATGATTTGCTGTAAAAGCAGTTCTATGAGGGACCTTTTTAACGATAAATGCTTAAATTAAGAAAAAAGAAAGATCTCAATTAAATAACCTAACTCTACACCTCAAGGAACTAGAAAAGGACTAAAAGTAAGCCCATAGTAGAAGGAAAGAAATAACAAATATCAGAGTGGAAATAAATAAAATAGAAACCAGAAAAACAATAGAAAAAAATAAAGGTAATTTAGAGCTGTTTTTTAAAAAGATAAACAAAACAGAGAAATCTTTAGCTAGACTTAAGAAAGAGAAGACTCAAATAAATAAAATTATAAGTTAAAGAGGACACATTACAACTGAGACCACAGAAATGCAAAGGATCATGCTATGAACAATTATATGCCAACAAATTGGACAACCTAGAAGAAATGGAAAAATTCCTAGAAACAAAACTTATCAAGACTCAATCATGAAGAAATAGAGAACCTGAACAGACTAATTACTAGCAATGAGACTGAATCAATAATCAAAAACCTCCCAACAAAGAAAAGTCCAAGACTAGATGGCCTCACTCATGAATTCTAGCAAACATTTAAAGCAGAACTAATGCCAATCCTTCTCAAACTCTTCCAAAAAAAACAGAAGAGAAGGAACACTTTCAAAATCCTTTTATCAGGCCAGCATTACCCTGATACCAAAGCCAGACAAGGACACTACAAGAAAAGAATATTTTTGACCAATATCCCTGATAAACATAGATGCAAAATTCCTCAACAAAATACTAGAAAATTGAATTCAATAATACATTAAAAGGATCATACACCATGATCAAGTGGGATTTATTCCAGGGATGCAAAGATGTTTCAACACCCACAAGTCAATCAATGTGATACATCACATTGATGCAATGGAGAATAAATATCATAACATGGATATCTATATCACCAATGGATCATCTCAATAGATGCAGAAAAAGCATTTGACAGAAGTTAACTTCATTTCATGATACAAACTCTCAACAAAATTGGTATAAAGGAAACATACCTCAACATAATAAAGGCCACATAGGGCAAGCCCACAGCTAACATCATACTCAATGGTGAAAAGCTGAAAGATTTTCCTCTAAGATCAGGAACAAGACAAGGATGCCCACTTTCACCACTTTTATTCTGCATAGTACTGGATGTCCTAGCAAGGGCAATTAGACAAGAAAGAGAAATAAAAGGCATCAAAATCAGAAGGAAGAAGCAAAATTGTCTCTATTTGCAGATGATGTGATCTTATGTATAAAAAATATTATATTTATAAAGATTGCACCAAAATGCTGTTGGACCTAATAAACAAATTGAGTAAATTTTCAGGATACAAAATCATTTGCATTTCTATACACCAACAACAAATCATCAGAAAGGAAAATTACAATAGCATTTATTTAGGAATAAATTTAACCACAGAAGTGAAAGATCTGTACACTTAAAACTATAAGAATTTGATGAAAGAAACTGTAGAAGTCACAAATAAATGGAAAGAGATTCCATTAAGTTGGGAGAATTAATATTGTTAAAATGTCTATACTACCCAAAGCCATTTATAGATTCAATGCCATCCCTATCAAAATTACAAAGGTATTTTCTACAGAAGTAGAAAAAAATCCTAAAATGTGTATGGAATCACAAAAGACCCTGAATAGCCAAAGCAATCCTGAGAAAGAACAAAGCTAGAGGCATCCCACTTTCTGATTTCAAACTATATTACAAAGTGACAGTATTAAAAACAGTATGGTGCTGGCATAAATGCATACACATAGGTCAATGGAACAGAATAGAGAGCCCAGAACTAAACCTGCATTGTATAAGGTCAACTAATTTCAACAGGGGTGCCAAGAATACACAATGGGGAAAGAATAGTTTCTTCAATAAATAGTGTTGTGAAAACTGGACAGCCACATGCAAAAGTATGAAACTGGACCACTATCTTACACCATATACAAAAATCAACCGGAATGGATTTAAGACTGGAACCTAAGACCTCTCAGGAGAAAATTAGAGAGTTGGATCTTTGACATTTGTCTTGGCAACGATTTTTAGATTTGGCATGAAAATAAAAAATAAACAAGTGGGACTACATCAAACTAAAAAACATTTGCACAGCAAAGGAAACCATCAGCAAAATAAAAAAGCAACCTACTGGAATGGGAGAAAATATTTGTAAACTGCATATCTGATAAGGAGTTAATATTCAAAATATACAAAGAACTCCTATAACTCAGGAGCAAATCCCCCAAATAATCCAATTAAAAAATGTACAAAGGGCCTGAATAGACATTTTTCCAAAGAAGACATACAAATGGCCAACAAATATACGAAAAGGTGCTTGACATCACTAATCATCAGGGAAATGCAAATCAAAATCATGATGAGATATCACCTCACACCTGTTAGGATGTCTATTTTAAAAAAGACAAGAGATAACAAATGCTGGCAAGGATATGGAAAAAAGAGAACACTTGTGAGCTGTTGGTGGGAATGTAAATTAGTATAGTCACTATGGAAAACAGTATGGAGGTTCCTCAAAAAATTAAAAATTGAACTACCATATCCGGCAGTTCAGTGGGATCCGGCAATCCCATTCCTGAGTATTTATCCTATGGAGACAAAATCATTATCTCCAAGAGACACCTGTACTCCCATGTTCATTGCAGCATTATTCACAATAGCCAAGATATGGAAACAACATAAATGTCCACTGATGGATGAAAGGATAAAGAAAATATATATACACAATAGAATATTATTCAGCCTTAAAAATGGAGGAAATCCTGTCATTTGCAACAGCATGGATGAACCTGGAGGGCATTATGCTAAGTGATATAAGCCAGACAAAGACAAATAATGTATGATCTCACTTATATGTGGAATCTTAAAAAAAAATTTGAACTCATAGAAACGGAAAGTAGAGAAGTGGTTTTCATGGGGTTGGGAGGTGGGGGAAATGGGGAGAGGTTGGTAAAAGGGTACAAACTTTCTGTTATAAGATGAAAAAGGTCTGAGGGGTTAATGTATTATGTGGTTCCTATAGTTGATAACACTGTATTGTATAACTGAAATTTGCTAAGAGGGTAGAGCTTAAATTTTCTTACAAAAAAAGGAAAAAGGCAAACAGTTGATGGATGTGTTAATTAACTTGGTAAGGAAATCCTTTCACAGTGTATACGTATATCAAATAATCATGTGTGCACTTTAAATATCTTGCAATTTTATTTTTCAATTAGATCTCAATAAAGCTGGAAAAAAAACTTTGCCTAACCTAAGGCCATTAAGATTTTCTCCTATGCTTTTTTCTAAAATATTTTTGAGTTTTAGGTGTTACATTTAGGTCTATCATCCATTTTGAGGTAATTTTTGTATATGCGTGAGGTATAGCTCAAAGTGGGTTTTTTGGTACATGAATATCCAATTATTTCACCATCATTTATTGAAAAGATTATTTTTTCTGCACTGAATTGCCTTCGTTTCTTTACTGGATTTCAGGAGTCAATATATATGAGCTATTTCTTGACTTACCAATGTTTCATTGATCTATTTCTCTATCTGTATGCCAATTCCACACTCTTTGGATTATGGACCTTCATAATGATTCTTTTTTTTTTTTGCGGTACGCAGGCCTCTCACTGTTGTGGCCTCTCCCGTTGCGGAGCACAGGCTCCGGACGCGCAGGCTCAGCGGCCATGGCTCACTGGTCCAGCCGCTCTGCGGCATGTGGGATCTACCCGGACCGGGGCATGAACCCGTGTCCCCTGCATCGGCAGGCGGACTCTCAACCACTGCGCCACCAGGGAAGCCCCATAATGATTCTTAATAACAGATATTGTTAGCCTGCAACTTTGCTCTAATTTTTCAAAGTTCTTTTGTTTATTCTAGGTTTTTGCATTTCTCTTTGAATATTAAAGTAGCTTGTCAATTTTTACAAGAAAATGCCTGCTGAGATTTTGACTGGAATTGTGTTGAGCTTAAAGATCAATTTGGGGAGAATGACATCTCAACAATATTGAGGTGTCATGGATGTGCAACAACCCTCCTTTCATTTAGGTCTTTAATTCTCTAAGCAATGCATTGTAGTTTCAGTGTATAGGTCTTACACACTGTTGTCAGATTTATCCCTAGTATTTCATATCTTTTGATGCTATTGAAAAAGTTATATTTTGAAATTTCAATTTCCATTATTCATTGCAGATATATAGAAATGGAATTGACATCTGCATATTAATCTTGTATCCTGTAACACTGCTGAACTCACTTATTGGTTCCAATAACTTTTTGTAAATTCCACTGGATCTTATACATAGGTCATTATGCCTTCTGTGACTAGAGATAGCTTACTCTTTTCAATCTGGATGGTTTTTGAAATTATATTTTCTTGCTTGACTACACTGGCTAGAATCTCCAGGGAAATGATGTATACAGTGGTGAGGGTTGGCATCCTTGTCTTGTTCCTGGTCTTAGCGCGAAAGCATTCTTTCTTTCACCAGTAAGTATCTTGGTAGCTGTAGGGCTTTTTGTTTGCTTATTTGTTTGTTCTGTAAATGCTCTACATTAGATTGAGAAAGTACCCTTCTATTCCTAGTTTTCTGAGAGTTTTTATTTATTTTTTAAATCAGGAATGAATGTTGGATTTTGTCAGACTCTTTACATTCCTATTGAGGTGATCATACAGTTTTCTGTGTTTTGGTTTGTCAATATGGTAAATTACATTGATTGATTTTTGAATGTTAAATTAGTTTTGCTTTCTTGGGATAAAACCCACTTGGTCATGATGTATTATACTTTTTATATATTACTGAATTCCACTTGCTAAAAATTTGTTTAGCGTTTTCATATTGATCTTCATGAGGAACATCTGCTCTGGACCGTTTGGTTTTGTATTAGGTACTACGGCCTCACAGCATCGATTGGGAAGTATAGCTCTTCTTTGATTTTCTGGAAGAGTTTGTGTAAAACTGCTATAATTTCTTCTGTGTGTGGTAGAATTTACCAGTGAAGTGTCTGTGCCTGCAGCTTTCTTTGAGTGAAGGCTTTTAACTCCAACTTAAATCACTTTAAGAGATAGAGAGATATCCAGGTTATTTACTTTTTCTTGCATCGGCTTTGGTAGTTTGCACCTTTCAAGGAATTTGTCAAGTTCATCTAAGTTGTTGTAATTATTAATATAAACTTGTCCATAATATTCCCTTATAATACTTTTAGTGTCTATACAATCTGTACTAAGGTAATTTCTCATTCTTTATATTGTTAATTTATCTTCTTTTCCCCTGATTATCTGGCTAGAGGTTTATCAGTTTTATTGATCTCAATGAATTTACTCTTGAGTTCATTGAGTTGTCTATTATTTTTCTCTGTTCTGTTTCATTACTTCTGATATTTATTGTTTCATTGCTTCTGCTTACTTTGGGTTTAATTTGCTCTTCTTTTTCTAGTTTTTAAGGTGGAAACTGAGGTCATTGATTTGAGGCCTTTCTTTTTTTCTAACAAGGTTAGTGATAGAAATTTCCCCTACGTACTGCTCATTTCTTCAGTTATTTTTTTCTGTCCCTCACGCCCCTTTTCAGGAATTTCAATTACACATATTTTAGGTTAACTGCACTTCCACAACTCACTGACATGTTTTAAATTTCTGTAATTTTATTTTCTCTGTCTCATTTTGGATAGTTTCTATTGTTATGCTTCTATGTTTATTAATCTTTGTTTTTCTGTAATATTCAATCTGCTCTTAATCCCATTGAGTTAATTTTTAAACTCATGTAGTTTTCATATCTGGAAGTTTGATGTGGGTCTTTAAAAATATCTTCTACATCCTTACTTAGATTTTTGAACATACAGAATACAATTTATTCAACTCTGCTGTTTTTACAACTTTTAATAACTCTTAATGTCCTTGTCTGATAATACTACCATCTATGTCAGTTCTAGGTTGGTTTTGATTGAATAATTTCTCCTCATTATGGGTCATACTTTCCCACATCTTTGCATTCCTGCTAACTTTTCATTGGATGACAGACAATGTGAATTTTATATTGTTTGGTGCTGGACGAGTTTATATTCCAATCACTATTACTCAGCTGTGTTCTGGAATGTAGTTACATTTCTTGGAAACAATTTAATCCTTTTGGGTCTTGCTTCTATGGTTTTAGGTGTGACCAGGGCAGTTTTTATTCCAGGGTTAATTATTTGCCATTACTGAGGCAACACCCTTCTAGAAATCACACTTGGTGCTTTTGCTATTTGATGGGTGGGCACAGACACTGTACTTAGCTCTGTGTTGCTGGTGGGCACTGTTCCCTCTAATCTTAGTTGGTTCTTTCCCCAGCTGCACATAACTTCCTTACACACATGCCAAGTAGCAGAGGCAAACCCTTGGTACATCGCTGGCCTTCTTCCTGTGCATCTCTCTCCTCTCTGCTCTGATCTCCTTCACTCCCCGACTCTCAGCTCTGACTCATGACAGGCAGTCTGCTGGGCTCCATCTCGGATCCTTCTCTCCACACCACATCCTAGAAACACTCTCAAGGCCATGAGCTCGGCAACCACAGGACTACCCTTGTATGCTTCCCATCTTTCAGGGATAACTGTCCTTCATTGTCTATAGTTCAGTGGCTTGTTTCTTACACACTGCTCTCTTCTCTTTTCTCAAGCATGAGGGTAAGCCCATTTCCTAATGCTCCATCTTGGCTGGAAGCAAAAGTTTCCTGATGCTGTTTTTAAACTATTGTTATGGAAAGTTGTATAAGCATCCAGAAATATACAGAAGGTTATTATGAACACTTGTGCATCCATCACCCAGTTTTAATAAATAATCAGCTCATGGCTGATCTTGTTTCATTTCTAATCTCACCCATTCCCCCACCTCCCAAATCCCAGAGTGATATCATTTCATCCATCACTATTTCAGTGTGTGTATATTTCTTAGCATAACCTCAGTAACAATATCACACCTAAAACTAACTGACAATAATTCTTTAATATCATCAGGTATTGAGCAGTGAGCTGCTTGACTAGGGGGCAGGAAGAGGCTGGGAGAGTGGCAGTGAAGACACTTGGAGGGGGTTAAAGGGACACAGATCCTACTAACTGCATCACATACTCCATTAAGAAGTCCACCCACAAGCTGCTGGGGATGCCTCTTCAATGAAATTCCATTTAGTCTGCGTTACTGAGTACACAGGACTAGGAGCCCTGGAGGAACATGCCTATCAGGGGAGCAAGGTAGAAGAACACAAAAAGGTGGGTAGCTCAGGTGGAGACATCCTCCAGAAAGACCGAAATGGATGTGGTTGGCTTTCCAGAGAGGAAGCATTTAATTTCAAGCAGCCAGTGATGGTACCTGGGGTTACAATCTTCCCTAAGGGAAAGGAAACGAGGGATCTACTTAATTGATTAGCGTGCCAGAACAGAACTACCACACATAGTCCTAATGGTCTCAGTTTGTTTTCACAAGTATTTAAATACACTCACCCGTCTAAGGAGAAAATGTTTCCTCCTGAATGGGACCATGCCAGAGGAGGTGTCTTGGAAATTGGATCCTGGAGAGGACTTTTTTTTTTGGTTATTTCAAATACGACTAATCTGGGGACAGGACAGTAGGGGGAGGAACCTGTGGTTTCATTTCAGTAATCATTTCTAGATTCAAAAGTAATCCCGGCTCTGGCCAGAGGCCATCCGACCTTCTCCTCTAATTCCCACTCAGGATTCACAGTCACCAGGCTGCTTTTTTCTTCCCACTCAGGGACGTGGGACTTGCTCACAGCAGCCCTCTAATCATGCAAATTTGAAAAAAGTTAGAGCATTGAATTCTCCTGGTAAATCAGGTGACGTGTGTTCAAGACTGGGCTTCAGATCTAGCTTGACTGCAGAGAAAGGATGCTCTGGGTAAAACATGTGGTGAATCTGGCCTTGGGACACTTTTATTTCTCACTGTAATTAAAAGTGTGACCATTCTGGCGCCCACTTTGGTTTCCTGGGTGTTTAATAAGTTAGTGTGGCTCTTGGAGCCAAAGCATCCTGGGTCAGCCATGGCGACTGGCCAGGCTCCAGGCAGAGGGCCTTTGGGCTCCTCCCACCTGTGAAATGTTCCATGGCAGCCTTGTGGGTTTGCTGGGAGTGGATGATCAGCTGTCAGGCTAAGGAGAGACTTCTGCTAAACACATGCTCCCCTGAGTTGCCTCCATCTCTCCCCCATTTCTTGGGTGTATGCTTTGGAGCATTACTGCATTTATCCAAGCCAGCAGCTGCTGTCCCTGTATCATAGGAACATTTTCAAAGGCCAAACGTAAAGGTTAATGGAATTACCTGTCAATATGACTGGCAAGTGATTGGGAGTTGCCTCTCCATACGAGCTGGACCACCATTTGCATATTTCCAAACTAAATATACTTCAAACCCAAGGAACCCAGTACTGGAAAAGGGTATATTTCCTCATAAACAACTTTAGAAAGTTTGGTTATCAAGTTACCAACTCAACTGGTAAACATACATGCATTTTAAAATACGTGGACAGCTTCCCTACGTGCATATATAGTTTTGAGAATACGATTTAACTCACTTGTCACCATGGTCCTTAATTTTGAAAATTCCACAAAGATTCTGAAAAATTAGACTAGGGACAGGTGAGATGTTAATTTCCAGTTAATGTTTTTTCTAAATGCAGCCTGGTTTCTTTGCTCAAGGATATTTGTCCCCCATGGATAGCAATATAAGTGAGGCATGGAAAGAATATCTTGGTAAAGCTGCAAGGCCTGAAATTCACAGTTATTGTAAAAGTGTAAGAGTCGCTTTCTCTTTAAGTAGGGAACCGACACTTCAAGAACCCACGTGTTTGGCCTCCCACTCGAAAATCTTTTTAACCAACTTTTAATATATGTCAAGTGGCCAGACAGTGCCTGGCACATGAATGTTAGCTATTAGTTCTAGTTTTTGAAGAGTCTTTGTGGTCTCTTGAAGTGGTATTTTATTTGAAAAGTTAATTAGTCACATCATAAAATGGGTTACTCAAACATTCCTCCAGTGATTCATTAAAATTCTTCCGAATGGACATAGCATGCGAAATGCTGCTATACTCTACAAGGACACAGTGGGTACAGGAATCAATGGTAGGTGATCCGGTTTTGCAGGAAAAAACCTGGTATTTAGTGTCACAAGTGGATTCACATGTGGTTCTGCTACGTCCTGACTGTAAATTCAAGGAATTTTCTTGGCCTCGGTTTTCTTGCCTACAATGGGAAAGCTAAGACTTTGTTAATGTGTTGCAAGGATTAAATAAGACATCACATTTAAAGAGCCTAGTGTCTGATATAGAACAATGCCTCATAAATGCTAACTACTGTCATCAATGCTACTGTCCTTGTTTTTAAGAACTTCTTTTTCTTTATATTTTATATATCCCTTTAATTTAATCAGGAAAACTCCCTTTAGATTGGTTCCATTATTATCTTTTTTAAAAAACTGAAGTATAGTTAATTTACAATGTTGTGTTAATTTCAAATGTATAGCAAAGTGATTCAGTTATACGTACATACACACATATATATGTATATATGTATTTTTTCTTTTTCAGATTATTTTCCAAAGAACTTCTAATTTAATGAGGAAAAAAAGTATGTGATCAATTATCAAATAAGACACAACCAAATATCTGTTGTAATAGAAGTCTACAAAGTTCTGAGGAATGGCAAGGAATGACCAACTCATTCCAACTGTTCCTAGAAACTTCTTTCCCGGGTATCCACTCTCTCATACCTCAAATCTTTGTTCAGATTCCATTTTTTTTAGTGAGGCCTTCTCTGACAACCTTAACTTAAAATTGCACCCATACCCACACCCAATACCTGCTCCCCTTATACGGGTTTCGTCATGGCATTAACCATTAAAATACCATCTAACTCATTTATGCTGTTTATTGTTTGTCTCCATGCACATGAGGATTTCCTTCTGGTTGCTTGTTCCTGCTTCCCAGCAGCCAGATCACACTATTGAGGGGCTAGCATGTGCCAATGGTGGGGGGACAAAGTGGGCAAAACCTGGAAGGGTCCTTGCTGTCATGGAGCTTGTGGTCTAACTTGGAAGAGGAGTAGAATAAAGAGTGAGACAGAGTGTGTGTTCGGGGGAGTGGGCAGCACTAGACATGAGCTTAAACACAAGCACAGAGGTGTATGGTGTGTCTGGGGAGAAGGATGGTGAAGGGATGCAGTGGGAGATGAGGTAGAAGGGATGGAGCAGGGCTGGATGCTGAAGGGACCTGAGTGGCTTGTGAAGGAGTTTATTCTGCAGGTAGAGGGGATATCAGAGGAATCTGGGAAACAAAGTCACCCAACCTGACCTTTGTTTCAGAAGGACCACTTGACCAACTGGCAAAGGGAAGCCCGCGGCCAGGTAAGGACACACCCTTTCACCCAGAGGCTGATTGTTGTTCACTTCCTCTGCCTTTGTCTCTGCTTATCCCGTTGTCCCTATCCTGCCTTTTTTGCCAGATTTCTATCAGCCTCTGCTACTCTTTCTTCTCATTGGCCTTCCTCTGCTGTACTGTGATTCCCATCACTGTGTGTTTTTAACTTTTTATTTTTTAAAAAAATTAATTAATTAAAAACACAATTTTTTTTACTTTACTCTTTTTAAAAATTGAAGTATAGTTGTTTTACAATGTTGTGTTAGTTTCAGATGTATAGCAAAGTGATTCAGTTATACATACATACACACATATATGTGTAGGTATATATACATTTTTTCAGACTCTTTTCCCTTATAGGTTATTACAAAATATTGAGTATAGTTCCCTGTACTATACAGTAGATCCTCGTTGGTTATCTGTTTTATGTATAGTAGTGTGTATCTGTTAATCCCAAACTCCTAATTTATCCCCTCCCACCTTTCCCCTTTGGTAACTGTAAGTTTGTTTTCCATGTCTGCGGGTCTTTTTCTGTTTTGTAAATAAGTTCATCTGTATCATTTTTTAAGATTCCACATGTAAGTGATATCAGATGATAATTGTCTTTCTCTGTCTGGCTTACTTCACTCAGTATGATAATCTCTAGGTCCATCCATGTTGCTGCAAATGGCATTATTTCATTCTTTTTTATATGAATAATTGAGTAGTATTCTATTGTGTGTATATATATACCACGTCTTCTTTATCTGTTCATCTGTTGATGGACATTTAGGTTGCTTCCATAAAAACACACAAATAGTTTAAAAAACACTACAGAGAGGGTCCATGTACCTTTCACCCAGCTTCTGCCATCACTGAAATTTTTTTACCCTTAGAAAGATCTGAGACCTCACAATGAAAATAGTTTGTTCTTTGAAACACTGACTTTTAGAAAAATCTTGACCCAAATACCTTTGACAATTTAAAGAACACACCATACGTAGGTAACCATGGCCTTCCCACTTGTAAAAACAGAAGACAGGTTCCAGGGTATATGAAGGAAGGACACCCCACTGCGTCTCTCCTACTGAAAGCATCTATTCACCTGCTACTATTACTTCATTATTACTTCACCTATTACTTCATTATTCAGAGAAGTAATGAGAGCAGGCAGACTGAGGAAGAAGACCACAGAACTGGTGGTGAGTTTATCACTTTTTATTTCCAGTCTCTCTGACGTGAACTCAGTGCAGCCCAGAACTCAGAAGTGGGCATTGGTTCCAAGAGGAGACCTCTCCTCTGGCTCAAGAAGCAGGAAGGGGGTCTACAATGTTCAGAGAGAGTGTAGAAGTCCCTTATTTATCTTTTTTTTTCTTAAATTTTTTTCCTCAGTTCTCTTGTGCCCCAGACCTCAAGCAATCCTGTGGCAGCAATGGGAGATGGCAGGAAATCAGAACAGGAAGGCAGAGAACCTTCCTCTCTAATCAGAGGAGCTGTGGATCCCAGCGGGTGTGGCGAGCCCCACTGCTGTTGCTCTCTCTCTGGCCTCTGCTCAGCTCTGAGGTGGGTGCAGTCAAATCAAGTGTGCAGGAGTGCGGGGCACACACAGCCTCAGGGTGCTGGCTGAAGGGCTGGAGAGCAGAGTCCCAGGGACGCAGAACTATCGAGGCAATTATGGTAAGGCAGGAGCTTGGGAAAGCAACCCCTTAAAGTTGTTTATGAACTCTTGGGCTTACCCCTGAACTGCACATGTATGGATCTGACCCTAAATAGACTCCAGAGACTTGGAGCAGTAAAATATGGGACAGACGACTTGCCTAAGTCCCAGACTGGCCAGTAGGTGGTACATACACCAGACAGATCCAACAGCACTTCTCAAAGACTTGAAGTCGAAACCACGATCCACAGAAGTCTTGGGGAACTGAGGACTTGTGGTCTGAACCCTACTGGGTTAATTACTTCCTAAAACAAAAATAACAATATCTGCCATAGGATTTAAAAAACAACCAAAGTCTCAAAACATAATATTCAAAATATCTAGGATACAATAGAAATTTACTCACTATACCAAAAAACCCAGGGAAATCTCAATAGCAATGCTGGGATGCCATAGATATTGAAATTATCTGACCAAGACTTTAAAGCAGTTATTATATTTTCTAACCAGTAAGAGAGAGCAAACACTCTTGAAAAATACAGAAAGTCTCAGCAAAGAAACAGAAGATATAAAGAAGAATCAAGTGGATATGTTAGAAATGAAAAAATTCAACAACTAAAATAAAAAGTCATTGGATGGGCTCAGTAACAGAATGGAGATGACAGGGGATTCAGTAAATTTATAAGTAGATTAACAGAAGTTATCCAATCTGAAAAATTGACGGAGAAATGACTGGAAAACAAATTGTGTAGAACTGTAGGGACCTGTAAGACAATAACAAAAGGTCTAACCTTTATATCATCCAAGTCCCATTAAGAGAGGAGAAAAATGTGCAGCAGAAAGAATCTTTAAAGAAATAATGGCTGAAAGGCTGGTTTACTATTAGAAGGCAATCAATGCAATACATTACATTAGCAGTTTAAAGAATAGAAACAACTCAATCATATCAGCTGATGTAGAAGATGCATTTGGAAAAAACTTAACAACTATTCATGATAAAACTTTCAGCAAACTAGGACCAGAAAGGTATTTCCTTCACCTGACAAAGAACATCAACAAAAACCCATTCTATATAAAGCTGAAAGACTGAAAGCTTTCCCTCTAAGATCAAGAACAAGGCAAGGATGTTCCCTTTCACCACTCTTATTCAACCTCTAACTGGAAGTCTTAGCCAGTGCAATAAACAGGAATAAGTGAAGAATAAGAGTAAGGTAAGAAATATAAATAAAAGGCATACACATTGGAAAGGAAACAACATAATTGTCTACATAGAAAATTTCAAGGAATACAGACACACACTCTTGAACAAATAATTGAGTTTAGTAAGATTGCAGGATATGAGGACACCATGGAAAAATCAATTGCATGTTGATTATATACAAGCAATGAACAATTAGAAACCAAACTTAAAAAAAATACCATCTACAGAAGTTCAATTCCTCCCTAGATATAGATCTTACAAAATACGTACAGGATCTGATATGCTAAAAACTACAAAATGTTCATGAAAGCACTGAAATAAGGCCTAAATAAATGGAAAATATAGCTACACTGACTTCATGGGTTGGAAGACGTAACATAGTTAGCATTGATTTATAGATTTAACATAATTCCAATAAAAATTCCAGCAGGAAACTTTATAGATAGAGGTAACCCAATCTTCAAGTTTATATGGAGAGGCAAAAAAATAGGATACTTGAAACACTTTTGAAAAAGAAGAATAAAATTGGAAGAATCATGCTGATTTTAAGACTCACTACAAAGCTATGGTAATCAAGACGGTGGAGTATTGGCTAAGGAATGGACATATCCATCAGTGGAACTGAACTGGCATCAATAAATAGTTTCCTACAAATACCCTCAGTTGGTTTGTGACAAATGTGCAAAGGCAATTCAAAGACGAAGGATAAGCTTTTCAAAAACTGGTTTGAACAACCGGTCATCTATATGCATAAAAATGAACCTTACCCTAAATCTCACACATTATACAAAAATCAACTCAAGATGAGTCAGAAATCTAAATGAAAACATGAAAGTATAAAACTTTTAAGAGTTCACACAGGAGAAAATCTTCATGACCTGGTTATGCAAAGGTTCTTAGACATGTCATCCAAAGCATGATCCATAAAAGAAAAAAAAAATGATAAATTGGACTTGATCAAAATTAAAAACTTCTGCTCTGCCAAGGGCACTGCTAAGAGAGTGAAAAGTCAAGCACAGACTGGGAGAAAATATTTGCAAATCAAGTATCTGACAAAGGATTTATACTCAGAATATATAATGAACTCTCAAAACTCAACTATAAAAAAAATAGCAACCTAATTTTGCTGAGAAATAGGAAAAAGGCTTGAACAGATATTTTGCCAGGGAAAATACATAGATGAAAAATTATAACATGAAAAAAACTCAGCATCATTAGTCACTAGGGAAATGATAATGAAAATGATGAGGAAATACCATTCTAAACCTACTGCAATGGCTAAATTTTTTTTTAAAAAAGCCAAGAGCTGGTGAGGATGTGGGGCAGCTGGCACTCTCACACGTTTCTGGTGGAAATGCAAAACGGTATTGTACTCTGGAAGACAGTCTGGCAACTTCTTTTAAAGTTAAACATATACTTACCATGTGAACCAGCAACCCCTCCCCTGTGTTTACCCTAGAAAAATTAAAACTGTGTTCTCAAAACCCCTGTTCTCAAGTGTATCGCAGTTCTAGTCTAACTGTAAAAACTGGAAACAACTGAATGCTCCCTACAGGTGAATGGCTAAACAGTCCATGGTCCATCTCTACGGTACCACTCAGTAGAACAAAGGAACAAACTCTGGATATGCACAACAGCTCAAATGAATCTCAAAATAATTATGCTGAGTGAAAGGAAGCCCGTTTAAAAGATTAGGTTCTGCGTGACTCCATGTATATAAAGTTATCGAAAGAGACAAAGCCAAAGTGATAAAAAAACAGAGCAGGGGTTGCCAGTGCCCAGGGCTGGGGAAGGCACAGCGTTAAAGAGAGCAGGAGGGGTACTTGGGGGTGATGCGACAGTTCTGTGTTCTGAGAGGGGTCATAATAACACAAATCTATACACATGCTCGAATTCTTAGAACTGTACACAAAAAGTCATTTTCCTGTATTTTCCCTTAAAAAATAAAATTAAAGAAAAAAGAAAAGAGTTGACAACTCTTGCTTCCAATTGAAGCCTAACCAGGTCTCAGCAGCGAGGTCAGTACCAGTTGCAAAGAGGGCAACCACGGACAAGATCTTCTGCTACTGTCTGAGCATCTCTACACGCTGCTCACTCCACCTGGGTTCTTCCCACTTCTTCCCTTCACCCCACCACGAAAAAAGCAATTTCAAAAATACACAAAGTAAATCCATTTTAGAGACTGAAACTAAACATTAGTTTTTATTTCATTATGATTATAGCTGAATAACTATCTCAAAACATTCTAAATATGGATATGCACATTTTTCATGTAGTGAATGATACCTACTCTAAAAGCTTGAGGATGAATTTGCCTTCTTGCTTGTGAATTATTTTCAACTATTTTATTGGCTATTAGTTGTTTTTTCACCAAAAACTTTGGCCTAAATTACTTTTGTCTCAGCTAAGACAAAGATAAGAAGCTATGGTCTCCAATAAAAGTGTTTTTTTGAATGTTCTCTAATTTCTGCTTTACTAAATATCTTTTCTTTAAAAAATAGGTATTGGTAGATTTTGACTCGGTATGTGTAAGCTTTAATGCAAAGCAAAGCTTAGCTAATGCCTTCTGCTCTTTTACTGTAGAGAGTTGGGTTATCTATTCCATTCCCCAAAGAAAGACAAGAATAACAAAAGTGATTTCATCATCCACACCTTCTTTTGCTTTTTTAGGAGTCTAAGTACCACCCTCGTCAGGTAAGAGAAACCTTCTTATCTTTTGTCACTGGGTTGGGGGGTGGGCTGGAGGAGGCCTACCTTCCAGCAGGTCTCTGGCCAGACCAGGTTCTGCCCCCGTGGACCGAACAAAGTCTGACAGGACTGCGTCCATATCAAGAGTCATAGGATCGTGTAGAAGGGCCGCCCAACACTCAGCTGAGGTGGGGTTTGGAAGCAGGCTAGAAACCATCCATCTGCAGGAGAGAACAGAGAGGCAAACATGATGGAGAGAAGAAACCAGTTCTGCTTGCTGCGCCATATGTTTGAGCCAATGTGGGACATTGCCTGATTGCCTGATGTGTGACAATAAATAATAAAAGTCAGACTCAAATGTCTTCCCTTTGTAGCTGCCACAGGAGAGAGGGGGCATTCCCAGCTCAGTGCTTCCTACTTTGCGTTCTGTCTATTTCAGTGACTATCGATTGAAAAGGTTGGTCTAGAAAACTTAAACACCGGATCTTAAGATTCATTTGGAGTCGCTAGATTTCTAATCCCCTTCCAAGTTATGCAGACGTGTAACACTTCCACAAATGTAATTGTGTTGCCACTATATCCCACCTACGCCTTTATCACTGACCCATCCCTGTGCCCACCTCAGCCCTCCCCCTCACTTGGCTCTCAGGAAAGATTCCACATCAATCCAGAGTCGACAGAAATACTACACTTGCTGAAGAGGACAAACCGTTCGCCAACTTTCCAAGAGTTGTCATTCTCACAACAACAATCCAACAAAATTCATAAAGCTCTCAGATTTCCTAGGCAGAATAATCCCAGGTAGGGGGATAAAACAGTGCCCTGCAGCTTGACCACAGGCCGACGGTGCCAGCCGGCTGCTGGGGAAAACCAACCAGCACACAGCATGTGAGGGTGACTCCCACCAGTGAACCAGGGCCACCAGTGGTAATACAGACATGCCTGATAAAGCACAAATGCACCCTCTGTCTCCTTCAATAAGGGGTTGGTCCACCACTTGACTTTGTGAATAAAGTTGTATTGGAACCAGCCACGCCCACTCGTTGTACTGTCTGTGGTCGCTTGTGCACGTGGCTGAGTCGAGCAGTTAAAACAGAGAAGACCACAAGGCCCACAAAACCAAACATACTGGACTTCCCTGGAGGTCCAGTGGTTAAGAATCTGCGCTTCCACTGCAGAGGGCATGGGTTTGATCCTTGGTCGGGAAACTAAGATCCAGCATGCCATGCAGTGCGGCCATAAATAAATAAATAAAATAAACAGATCAAATTAAAATTAAAAAACTAAACATATTTACTATTTGGACCTTCACAGAAAGTTTGCTGAGTAAAGATGATGGAAAATGTTATCCTAATGAATATGTAATTAACTTTACATGTCGTGGGGTGAGTTTAAATCCCATGCTATTGATGAGTGTCCCGTTCCTTTTTCAAGATAAGCACTTGGATGGGCCCTGCTCAGAGGGCTAGGTCTGTGCCGACTGCTGCTGCTTTAGAGCCAGAAATGCTGGCCTAAACTCAGCCCCAGCTCTGCCCCTGTGATGAGCTGTGTCATGCTGTGTAACTTCTCTGAGCCCACCTGAGCATTTGTAAGAGTTGGAGAAATAAGCTCGTCGAAGGTGCCAGGATGGAGGAACGAGACAGTGGGGCCTGTGACCTCAGAGACATTCACTGTTACTACACCAGCTTGCACATGGCTCTGACCGGGGTGTGATTTTTGAGTTGGTGTGGCTCGAAAATAAGAAAATGCTTTGACCTAATGTATATGGCTCCAATTAGAAGATTGCTGTCTTCCTTCTCTCCATGTACTGGGGCCTCGGCCAGGAGAGCCTCTTCTTTGGTCACTGCCACCTGGGGGACAAAGCAGAAGATAAGAGCATGTTACTCTCCTGACAGTCAGCCAGAGGCTGAGGCTTTGCTTCGTGTCACAGGAGGTGCACCTGGGGCTCGGCTGACTGCCTGCATCAAGCCCGCTGCCTTCCTGGGCCCTACAGGCACCTACTTACTGGGTGGCCATCACCTCCCACGTCTGGGGCCTTCTGCAAGGGGGGTGGTGTCTCAAATTTCTTCCTTGTAGCAAGTACTTATATTTCAGTGAGGATCCCTTTCCCATTACAGAGCTGTTTTCAACCTTAATAGTAAGCACCCCATCAATACATTGAATCTTGCATGTTTTTATTGTTGTAACACATACATAACATGAAGTTGACCATTTTAACCATTTGAAGTGTGCAGTTCAGTGGTATTAAGTACATTCTGCATTATTGTGCATCATCGTCACCACCATCATCTTCAGAACTTTTTCATCTTCCCCAACAGAAACTCTGTCCACATTAAACAATAACTCCCATTTCCCCCCTCCCCCAGCCCCTGGAAATCACCACTCTACTTTCTGTTTCTGAATTTGACGGCTTCAGGAGCCTCCTATCAGTAAATCACATAATATCCGTCCTTCGGTGACTGGTTTATTTTGCTTGGCATGGTGTCTTCAAGGTGCATCTGTGTTGTAATAGGTGTTGGGATTTCTTTCCTTTTTAAGGCTCATCTTAGTTCAGGATGCTGTCACAAAATGCCACAGACCGGATGGCTCAAACAAGGGACATTGATTTCTCACAGTTCTGGAGGCTGGCAAGTCCGAGATCAAGGTGCCAGCAGCTCCGGTGTCTGGTGGGAGCCCACATCCTGGCTTGTAGATGCCACCTTCTCCCTGGGTCCTCACGTGGCAGAGTGAGCAAGAGCTCTGGTATCTTCTCAAAAGGGCACTAACTGTATCATGGGGGCTCCATCCTCATGACTTCGCCTAAGCCCTATCACCTCCTGCAGGCCCCACCTCCTAATACTATCACATTGGGGGTTAGGGCTTCAAAATATGAACTTTGGGAGGTCACAGAATGCAGGCCACAACAAGGCTGAATAATAATCCACCATATGGATGGATCACACCTTGTTTAGCCATTCATCTGTAGCTGGACCCTTGGTTGTTTCCAACTTTTGGCTGTTGCGCATAACTCAACCTAAATCATTTCTACGCTTACACCAGGTTGCCAACCTGGGACCAAGATCGGCTTTCACCAACGCTGCAATGCAGATTCATGCCCACACCTCCTCCTCTGTGCCTTGTCCTCCACACAGACAGAAATTAAAGGGTGGGCTTCAAATGACCTTTTCGCCACATTCAAGTACAAACATTTGCGCGCAAGAGGCTAATGTGCACGTCCCCTTGAAGACTTATTTCTTAAACCTAATGCCACTGAGGCCACACATTCACGCACTGTGATGACACAGGAGGAGCCAGGCCAGTGGGGACACGGGCTCCCGGCCACCTTGGCCGTCCTCACCCCCACTGCCCCATGCCAGCCCTCCAGAGAGCACTGCTAGGCCCCTCGACCTGCCTTGCATGGCCAAGGCACCCGGGCCCATTCTAGCCCTGTGAGGGCCTGGGTGGCCATATCGCAGATCTATATCTTGGCCCTTGGACAGAACTTCTCTGAGGGTCTTGCCTCCTGCCCTGGGGACAGGGGTGTGTCAAGCTGTTCCTGCTGTGGCTTTGCCTTAGGAGACGCAGTGCAGTCTGGGGATGGGGCTTGGCCCTGGAATCAGTCTCTCGGTGCCAAAGTGGCTCCACCACCACTGCCTGTGTGGCCTCAGGTACACTGTTTAAGTTTACTCATTGGTGGATTAAAATCATAATAGTACCTCTTAGCCGATCTAAAGTTTGAAGGAGTTAGTGCATGAAACACACCGGCCCACAGCACATGCTCAGTAAAAGTGAGCTATTCTCCAACTGGTGATGATAAGGACAACACTCTCCTGCCCAGGTCTCCACTGAGGAACCGAATTGCTGCCTCTGGAAGCACTGAAGAGCTAGCCTGGATGATAGAGGGGATGCATGTGTTCTCACTGCTCTCGCCCAGTCCCGCTGGAAATACCAGCAGGTTTGCTAATTGATTACGTGTAGGCATGGATGCAGACAGGCAGGTGCTCGTTCCCGAGAGCACCAGAGGCACGGTGTGCCCCTACCTTGCTGAGTATCACTGTTCAGACACAGGCAGGATGACAGGCACCCTCCTTCCTGGCTGTGCCCCAGTCCCTGAGTCCAGGGCAGATGGATGTGGAGGCCTGGAAATGCACAGTGGGACTCTGTGGGGAGCCCAGGCAGGGGGGTCAGGGGAGTTGCTTCTGCACCCACCATCCAAGCTCATCCTGGAGCCTCCGGCCCCTTCCCTGCAAAATACAGCGCTTTGGTTAAGTGAGCTAAGGACACTTTCTGTTGTAACATCCTGTGGTTTGAATGTCTCAAAAAAGAGAGAAGAGCAGAAGTTTCTGGTTGTTATGTGAAAATTGATAAAAAATGAACCCGAGAGTCCTTCCTTCCATTTCTACATAGCCATGAACTTGCCCTTCTCCTGCTCCCGGCCGCCCTGTGAGGACGACTCCACGTGGGCGGGGGTGTCTCTGTGGCTTATGCAGCAGGTACAGTGAACACAGCATTGTTCCCTTGAGGCCATCCATGGTGGGGGGCCGCCAGCTGCCAGCTCCCTTCCCGAGGGCCACCTATGTGCCTACAAGGGGGCTGTACCCTTGGCTCTAGTCACAAACCACCAGCATGGGGGCAACTCTCTGAGAATCAGAAGAGTCACTAACCATGTCCTGAGGACCAGGCCCCTGGCTAGGCATTTTCCTAAAAACATTTTGGGGGACACGCTCTTTATCCTTGAGTAGGTATTTTAAAAAATAATTTATGTGCTCTTTAAAAATATATGTTATATATTTTAATAAATGATTTTATTTATTTTTTTAAATTGAAGTATAGTTGATTTACAACGTTGTGTTAGTTTCACACAACGTGTGTATAGCAAAGTGATTCAGTTTTACATATATATAAATATATACATATATATATTCTTTTCCAGATTCTTTTCCCTTATAGGTTATTATAAGATACTGAGTTTAGTTCCCTGTTCTACACAGTAGGTCCTTGCTGGTTATCTATTGAGAAGGTATTTGCATGATTCTTCTCTATGTGTGAGGTGATGGAGGTTTGAGAAGGGAGAGCTGGGTGGCGCTGAAGGGATGTGTCCTGGTCTTCCTCTTGGGACAAGAGCTGTCCTCGGCCTTTTACCTTCCCCTCAACAGGCAGTGAGACTGAGGTGGCCGTTCTTCTGCTGGGAGCCCTGCGAGGGTCACCCGGGAGCCCAGAGCACAGAGGTCCTTCCCATGCCCTTCTGTCTGGGCAACTGTAGCCTGGCCTAGCCTGTCACAACCCCTGGCTCCCTCACTCCCTCCCAGGCCCCTGATTCCCTGAGGCCACAGTCCTGGGAGGGTGTCCTGCACACTCACAGGTGCTCTGGTCTGTCTGTCACATCAAGGATGTCTCTTGTGCGGCTCCCCTCAGCGTCCTGCCTGACTCCTGACCAACCAACCGCAGTCGTGCTCGGTCCCAGCGGTGCTACCCTATAACCCCTGTGACAGTGTAAACTCTGTCACGCTACACACGCAGGGATCCCAACTAGATAGGACAAAAGCTATTGCCACGGAGACACCCTCTTAACACGCAGATCTCTCTTGCGTGCGCACACACACACACACAGAGGACTGTGCACGTCACATGTGGAGGCTGGGGGCCAGGCTTATCCACAGGCTGGGCTATTCCACACTTTGGGAAATATTGCTAAAATGGAAATAATGCTAAAAATGCACTTCCCTCACATTTTATTATGCATTAGGCTTTTGTTCCTTATTAAATCAGCAAGTTGATGTCAAGTTTAAATGATAAGCTCCTTAAATGATAAGGTTTATATAACCAAATAGAGTAAAGAACCATCCAACTTCCTAGAAAGCACTCCACACATTTATTTGTTTGCTTCTTTCCTTAGGTAAGTTAGTTTCATTAAATATGAGAACGTGGGCCAGTTTGGGATTTCTCCCTGAGAACTCCCAAGGTTTTGAACCAACAAATGCACAACACCAAGAGTGAACCCTGATGTACATTATGAACCCTGGTTGATGAGGATGTACCAGTGTAAGTTCATTGATTGTAACACATGTATCACTTTGGTGTGGGATGCTGACAGCGGTGGAGGCTCCGTGTGTGGGGACAGGAGTTATATGGGAACTGTCCATACTTTCTGCTCAACTCTGCTGTGTACTTAAAACTGTTCTAAAATGTGTCTGTTAAAACTAGTTTATATATAGTTTTCTATCTTTTCCTTTATGCTTCTGGATTCTGACTCTTAATCTGAAAAAAATATTCCCATTACCAGATTATAGAGGAATTCACTCATGTTTCCTGCTACTAACTGAAGGGTTTTATTTTTTTATATTGAAAGCGCTGATGCAGTTGGACTTGATCTTGGTGGATCAAGTGAGGAATGGATCCAATTTTATCATTTTCCCTGTCTATCCAGCTATTCTAATACCACTTAGGAGAAAAAAACCCATCAGTGGGGAAGCCCCTCTGATTTCAGATGTCTTCATCGCTATATGGTAGGTTTGCATATGCAATTGGGTCTATTTCTGTATTTTCCTGTTATATTTATGCCTAGGTATCCATAAAAGGTATCTTTTCTCCCATTATGTGTGTTAACTGGTTATCATATTTATAAACAATGCTATTGACTTCTGGCTGTTAAATTTATATCCTGCTCTTTTACTAAATTCTTAATTAATGTTTGTAGAAATTTATCCATAGGGTCTTTTTTTTCACTTATTTTTGGTTTGCTAGATATACAATCACGTCATATGCAAATAGAGATTGTTACTCTGAATTTTCAGTTCTTAAGCCTCTGTTTTCTCTTACCTGATCAAATTGACTAATTCAATATAATATTAACTATTCATAGAGGTAATGGGCATCTTTGTTTTGCTCCTAACTTTAGTGGTATTGCCACACTGAGTAAGATGCTGGCTGCTGGCTTTTGGGCTATACACACATGTGTACATATGTTTAGAAAGTACCCATATACCTTACTGAATAGTTTTATCATGGATGGATGTTGATTTTCACATGATATTTTTCTTAAGATCTATTAATAGACTTCTAATAGTAAACCTTACTCATACTTCTGGACTAAATCTCCTTTAATCATTCATTGGTATTTCTTTTCTTGTGTGTTTTTTTCTTTAGCTTGCTAGTTTTTATTTAAAATTCCTATGTTGATATTAATGCATTAGCTTGATACACGGTTTTTATTTTTATGTGCAATCTTTGTCAAGTTTCACAGTCAACATCCTACACACAGAGCAAAATCAGATGCTTATCTTCCTTCTCAATTCTCTTGCAATAACCTAAGTAGCATTGGAGTCACCTAATATTTGAATGTTTGGCAGATATTCCCTGTGAATCAATCTGTTACAGATGCTTCTTTTGGAGGGAACCCTTTACAACTTCCTCTACTTTTTTTCTATGGAAATTACCCTGTTTAGACTTTCTATTTCTATAGGATTCAGTTGCGTTAGACTGTACTTTCCTACAGATTTATTCCATTTCATCTTAGCTTCCAAATTTATTTGAAAGGAGTTGGACAATGATAAACATTCTTCCCATGGGTATAAATCCTCTCTATAGCTAAATGAGGAAAATAACTACGATTTGCCAAGGGCCCAGGATGATGTTGAGTATACCAAGGGCTTTATGGGTGGGTTAACTCTCATTCAGACAACAACTCCGCGAAGCAGGTGGCTCTGTTCCATTTTACTGAAGATCAGAGAGCCCAGTAGCAGAGTAATGATTCCCACAAAGACCCACTTACACCTAAGGTTGCCATTCACCAACCCTTTATAATGGTATGGGGTCTTCAAATGTTCTCATGTCCAAATGTATGGTGCCTTTGAAACACAGTATGTGCATCGATGTATGATCAGAAGTAAAAAATTTCCTTAGTAGACACTCAATCACACCTTTTAATGATTTTTCTCCCAGGATGGAAAGATGGAAAAAAGTCTCTCCGAAAATTTATACTTTTGGTAATAGTACTGAGTGTAGGATCTACTGTGGTTTTCTATTGTGTGCATGGAAATGACATGTTAATAAGTGAAATCTCTAATTCTTCAACAGTTCTTAACATGAGAACAGACGTACAGCTGTCATCACATTCAAGGCTCAAGATCCCCAAAGAGTTACAGACTGCTTTTTCCATGCTGCTTCCCACATTGAACTCAAATTAAAGACAAGACAATTCTTAGAGAAGCCACAGGAAATAATAATCACTAATTTTGAAGATAATACTTGAACGTGGAAGAACATTTTTAAGGCCATGAGACATGGTGGTACTTATTCTGACCTGTAGAGGACAGCGACATCCCTGCAACTGTGGAAGGTGCCCACACCCAGGAATGATCGCCTTCCAAGAGCACTTGGATGTCAGAGCATATCTGCATCCTTGCAAATCTCCAGCAGAGCTTCCCTGCACAATTCAAGCCTCCAGCACTGGAATGCTTGCAAGACTCCCTTGCTTTGAAGGATTTATGCTTTTATTCTCCAGCCTCACAAATCTAGCTGTTACACAGGCATAAAATCTATGTCTGAACCAGACTAACGTGGCATCAACAAGCGTTTAAAAAGATCCAAACAACTCACTAATCAGGTTTATACTTCTAATATTGATTTCAATCATTTTATTCAGGTCTTCTGGGAAACGATGTACTTGCTATCAAGTTAAAAGAGTCTAAAAAAAAGCCTAAAGGGTCAGGCTCCTTCCATGGCCTCATGACAGGAGAGGAACACTTCAAGCAGGTGTATAGGTCCTGGGCTGCCACTGCTGACCTACTTGCCTCCTTCTCTCTCTGAGCGTTGTCCTGGAGGGCAGGGTTCCTATCTTTTGCATTAACATCACCATGAGCTGGAATATATCAGATGTTAAATAAATCTGCTGAGTGAACAAACAAAATAAAAACATTAAATCCAAGTTCCTACTCCATTCTGATGGGTAGACTCGAAAATAACCATAATTCAACTCAGACTAGTATAAATACCATAATATGATTTATAAGCAAAATCATTAGGGTACTAGAAAGGGGGCAGTTCCTTCTGCCTGGCAGAATGAAAAAGGCCAAATGTAAGATGAGTTTTTGAGGAGGATTTAGGAAGGCTGAAAAGAAGACATTCCAAGCTTGGTGAGCACCATGAGCACAGGCCAAGAGGCAAAAACACACTTGTATGTCCCCAGATCCAGGAATACCATGAGTAGGAGAGCTGTGGGCATGGTGACTGCAGGTAAAGGTCAGGGTCAGACCTACTGGCTGTCAGGATGAGTATCTGGACTCTAACATGAGGCCAGTGGGAAACTGCTGGGAGTTTCTGAGTAGAGAATGGATAGGTGCTGTGCTAGGAAAACAAAGACACAAAAATTTGGTAACAGAGTGAAAAATGGATCAAGAGTGTAGAAAGAAATGGAAAGGTACTCATTCATTTTCTTAGTAGACTTTGTACCAGCCTACTGCTGGTAAAGTCTTGGTTTATCAGGTCGCAGTGGAGAACCCTTGAGTTTTGGAGACTGACAACATTCCTAGTACCAGGGGATGAATCAAAATGGGTCAAAGCCCGTTGCTGGTAATCTCTCCCCCTTGAGCTGGGATCCACCAATCTGGGTGCAGCCACACTGAACGATTCTGGTCTATGTGATGGAGACAGGAGTCAACCGGGTTGAGTTTATCGGAAAGATTTTGCTTCCCTAATAGAAGGGGTCAGGCTTAACTGATAGTCCTTTCCCACTTGCCTTTCCTCCTCCTTTCTGCCTTAAGCAAGGAAATACCATCTCCAAGAATACCCGCCATCTTGGGTCTATGAGGTATTGTAGAAAGTCAGAGGACAAGACGCAAAGTGCAAGGTTGGTGGAGTTACAAGTCCATCCCTGATGGTATCACTGAACATTTGCCCAGCCCTAGACCTTACCCCTCTGGACTTCCCATCATTCTTCTCATATGAATACCTATTTGTTCAAGCCAAATAAGTCAAATACTTGGTGATTTATAGTGGAACTTATTCCTAGTTGCTACATGAAGAGAAAATGATTCAGACGTCAGAATTAGAAAAGAAGCAACAGAAAAGAGAAAGTCACAGGCCAATGTCATTTATAAACATAGATGAAAACCTTAAAAGATTAGCAACTGAATCCAACTGTAGAAAAAGACATAAAAAGACAAAGAAGGGCCCTGGAGTCCCAGCCCCATCGAGGGTCTTTGATATTGGAGTAAGGGTACAGGGAGATTCAGTTGGCAGGAAGGCAGTCCTGGGGATTTGTGGAGTTGCCATCCCTGAAATGCTCACTCCAGACTCACGAGAGAGAAGCAAATTCCCCTCTTATTAAATCCCCTATTATTTTGTCTCTCTGTTACTAACAGCCAAACATATTAGCCAAATGCTAATATGCTATATTAACACTTTCCAGAAGAAAAACCATATGGTCATCTCAAAAGATGCTGAAAAGCTCACATCCTTCATTATACTAACTCGAAACAAACCAGGAATAGAAGAAAACTTCCTTTACTTATTAAAGGCTATTCCAAACTTATAACAATGATCCTACCTAATAATGCAAACGTTAGAAGCAATGCCATCAAAGTTCAGAACAAACCCATGACCAAGTCTTAGAACAAACGAGAACATTTTAAATGGCTGGAACAAGACCAACACACAAAAATCAATACCTTTTTTACATACTAACATTAGCCAGTTAATCATTTTTGTAAAAAACAAAAAAGATCCATTTCATTAAAATTTCTATAATTAACTAGGGATCACACAACAAACATGAGAGAAACTTTTTTTTTGGACAAAAAACAATCTTTATTGAAGGAAAGAAAGAAAAATAAATGGACGGGAAGACTGTATTTTTAAGATTCTAATTCTTACAATAAATTCAATGCCATCACAACAGAATTTTTATGGAATTTGACAGTTTCTAAAACTTAGAAGAATAAAGAAGCAAGAAATTCCAAAGAGCTTTTGATAAAGTTCAAAGTGGATGCAGAAGTGTGTTCCACCACACATCAAACATAAAGTACTTGATTAAAGTAGTGTGGGAAGGGGCAGACAGAGATCAATGAGAGAGGATGGAAAATGTGTGTGTGTGTGAGAGAGAGACAGAGACAGAGACAGAGTGAGAGACAGAGAGAGAGAGAATGGGAGAGAGAGCTCTCCATGCTACCCACACTGGGCTGACATATGGCAAAAAATAAAACTGTACTTTGTTAAAGCACCAGGATTTGAAGAATGTTTGTCGTAGCATTTAGCCTACCCTGACTCATACAGAAAGCCTTCTTAAGATACAAACAGCCCATCACAGAAAAATTTGATAAAATGAATAACAGCAAAAATGCCAAATCAATAAACTTCTGAATGACAAAAAAATCCTGTAAAAACTTCAAAATTAGATAGAACAGGAGAAAATTTTGGAAAATATATAATAAACAAGGGATTGACATTCAGAATAGATAATGAACATATCCGAATAATTAAAGACACACGGAACAAGAAAAATTTGGCAAATTTTATGAAATGTGCAGTTTACAGGAAGCTCACATGACAAATCAGTATACGGAAAGATAAGCAACCTTAGTAATAATGAGGGGAATACAAATTAAACAATAAGATAACCATTAACCATGCCTGCCCAACCCCTACCCCACCAGAATGGCCCCTCAAAAAATTAAGTTTGAAAAGATCAGCTCTGGTGAGGTGAAATGGGTCCTTTTTTCCACCGCTAGGGGGAATATATGGGGCTCATGGTGAGGTCAGTAGAGGGCATTTTGTTCAGTATATAATTTTTTAAATGTGAATAACCTGTAGCTCTGTACTTCTGCCTTTTGGTATCTTCCATAGAGTCAGCCTTGCTCAAGTGCACACGGATGTGTGAATAAGGATGTTCCTTGCAGCACGGCTGGAAATATCCAAAATGATTGTCAAAGGGGAACGGCTGCATCACCTATGGCACCAGGACATGACCTGCCTCAGAGGTGTCAATATGAAAATTTCTCTAAGGCACATGAGAATGTCCATGTATTATAGAGTAATTAAAAGTAGTGAAGGGAAAAAGAATCTCATGTATAGGAAAATGTCTGAAGGAGGCACAGCCCTCCTTTTACTTTCTGGCCTTCTGAGCTCTCTGCCCTTGTGCTCATATAATACACATTACTTGAAGCATTGTTTTCCATGGAAACTATTCAATTAGGTAAGCAAGAAATGACAGGTGGGCTCAAGTATGCAAGCAGAAGGGAACAAGAGAAAGGAAAGGCTCAGATTGGTCAGGCAGTGATGGGAACTGGAGAAGCAAAGAAGAAAGGCCGGGCCGATTGGACCTGGCTGCTGCCATTCTCTGCGAGAATGACCTTTGGACGGTCACTAAAGCCCCTTGAATCTACTTCCTCATCTATACAGGCGGGAATATACCACACCTTCCTTAGAATTTTGTTAAGATTAACTAAAATATACCCCTTCCTCCCTCCCTTCCTTCCTTCTCTATTTCTACCCACCTACATATCTGCCTACTCACCTATCTACCTACCTGTCTACCTTTCAATCTCTCTCATTTTCTGTTTGGCTACCTATCTGATTATATGTTTATCTATCTCACTATATATTCATATAAATATCTGTCTTTCTCACTGTCAGTCTACCTCCCCTTTTCCTGATTTTCTATCTATCTTACTACTATCTGTCTATCTGACTATTTATCTAATCTAGTAACTGTCTATCTGCTGGTCTCTATGTCTGTCTGTCTTTCAACCCATTTGTCTATCTACATATATATGTCTGTCGATGTATTCATCTGATTTTCTGCTTTTATCTGTCTGTCTGAATGTCTGTCTGTCTGTCCACCTTCTTCTATCTTTCTCTCTCTCTCTACATGTTTATGTCTATCTGTTTTACTGTCTTTCTGTCGATCTAATTTTTCTGTATCAATCAATCTATTTATCTATCTCTGCCCTGCACAGTGATTGACACAGACTAGCGCCTCACTAACTGTTAGTTTATCTTCCCCCTTCATTTCCCTTCATATCTTTATTTCTACATTTCCATAATCAACTGCTGTTAACTGAGCCCTTTCTCTGTGTTGTGTGCCAGGCATACAATCCAAAATCAGGCCTGGGCTCTGCCTTCAAAGAGTATTCAGGCTGGTGGCTGAAAGGAACAAATTAAAGAAGCAGTGACATTATGTGGTGCTTAGTGCTATGAGAGAGACAAGCCTGACCTATGTTGGCATGGACGAGAGAATTAGCGGGGGCTGAGGAAGCCACCTCTCATCTGCAAACCACAGAAGAACTAGGAATTCTGCAACTGAAGAGGAAGAGACCTGGTCTTCATGTGAGTGTGGGTGGAGGAAGTATGGACAGAGCCAGAAAGATAGAACAGGATGTTTACAGGCCTGGAGATCAACAGAGCAAGTACATATTCCAGGAACAAAACTGTAGGGAGCTCACAAAACTCAGACAACAAAAGAGACCAACCATGGCCAAAATAAATGGTGAGATGTACTGTTTGCATGGATTGTAAAATACAATACAGTTGTCAATTACCCTCAAATCATCTACAAATTTAATGCAATCCCATTCAACATCCCAGCAGGATTCTTTGTAGACATGGACAAGCTGATTCTAAAACTTATATGGAAAGATGAAGGAACCAGATTAGCCAAAACAATTTTGAAAAAAGAGAAGTTGGAGGATTCATGCTACCCATTTAAAAATGCATTATAAACCTACTGTGGTCAAGACAGCATGGTATTTGGGAAAGGACAGATACACAGTTCAATGGAACAGAACACAGACAACTGAGATTTTGTATGGGGATGGGGAGTGATGGGGAGGGATGGGGAGCGATGAGGAGGGATGGGGAGGGATGGGGAGGGATGGGGAGCGATGGGGAGGGATGAGGAGGGATGGGGAGGGATGGGGAGCGATGGGGAGGGATGGAGAGGGATGGGGAGTGATAAGGAGCGATGGGGAGGTATGGGGAGGGATGGGGAGCGATGGGGAGGGATAGGGAGGGATGAGGAGGGATGGGGAGCGATGGGGAGCGATGGGGAGTGATGGGGAGCGATGGGGAGGGATGGGGAGGGATGCGGAGGGATGGGGAGGGATGAGGAGGGATGGGGAAGGATGAGAAGGGATGGGGAGCGATGGGGAGGGATGGGGAGGGATGGGGAGCGATGGGGAGCGATGGGGAGCAGCAGATGAAGTTTGCTTGCTCGCCGCTCACCTCCTGCTGTGCGGCCCAGCTCCTAACAGGCTGCAGACGGTTAACAGTCGGTGGCCCAGGGGTTGGGGACCCCTGGTCTAAGGGACATTTAGATAGAAGTTCCAGTGAGCTGGACATTTACACTTGGAAGTTTCCAGCATACTTACAGTAAGTGACACAAAGGGAATAGATGTCATCGTTCTTTTCCATTAAAACATAATTAAATTTCACAAGCACAGGAGAATTTCAGCTTTTGGGCTTTTTAACAGGCTCCTATTAGTTGAATATTCACGTGTTAGTGACTGGTAAAATTCAGTCTTATCTAAGTTTCTATCTCTCCAAACAGAACAAGCCAGTTTACCTAAACAAAGGAACAAATAAATAAAAAGGAAAAAGACATTTATAGACATCCATCAACCTGGATGGCTCTGAACATTTTATAATAGCTGACATTGAGATAGGTAATTTTTAAGAACCCAACCAGCTTCCTATACTAACCTGACAAATTTATGACCTGAATGTGTTTAAGCTACTAACTGTGTTCTTTGGATACCTGAGTTCCAATCTTTAGTCACTACGAACACTTACCTTAAAATACAAATGCACACAGCCCTGCAAATAAACTGGGACAATCAATTTGGTCCCCGGCTCTCACTGCTTCACCTTTGAAATGAAATGAGGATAGCAATTCCTGTTTTACACGGTGATTCAGTTATACATATATATATCCTTTTTCAGATTCTTTCCCCTTATAGGTCATTATAAGATATTGAGTATTGTTCCCTGTGCTACACAGTAGGTCCTTGTCATCTATTCTACATACAGTTGTGTGTATATGTTAATCCCAAACTCCTGATTTTATCCCCCACCCCCTTTCCCTGGTTGTAACTGTAAGTTTGTTTTCTATGTCTGTGGGTCTATTTCTGTTTTGTAAATAAAAAAGAACTCATAATTTTTAAAAGGTTGTTTCTATACTTAAATGGATGCATACGAAGTTAAAGATATGGGATCAACTGTTTGATCCCATATTTGGATGTTTCAATGCCATTTGAAAGAAATGGCATTTTTAAGCAGAAAATATATATGTCCAACTCCCCCGAGGAAAGAATGGTGAAACCAGTTTCACTCAAACACGAAGCATTGGATCAAGACCAAATAAGAAGCATCGCAGCTTTGGAGGAAATGTCAGAGCAAGTTTGAGGCAACTGATTTCAAAAATTCTTTTTCTTTTTGCTGGGAGGACAATCCCCCCAGGCACTGCTGACCATCCCCCCGCACCCCGGGCAGCCTGGGGGTCGTGGCCACCCTGCTAGAGAGTGGGAGTGAACACCTGACCCTGAGACCCTGGAACCTCGGAGCCCACAGGCTTACGCTTCACATGGGTGGAGCACAGCATCCCCACCCCACGGCCCTACAGTTTGGCACCCGTGGGCAGAGCCTGGTCCCCCAAGTGGACCTCAGCCCCCCCCCGCTCCGCCGCCCTTCCTCATGGCCCGGATATGCCAGCTAGCCCGGGGCTGTTGCAGGGTCTGTCCTTCCTGGGGAGGTGTGGGTGTGTGTGACACAGACAAATACAGTGCCCTGCTCACACTTGCCCCAGAAAAACGTGAGCTCCTATAGGACTCAGGCAAGCAGCTGCAGGAGAGGACTCCCCCTGTCACCCCAACCACCGCAGCTCCTGTCAGGGACGAGGAAGAGGAAAAAAGGGAGTGGGAAGAGAGGGACTCAGGGTCCCGGCCCAGGGCTGCCAGGGAGGCCCCCCGCGAGGCCCAGGACCTGCCAAGCTCTGGGAGGAGGCTTCTCCAAGAGGGGCTTCTCCTTGGCTTCAAGCCGCCTCCGTGCCATCCTCAAGCACACTGGCTGGGAGTGTGCCTCTTACACAAAACCAGGTAACTCAGGTTTCCAAGTGGGCAGAAATTCCCCAGGGTGCACTTTGGGAAACGGAAAAAAGGCAGCCCTGATATTTCTATCCATGTGTTCAAATGAAACTCAAGTAACCAACAAGGACCTCCTGTATAGCACAGGGAACTGTATTCAATGTCTTGTAATAACCTATAATGGACGAGAACGTAAAAAAAGAATATATTTATTTATATATATATATATGTATAAGTGAATCACTGTGCTGTAACCTGAATCTAACACAACGTTGTAAATCAACTATATTTCAAAAAAACAAAGAAACCCAAGTGATTTCTTCTGTGTTTCTGTAGAAGCAGAGATTTGATTTTCGAATGAGCTTCACCCATCCCATCAAGAATTATGTCACACCTGCACCCTAGTCCCTTCCCCAAGGAGCTCATCCCAAGGGGACACAGAGACAGGCAGAGGGTCCCCGGCTCGTGAACGGCTAAGAAGGAGGAAAATGGAAGGAGGAGTTGGGAGACTTCAGGGGAGCTTTGGGCTGGGGTCCATGCCCCACACAGAGGTGTCACCCCCGAGTCTGTAGGACCTAGCCTTTGCCCTGGCTAACCATGGGCCAGCCAGGCTGGCATCACCCCAGGAGGCAGGAGAAGAGGTGACACCACAGAGACATCCCACAAGCTCAGCCTGACAAGCAGGAAGCACACTGTACGCAGCCACAGGCATCCTTTATCAGAGCAGCCCTCGTCTGCTTTTAAGAATTGTGGGGAAGGGTGCCAAGGGGGAGAACTGGTAAACAACAAGGTCCTACTGTATAGCACAGGGAACTATATTCAACAGCCTGTGACAAACCATAATGGAAAAGAATATAAAAAAAGAAGGTATATATATGTATAACTGAATCACTTTGCTGTACAGCAGTAATTAACAAAACAGTGTAAATCAACTATACTTTAATCAAAAAAAAAAAGAAAACAAAAGCATTGCAGGGAAGAAAACAAGACAAGTAAAATGTACAGAGGAAGCATTCTGAAGATACTCTAGCTAGAAGTGTTCTCCAACAGCAATCTTTTTTTCCCTCCTTAAGACCCAGTCTAATCCATGTCCATGTGTAGCTTGTAAATCACATGTATATTCCTAAGCTATTTCCTTGGTAAAATTTCTAAAACATTCTCAAGGAAGATTCCATGGCCAGAGAGCTCAATAAAACCATGGGGACTTAATCTAAACAGAAAGAAATCTAATAACCTTCAGACAAGAAGTCCAATTAGTAACCTGTGACTGAAACGCAAACAGACAGCAGGCCAGGGAGGTCCAGGCATGGGGCAGGGAGGAGGGGAGTGTGACGGAGAGCGTGAGGAGTAACCAGAACAGTGGTGGAGGCACCTCACTGGGACATTGTTCGCTGGTGGATGCTTCCTGCCATGCTGAGTTTGCTTCTCTATGCAACCTCCTAACCGCAGGGACTTACGATTATGAGCACTTATGAGCGCTCAGACCAGGGGGATCCTCTGCTCTGTTGTTCAGGTTCATCAGCCTTTTGGCCAAAGGTCTTAATCAGCTTTCATGGCTTACAAACCATCTCAGGGGTGGTGCAGTACCCAATGGGCACTTAGCCATCCTCCCTGCCTCTGTAATAATACCCGGTGAGCACCAACCATGGCTCCAGACCTGCCGGACACCTCTCGCAGGACTTACTCTTGTCTCCAGAGTTAACGACAAGGGCACTGAGGGTTTATGAGGTGAAGCCTTTGCCCAAGGTCATCGGGTCAGTGTATGACAGAGACAAGGGGCACACCTTAGATGGTCTGATTTCAGAGTCCTTCTCTTGACCACCCAGATACTCCCTTGTGTGATATCTCACAGCCGTGGAAAAAGCGAAAAATGAAGGACTATGTGACAGGAAAGAGAGTCTGATGCACTGATTGAGCGATTGGGTGAAAATTATCTGGGAAAGGGAATATTCCCATGGCCTGAAAAATCATAATACAACCAGCAATGGATGCTAAAGCCATTGGGTGAAAATTATCTGGGAAAGAGAATATTCCCATGGTCTCAAAGCTCACCCCACAGACTACTTATTAATTAGAAAAGAATAAATACGGCAACATCATAAAGGAGAGCTCTGGCAGAAATCACCTTAGCCAGGTGAACCGTTCACTACCAATACCAGGTCACGATGAGGTGGTGGGACCACTGATGTGAGGCAAATACACGAGATGTCTACCTGGAGCTAAGCATGAGGGAAACAGTCAGACAACTGTGAGATACTCTACAAAACAAACGGCTTAGATTCTTAAAAAAAAAGTCAGCATCACAAAAAACAGTTTTGGTTCAGGTTTAAAGAGACATAACCAGATTCAGTGCATGTCATGTAATTGAATTCTAGATAATGGAAAACAGCTATAAAGAGTACTTTGGGCAACCAGGGGTATTTGAATTGGGACTATATATTAGATAATATTACTTTATCAGTGTTGACTTCCACAGTGATAATGGTATCATAGTATACCTTTAAAGAAGACAATCTATGAACTTAGGAGATATATACAAAGTATGTCATGCTGTCTGCAACTTACTTTCCCATGATTCACATGATTCAGAGACAAAAGCTGAACACACATCCATAACACACAAATCCATATTTACAATCTCTCCATGTGTGTATGTATCTGTTCACGTGTGTATTTGGGTAAACATCTGGTAACTCTGAGTGAAGATTATATGTATTCACTATACTATTTTTCCATTTTCCTATAAATCTGAAGTTTATCAAAAGAAAAGTAGCCAAAATAGTAAGTGAAGATATTTGTTTGAAGAGTCATAAGGCAAAAGAATTGCTATGCTCTGATATCAGCTAGATAAAAATTCTATTTTTGGACAAGAACAAAGAACATTAAAAATAAAAGCAATTAATATGTTAAGATGAGACTCTTGTCTTTTGTTTAAATGACTCGTAATATTTTAAAAATCAATCATGATAGCTACAGATGGCAACAAAGTTGCTTAATAAATTTTGCATTAGTGTAAATCAAATCACCTGTTGGTCATTCACCACAGCCACATTCTTTTTAAGGGTAATGTTTACTATTCTAAACACAAATCCTAATGCAACACGAAATTCATTTCACAATTTCCTCTTGATGGACTTTAGTGGATAAATTAACATACCATTCCTCCCTGGATTTAAACCTGATTTTCAGGTCATTTGTTCCCAGGACCACTACAAGCTCTGTTGTTGGAGATGTTGACTGCACTTGGCCCCCCAGCACGGTCCCAAGGCACCCCATGAACACGGGACTTACTTTTCAGACACTGAGATTCTCTGGAGGTGGGTGGCAGTTAGGCACCGGGGGCAACGCGGCATCGTCCCTGCTGGAAATGGCCCATTATTGCCCCAGTGAATGGCGTGAGATCACAGCCCCTGAGAACTCTGGAAAAGACAAGAATAAAAGAGAATATTCACATTCCATTAAAAGTGAGAATTTAAAATTTAAGAATTTTTAAAATATTTTTTTAATTTGTATATTTCAAATTTTAAAATGATTTAAAATATTTGGTATGAACTTGAAATGCTCTTTTAAAAATTGTTAATTAACTGTATTGAGAAATAATTACATACAATAAAATACATGTATTTTAACAAAATGTGTACAACTGTGTAACCACCACCACAATCAAGATAGAATTTGAACTTGAAATGGTCTTGATAGTGAATCTCCCTTCTTCACACACCATCTCACCCTTTAATTTTTAAATAAATACAGGCATTGGGAGGTAGGTCAGGATAAATGGAAAAGTATCCCAGGCAGGTGTCAACTCACAGAAGTGACTGTGAGGTCAGAGCCATGAGAAGTTCACAGGCTATGCTGATGTTCCAGGGCAGGTGCACAGAGGCGCTCACAGACAGAACCCCGACTTCTGACATCCCAGGAGAACCTCAGGTGGCACAGTCCATGGGGAATCGCAAAGTTAGGAAGCTGTTCATCATCCTTGCCAGGATCGTGGTGTGATCCTCAGGGAATTTGAGAGGTCAGGCTGATGACCACTCCTTATTCCTGGTGGGGTGCACCAGGATCCAGTGTGGGGTCAAAGTGTTATTGATAGCATCCTGAGTCAGGAGGGTCCCTGTGGACCATACCTCAGTTCAGGTGAGTGCAAGGTGATCCCCAGTGGTGATGGGGTGGTGTTATGAACAGCATCTTGACGCCTGAGATCCATTTGCTTATCTGCAATGTGGGGTTTTCTTTCAGGCATCAGACCCCCAGGATGCTTGTGAGCTAGGAGGGCCATGACTGCACAGGTGAGGAGAAGGAGCTGGGTCACCTCTGTGCACCCTACAGAGACTACACCACATGGGGTACAGGGATGGGGAGGGATGGGGAGACTATACCACATGGGGAGGGATGCTTTCCTCCATGTTAACACCTAGGTTCTGGGTGAAGTCTGAGGATCTCACCTGCATCTAGGGATTGCCCCTGTCGGGGGGTGTGCCCAGAGCCTGGGGATGGCCTATCCTGTCCCTGCAGGTCCTGAGCCTCCAGACCCCCAGCTGGTTTCTCCTTTCACCTTTCCCATCCACATGGATAAATCACACATCTTCATAAACCTAGCTGAATTCTTAAACAGACATGGGAAGACACTAAATGCAAAAGAATGAGAATCAGTAGCCAAAACAATCTTGATAAAGAAGAACAAAGTTGAAGGTCTTGCATTTCCTGATTTTGAAACTTACTATGAAGCTATAATCATCAAAACAGTGTGGTCTGGGCATAAAGACAGCTATATAGACAGATCAATGGGATAAAATAGAGAGTCCAGAAATAAACCCTTGCATATATGGTCAAGTAATTTTTGACAAGGGTGTCAAGACCATTCAATGAGGAAAGGACAGTCTTTCAATTAACCGTGTTGGGAAAACTTGGATATCCACATACAAAAGAATGAAGTTGGACCCTTACCTTACACCATATATAAAAATTACCTCAAATGGATCAAAAACCCTTTATGTAAGGTCTAAAAGTATAAAACTTTTGGAAGAAAACATAGAGGAAAATCTTCATGACGTTGGATTTGGCAATGATATCTCGGGTATGTCACCAAAAGCACAAGCAACAAAAAAATTGGACCTCATCAAAATTAAAACCTTCGTATCAAATGATACCAACAACAGAGTGAAAAGGCAACCCATGAGATGGGAGAAAATATTTGCAAATCATATATCTGATAAGTGATTAATATCCAGAATATATAAAGAACTCCTACAACTCAACAGAAAACCCAAACAACCCAGTTTAAAAATGGGTAAAGAACTTTAATAGCCATTTCTCCAAAGAAGATATACAAATGGCCAATAAGCACATGAAAAGATGCTCAACATCAGTAATCACTAGAGAAATGCAAACTGAAACCACAATGAGATACCACTTCATAGCCATTAGGATGATTATTAAAAAAGCAAACAAATAGAAAATCACAAGTGTTGGTAGGGATGTAGGGAAATTGGAACCCTTTTCCATTGCTGGTGGGAATGTAAAATGGTACAGCCTCTATAGAAAACAATATAGTGGTCCCTCAAAAACGTAAACAAAGAATTACCATATGATATAGCAATTCTACTTCTGGGTTTATCTGTTCAAGCAGAGACTTGAACAAATATTTGTACAGCCTTGTTGATAGCAGAATTATTCACAATAGCAAAAAGGTGGAAGTAACTCAAGTACCCATCAATGAGAGAACACATAAACAAAATAAGGTCTATCCATACAATGAAGGAAATTCATTTAAGCGCTATCATATGATATTTGTCTTTCTCTGTCTGACTTACTTCACTCAGTATGACAATCTCTAGGTCCATCCATGTTGCTGCAAATGGCATTATTACATTTTTTAAAATATTTATTTGGATGCACTGGCTGTTAGTTGCCGCAGGTGGGCTCCTTAGTTGTGGCTCCAGGGCTCCTTAGTTGAGGCTTATGGGCTCTTTAGCTGTGGCATGTGAACTCTTAGTTACGGCATGCATGTGGGATCTAGTTCCCTGACCAGGGATTGAAGCTGGGCCCCCTGCATTAGGAGCGTGGCGGCTTATCCACTGTGCCACCAGAGAAGTCCCCTCGTTCCTTTTTTATGGCTGAGTAATATTCCATTGTATATATGAACCACATCTTCTTTATCCATTCCTCTGTTGATGGACATTTAGGTTGCTTCCATGTTCTGGCTAAAGTAAATAGTGCTGCAATGAACGTTGGGGTGCACGTATCTTTTCAAATTATGTTTTCTCTGAATTTATACCTAGGAGTGGGACTGCTGGATCACATGGTAGTTCTATTTTTAGTTTCTTAAGGAACCTCCATATTGTTCTCCATGGCGCTGTACCAGCTTACATTCACACCAACAGTGTAGGAAGGTTCCCTTTTCTCCACACCCTTTCCAGCATTTATTGTTTGTAGATTTTTTGGTGATGGCCATTCTGACCAGTGTGAGGTGATACCTCATTGTAGTTTTGATTTACATTTCTCTAATCATTAGTGATATTGAGCATCTTTTCATGTGCTTTTTAGCCATCTATATGTCTTCTTTGGAGAAGTGTCTATTTAGATCTTCCAAAATGTAGAAAACAAACTTATGGTTACCAGGAGGTAAGGAGGGGGAGGGATAAATTGGAAGATTGGGATTAACATATACACACTACTATATATAAAATAGATAACTAATAAGGACCTACTGTATAGCACAGGGAACTCTACTCAATACTCTGTAATGGTCTATATGGGAAAATAATCTAAAAATGAGTGGATACATGTATACATATAACTGATTCACTTTGCTGTACACCTGAAACTAACACAACATTGGAAATCAACTATATTCCAATAAAAACTTTTTAAAAAAGGAAGGAAATTCTTACACTTGTTACAATATGTATGAACCTTGAGGACATTATAAGTGAAATAAGCTAGTAATAAAAGGACAAACATTGTATGATTCCACTTATGTGAAGTAGCCAGAGTAGTTAAATTCTTAGGGGCAGAAAGTAGAATGGAAGTTGCCAGGGGCTGGGAGATGAGGAATTGTGAGTTAGGATTTAATGGATAAAGAGTTTCAATGGGATAAGATGAAAAAGTTCTAGGAAGGGATGGTGGTGATGGTTGCACAACAATGTGAATGTACTTAATACTACTGAATGGACACTTAAAAGTGGTTAAAATGGTACATTTTATCTTATGTATATTTTCCCACAATAAAATAGTTTCAAAATAAACAAACACACAAAAGAATGAGAATCAAATTAAAGATTGTTCCATTGGCCACACAGCATTCAAAGAAGTATATTTTAAGACTGGGTGTGAGGGGAGTAAAATTTGGAACCTAGGACTATGTAGACAAAAGGTGATGTATGTATGCAGACACACAGAGGCTCAGAAAATTCATTGTCCACAGACTCCTGAAAACATTTACAGAGAAAATACTCAAATAAAAAGAAAAATAAATCCAACAGGAGAAGGTGAGATACAATAGCAATGGTGAGTTAAAAGAAATGGTAAGTTAGTATTTATTTAGATTAATCAACTGATTTTTATTAAAAACTAAAGGTTAAAAATAAAAGGACAAAGTGAGTTATCTTATTCTAAGATTAAAACTGTAAATCTTAAAGTAATATTAATAGTCAACAAAATAAAATCAATGTGTAAGGCTAGTTTGACTTTATACATTTACCACATTATAAATTAAAGAGAAAAATCAGATGACCATTTCAAAAGATATACACTGATATAATTCAACATTTATTCATGATAAAAGAAAATATCTCTTAGCAAAGTAGGAATAGAAAAGAAGCTCTTTAACCTAATATAGGATATAGTTCAAAAAACGACTACAATATTACACTTAATGGTGAAATGTTGAATAATGCTAACTGCCTTTCCTTTAAGATCAGGAATAAGATAAGGTCACACTATCACCACTGAAGGTCACCAATCTCCTGGAAGTCTTAGTCAGTGCAGTAAGGACACATAAATAAGTTAATTAATTAAAATAAAAGGTATGAGAAGTTTAAAAGAAAGGAGAAACCTGTCATTATTTGTGGATAATATGACTTTATACATAGAAAATAATCTTGCTGATAAATCATTAGAGTTAATAAAAGCTTTCAGATATAAAATTAATACACAAAATCAATTCTGTGTGTATGAACCAAAAAGATTTGAAAATCAAGTAAAAAATGCCAATTATAATAGCATCAATATAAAGTATGCAGGACTGAATGCAACAAAAAGTGTACAGAAACCTCATGGAGATAAAGTATGTCTGAATAAGTGGAGATATAGATTAGGAAACATTATACTTCTATAGGTTCAATATAATTACATTCAATATCTTAAAGGGCATGTGTGTAGGAGGGTATGGGGGGTGTGCACATGCGTATGACTTGCAAATTAATTCCAAAGTGCATTTAGAAGCTCTAAGTCCAATGCACATCGAAGAAAAAGAGTGAGGTGGAGAAAGGCCCTACAGGGTAACCAGACTCATCACAAAATGACAGAAGTTAAGACAGTGTGTCATTGGTACAGGGATAGACACATAGAGAAGCAGCCCAGAATAGAAAACCTGAAAAAGGATCACATATATATGGACATTTAATACATGACAGATGATTTTACAGATCAGTTGGAAAAGAACAGACTTTGCACGATACAATGCTAAGACAAGTTATTATGCAAACTGAAATAATGAAATTGGACCCCCACCATACCAAAAATAAATTTCTAAGTTAAGGCTAAACTATATAAATTCTAGAAGAGAATATAGGAAATTTCTTATGACTTAGAGGAAGAATTTTTTCAATAAGACTAAAATAGCTGGGCTTCCCTGGTGGCGCAGTGGTTGAGAGTCCGCCTGCCAATGCAGGGGACACGGGTTCGTGCCCCGGTCCGGGAAGATCCCACATGCCGCGGAGCGGCTGGGCCCGTGAGCCATGGCCGCTGAGCCTGCGTGTCCGGAGCCTGTGCTCCGCAATGGGAGCGGCCGCGACGGTGAGAGGCCCGCGTACCGCAAAAAAAAAAAAAAAAAAAGACTAAAATGGCTAAAATAAATTATTAACTGCTTCGCGTGAAAAGTATTAAAACTGTTAAGAAAGTGAGTAGACAGACCACATACTGTGAGGAGATATTTACCAAACATATCACTGATTGAGGAATGGTACTCAGATGATTTAAAGCATTCCTAAGATGTAATAAGAAAAGACAAACAACCCAATGGAAAAATGGGCCATCGAAATAAGTAGAAATTTTGCAGATATGCAAGAACAAAAAAGTGATAGACACGGACAAAATTCTGACAATCTAATTTTTATGAAAATAAATGAAAAATAAGACCGCATAGAGATAATAGCTTATACCTATCAGACTGGGAAAAAATTTTAAATGAACAACGCCATGTATGGACAATAATATGGAGAAAATGTAACTTTCTTTTGATGCTGGTCAAAGGCAAACGTTGTGCAATTGTTTGTGGCGCAAACTGCACGTCCTGACCTAGATGTAATGCACTTGCATCCCAGGAACTCTCCCACATCCTTTGATCCTCACACGCATGCACCAGAGGGCAGACACAAGCTCCTATGAGCACAGAAACCACCAGATGCTCATCAACTGCCGAATGGAATCCGAATTTCAGGGAAAATGAGTGCATGACGGCTACAAGTATCAACATGGCTGGATAGATAAGCTATATTAAGGGAAAGAAGCAAGCCACAGAAGGATGCACACAATCCACTTATATAAAGTGCAAACAGCAGGCAGATCCAGGCACTGTTTAGCTGGGCAAGCTAGACGGTCCCGGACTTACGATGGTTCCACTTACATTTTTTCGACTTTAAGATGGTGTGACATTTATATGCATTCAGTAGAAACCATACTTCAAAATTAAAAAAAAATTGATTTTATACTGAAGTATAGTTGATTAACAATGTTGTGTTAGTTTCAGGTGTACAACAGAGTGATTCAGTTATACATATACATGTATCTATTCTTTTTCAAATTCTTTTTCCATTTATGTTATTACAGAGTACTGAGAAGAGTTCCCTGTGCTATACAGTAGGTCCTTGTTAGTTATCCATTTTAAATATAGCAGGGTGTACATGTCGATCCCAAACTCTCAATCTGTCCCTCCCCCCATCCTTTCCCCTGGGTAACTGTAAGTTCGTTCTGTAAGTCTGTGAGTCTGTTTCTGTTTTGTAAATAAGTTTGTATCTTTTTTTTTAGATTCCCCATATAAACGATATCATATGATTTTTGCCTTTCTCTGTCTGACTTACTTCACTTAGTATGATAATCTCCAGGTCCATCCATGTTGCTGCAAACGGCATTATTTCATTCTTTTTTATGGCTGAGTAATATTCCATTGTATATATGTACCACATCTCCTTTATCCATTCCTTTGTTGATGGACACTTAGGTTGCTTCCTTGTCTTGGCTATTGTAAACAGCACTGCAATGAACATTGGGGTGCATGTATCCTTTTGAACCACGTTTTTCTCTGGATATATACCCAGGAGTGGGATTGCAGGATCATATGGTAGCTCTTGAATTTCGATCTTTTCTCAGGCTAGCGATAAGCAGTACAATCCTCTCTCGAGATGCTGGGCAGTGGCAGTGAACCACCCCATCCCAAGGGTAAACAACCGATATACTTACAACCATCTTGGACCCAGACAGCCATTCTGTTTTTTTGATTTAAGTACAGTATTCAATAGATTACATGAGATATTCAACCCTTTATTATAAAATAGGCTTTGTGTTAGAGGATTTCGCCCAACTATAGGCTAATATAAGTGTTTTGCGTATGTTTCAAGGAAGCTGGGCTAAACTATGATTTTTGGTAGGTTAGGTGTATTAAATGCATTATTTATTTGTTTATTTATTTTTGGCTGCTTTGGGTCTTTGTTGCTGTGCACAGGCTTTCTCTAGTTGTAGTGAGTGGGGGGGCTACTCTTCATTGCAGTACATGGGCTTCTCATTGCGGTGGCTTCTCTTGCTGTGGAGCATGGGCTCTAGGCATGCAAGCTTCAGTAGTTGTGGCACATGGGCTCAGTAGCTGTGGCTCATGGGCTCTAGAGCGCAGGCTCAGTAGTTGTGGCACATGGGCTTAGTTGCTCCGCAGCATGTGGGATCTTCCCGGACCAGGGCTCGAACCCGTGTCCCCTGTATTGGCAGGCGGATTCTTAACCACTGCACCACCAGGGAAGTCCTTACATGCATTTTTTTTTTTTTTTTTTTTTTTTTTTTTTGCGGTTCGCAGGCCTCTCACTGTTGTGGCCCTCTCCCGTTGCAGAGCACAGGCTCCGGACACACAGGCTCAGCAGCCATGGCTCACAGGCCCAGCCACTCTGCAGCATGTGGGATCTTCCCGGACCGGGGCACGAACCCGTGTCCCCTGCATCGGCAGGCGGACTCTCAACCACTGTGCCACCAGGGAAGCCCCTTACATGCATTTTTGACTCGGGATATTTTCCATTTACGATGGGTTTATTGGGATGTAACCGCATCATAAGTTGAGGGAGATCTGTGTAAACATAGGTGATTTAGGACAGGGGTGACCTCTGTGGGTTGGGGACGGGGGACATCCATGAATTCTGGGGTACAATCGTGCTCCTCCTGTGTGATGGGTGCATGGCTGTGTATTTTGTTCTTTAAACCATTCACATAGTTTTCAATGCATTTTCTTTGTCCATATGCTATTGTTTATAATAAAAAAAAGACAGGGAAAGAAAACAGTCATATGCAGAGCAAAAAATCCTAAAAGGTCCTTATGAAAAAGACTAATAACAAAGGTATAGGAATCATCTGAAAAACCTATAGAACTCCAATGAAAAACATGAATGGACACCCAATAAAGGGAGAATATTTCCTGGACAAGTAGACAGTACTGCAATATCAATTAGTCTGTAATTAGTCTTTAAAACCAGTAGAATCTCAACAAATTTCGCAGCAATCTTACAAAGCCACTTCTAAGATTCCTAGAGAAGGAATGTCAAGGCCAGGTGAAAGAGAAGAGGGCTAGTTGTACCAAATTTTAATTTTACTGACTTGCTTCGTACCACGAACCTGTCAGTGTAAAACACCCAGTGGTCTGGACAAACAACCAATTTGTTTCTCAATACATTTGGGCCCAAGATGAAAGGGGAAGTAACTAGGCACTAAACTGAGTTGCAGAGGCAGATCCGCTAGCAGACAGCCTGGGCACAGCCCTGGCATCCTTGGCGCTGGGTCCTGGAGCCTACAGAAGCCTGTGCCAGGCATGGAGGTGGGTGGAAAGGGACCCACAGAAGCGGGACCACATGGGGCTGATCAATTCTGCTCTCAAGCCTCCACAGAGAGAGGTGCCTTTGTCTGAAGTGCCAGGTGGGATAAAAAGTCTCCCACAATAATATTTCAGAATCACGTAGGCAAACTACTGAGTACTATTGAGTATTATATATAGAATGGATAAACAATAAGATCCTACTGTATAGCACAGGGAACTATATTCAATATCCTGTGATAAACCATAATTGATTGAAAGAAAAAATATATATATATAAATGAATCACTCTGCTATACAGTAGAAATGAACACAGCATTGTAAATCAACTATACTTCAATAAAATAAATTTTAAATAATTTATCCCCCAGGTTCATCATCCACTTCATGCTAGTGGATGGCATAGAAACTCTAGCAGAGGTGATGATTATGATTTTTCACTGCAGCTCCTATTTACTGAGCACGTACTACATATAAGGCACCAGGCTGGATGCATCACAGGATTTCTTTTAATCCCACAAGAACCCGGAGAGGGAGGTCTCCCGTCCCAGCTTGAATGTCTGTTCTTCATGAAGCTTCTCTGTTCCTCCCAGCATCTCCTGGGCTCCCAGAGCCTGTGCTCCTCGGATGCCTGGCTCGCTTGCTGTAAAAACGCAGGGCCCTCCTCCACACATAACCTTCACCCACATGTATTGGGACAGGCTTTATTTCTTAGCCTTCCTCAGAGCTTTAAAAGAAAAGTGAATTTCTATGAAACGGGCTTTAATTCACACACTGACCAGTCAGTTCTTCTGCCACTCAGGAAGGCACAGAAAAAATGTGGAGGCCTCAGTCCTCCTGGAACCCAGTTTGATTTCCAGTTCTCTAAGGGAATCAAAACTTGCAGCATGTCCTGGCTAAAGTTTCAAGAAATTTAAATTCAGGAAAAGTCTGTAACAACTTCTGGAAACAAAAGGGAGATTCTCTTTTTGTACCGTAAGATATTGCAAGCACAAAATATGTCTGTAATAAATTATGTAAAGATTTGGGAGGCTGAAGTGCTTTTCAACATGCAAGTTCCTCTAGAGAGAAATGCAAGAACATTGCAGTGACTTAAAAGCAAGTTTAGATCAAGAACACAGTGAGGGGAGAGAAAGGCTATCAGCCAAAAGGAAGGGTGTTGATGCTTTGCATGCACTTTAGTCCTGGAAGACAAGTTTCTAAAATCAAATAGCCATTTTAGACCCGTATTGCTGTCTTGAAAGGCAGGATGTGGCTGGCTTGGACACCGTGATGGTGAGGCCCTGGGAAGCCCCTTCAACTCTGCTTCATCTATTACCATGGGCTTGCGCTGTCCCAAGGGTCCTGGTAGAGACCGATGGGGAGGGCCCTCTGAAAATACTCCGGGGACGGAAGGGGGCTCACAGCTGTAAGGTGACATTATTCTAAAGTAAAAATATATGCACAGAGAGGGGCTAAAGATGAAAGAAGACCAGGCACGCTCCCAGGCCTGACTGCTGGCAAACAGCAGGTGAAAAGGAGCTGCGGTCACCCAGTAGGGTAGCCAGGCTGCCAGCTGCCCAGAGGCTGCCCGATACACTCCAGGTGGCCCCAGGCAGGTCACCACACACAGGGGCTCTCTGGCCTCCCTGGGGGTGGCCTCTTCCCTCAGACCACCCAGACCCTGGTGCCTCCCACTCCCACCTAGGTTCTGCTGTGTTTTTCCATCTGGTTTCCCTCTACCTATCCTAACACCCCTCTGCCCTTCACAAGCCAGGGTCCCTTCAAGTCCCTTATCCTGCAAGAAATGTTTGCTGATCATTCAACCAGCAAACTTTCACTGACCACCTACTTTGCGAGGAGCCATGGGAGGTGGGGTATAAGCAGGTTGGATATTTTCCCTGAAGACCCTATGCCTTGAAACAGGAGAGCGGCTGGGAGAGCAAAGCCTGCAGGGCAGCCTGCTCCCTGCTGAGCCTCAGGGGCCCAGAGAAGAGAGAGGAGATGCTGAGCTTGGAACCTACACCCTCAGGAATTCCCAAGAGAAGGGGCAGGGATGTGGTATTTACTGAGTGACTGCTCTGTGCACCTGGACTAGGTGTTCATGAGTTCCCTCAGGGCATTCTCACGGCTGCAGCTGAGGAGGGGGCTGGCGGGGGGCACAGACCTCTCCTTCCACTTCACCCTGGAGGAGAATTCTCAGCAGCGTGAACTGTGCCTGCAAAGACGATGCCCTGCATGCTTCCTGACCCCCCTGCCAACCCCACACTCAGCTCCAAGATGGATAATACTTTTTCTTTCAGCTTTTTCCCCCTACTTGCTTTAAATTGCCTAAGCACACTCACCATGTGGACTTCACACCAACCTTGGGGCCCACTGGTGGTTCAAGGTGACAGCAGGATGCCAGAGAGGCCCCCTTCCCTCTGCCCTGCCTGTTTCCCAAGGCAGCTTCTCCTCATCCTTTGGCTTTAATGTTCCTTCCTCAGAGAGGCCTCCCAGGACCACTCTTTATAAAGAATTCGCCCCGACCTTTATCCTCAATGACTCACCCTCTCTATTTTCTGTGGATAATCTACAATGACCCTGTTTATCAGTTTACTCATATGTGGGTCAGCGACGATCACTAGGTGGGTGTCCCAGGAGGGCCGTGACCCGGGTCACCACACGGGGACACTGCATGCAGGCCAGAGGGCTTGCTCTGGGCCTAGGGCTCCATCCAGGATGCCAGCTGCTTTCCTGGTGGGCTCTGCCGGGCTGGAAGGCATCAGGACAACCCATGGGCACCCATCTCTGTAGGATCTGAAATGACTCTCTCGGCTCGGCAGAATCACTCCTACACCCTGCTCACGCTGCACCAGGTTCACGAAACTGGCCCTGAGCAATCTGCCCTTGACAGTTTTCCTTTCCTTTAACAATCTAAAGCATTTCCAGTGGGTGCATCTCAATTTCACATTTCCACTGTTTATTACCTTGAAATTTCCCCTACTTTTTTCTAAAGTCGAAGCCTTGCTTTTTCAACTCAGAGCCAGAGTTTCATCCTTGTAGGAAGGGTACAGGAGGTGCTCAGTGAATGGCAATGAAGAAACCCTCCAACCTCTAACAAGATGTGTCAGCAACCTTTACATGGGTCCCACTCCAGTGGAAGCCACTCTGCTCCACCAACCTGGCTGTCAAAGCAGTGATATTGATACAGCTGCCGGGAGACTGTACTCACCCGTGTTCCCCAGCTCTGCTCCCTGCAGCATCGCAGCACTCCACCCGATGGTCCAGAACCCAGGCCAGTCAGCTTGCTCAGGACCACACAGCAAAGCACCCAGCTGTGCCCAGCCACTCACTCCGTTCCTGCCCTTCCAGCTCTGTCATCCCTGGGGCATTGTTTTTTGTTTGTTTGTTTGAAATTGGCAACCTACAAGCATTTTATTATCAAAAGGAACAAAACGGGTGCAGCATGGGAAAAAGAGGGGGTCCTTCTGTTCCCTCAAGGGTGGTGGGCAAAGGAGACCCCAGGGTCTCAAGCAGGTTGGAATCAGACAGAAGTACAAAAGTGGTCACTGTCCAGGCAATATTGACCTGCCAGACATTTACCTCCTCACACACATCTAGGGCCACCTGGAATTGGGCATGCATGAGGCTGCAGGGCATGCAGTGCCGCTCTGCCCTGGAAAACCTGACACGGGGCCCTCTGAGACCAACTCACAGACAGAGGCAAATGTCACACCTGCTGGTCTCTGGGTCCTAGCTGTTGCCTCTTGTCACCTAGAAGTGAGCCCTTCAGCCCCTAATTGCTTCCCCCACGCCTGGATCTGGGAGCAGGACAGGGTCCACGAAGGGAAAATGCCAGGCCAACCCTGTCGGGAGCAGCCCGCTAGACCAGCCTGTGCCTCTACGTGGCCACAGGGTCTGTGATTTTAGGGCCTCAGGTGTGACTGCAGACCAGGTTTTGAGAAAATCAGACACAGAGCTGCTTGAAATTGAAGAGTCTTCTGTTTGACCTTGAAGCAGAAAAGGGACTTTTTGAGCATCTCCAACATGCCAGCCGCAGTCCATTTGCTCCATCCTTATATTTGACCATAATTCTGTGCCACAGAGGCTAGCATGCCTACTCTAATGACCACCTCTCCTGGGCCTAGAGGAGTTAAGTAACCTGACCAGGGTCACACAGCAGTAAGTCACCTAGAATCTGAATGCAAGTCAAAGCTTTGACATTGTGCCTCTTCTTGAGATGCTCTGAGATGCTAATGATATTTTATCCTGCTGTTGGAAGGCCATGGTCAGCTCATCCCCATGTTCCTGGAGCCCCAGAGGTGTTTTGCCTGCCTGAAGGTCCTTCTGTGATAATCAAGCCCACAGGCCTGTTACTGCTCCTCCAGAGAGGGCTTTGCTTCTCTCTCAACAATAGCAGCCAAACGTTCTTCTTTCCTAACCTCTCCTTTCTCCACCGGGGATATTTTCTATTTCAAAATGGTTGAAATTATACTGTGACAATTACATTTCTTATTCAAGATGAAAATTTTTTTCACATCAGGAATGAAAATGGTTACTCTCCTGTTCTTTATTAAACTGGGACATTTTCACATGGAAGCTAAGCAGTGGAAACACTTTTTATTCTAACATCTTGACCTTTAGCAACCTTTGATACCTTTAATTTATGTTGTTTCCCTGGTATCGTGACCTCTGCTGGGAGACAGGCAAGAGCAGTGAGGCTCCCCGTTGTGGCTGTCCCAGAGGAGGTGATCCTCCTTCAGGACCCCATCCTCCCACCCCAGCTCCTCTGCTTCCAGATGACCCAACCCACCTGCACGGAGCAGTGGTTCCCAAAGTGGGTGCCTGGACCACCGCATCAGCATCACCTGGAGATTTGTTAGAAATTAACGTTCTCAGGCTCCACCCAGAACCTGCTGAATCAGAAACCCCAGCGGGCTGCCTATCGGTGTTTTCACGAGCCCTCCGGTTGGAGAACCACTGAGCTAGCCACTGCAGACCCCCTGGGCCTGGCCTCCACACATTCCATCCCCTCTCTCTTCTCACGCAGTCTCAGGAACTCATCCTTTTTTGTTTCCCAAGAGACCCACCTTCTGCAATTATCCCTTTGCCCCTCCCTTCCCAATACCTTCAAGCTCCTCCTCTCTGCTAGTTTTTTCCTCAGCTTGTTTCAAACATAATGGGGGGTGGGGTGGGGGCTCTTCTTGAAAAGGCATCTTTTATTTGACCTCCTGTCCCATAGAGACAACTCCCTCCTTGCTGTATTACCTTGGCAACTTATTTATTCTTTTTATGCATCACGTTTTCCTTTCTAAAAGTAGGAGTAATAGTACCTGTTAAACAGATAAGGTTGTAAGAGTTTAATGAGATAACATTAATAGAGGGGATGTGCTATGGGGATTAATTCCACCGTCTTGGAATCAGCCTCAGCAGTTTTGCTGATGTAAGAGGTGTATTTAATGCAGTGATGAATATTGGTACATTTTTTTGATCCATGGCTCCAAGGTGAATTTCAGGGTGGGTTGGGCCAGCTTGTCAGCATTGTTTATGGATAACAGTGAGATGGATGGTTTTTATCTGGTTTCAGTGAGGTGGAGGGAGGGCTGTGATGCTGAAGCTGGTCTTGTAGCAATAATGTGCCTATGTGACTGGCGGGGTATGAGAAGTCCCAGCTGAGACTCCATTTCGGATGCCTCATTTTGAGGCGTTCCTTGCAACCACCTATTATTCCAAGAGAGGAGTTACATCTGGCCTCCGCTGCAGGGGAGGCCAGTTGGAGGGAGCCTCTTCCTGGTAGGCAGCCTTTGGCTCCAAAGCAGTCCTGACCTTCATATTTGTTGCTGCATTACATCCTTTCTCAGCAATAACCTGTGGACTCGTAAGTGTTGTCGTTTGGGGCCTTACGAGTCTTCTTTAGCAACAGAGTGCTGTCTGGCTGCCACTGTTAGTATAGGTGACGTTACAGTTATTTTTCCTTCTGCCACGTTATCAAACACAATTCCTTGTCGAACTGCTCACAAGAATTGTTGTACATTGCTTTCTTCATCCCTTCCTCCATTCTCTGCGCTCCCATCTCCCCTACCCGACTCTGGATCTTGTCCCTACTACCCAACCGAAACCAGAGTCACAAAAGTCACCAAGTCACTAACCTTTCAGCCCTTAGTTTACACAACAGAACACAGCTGCCATCTGGAACTATTCTTTATACACAATACCATCATCCTTCATGATCTGATCCCTCCTCATCTCCCCTCTACTTCAGTTTCTCTCAAATCCCTTTTTCCAACAAACTATGCGTGTTCTCCCAAATCTGTCCCTGGCTCAGCTCTCCCCTTCAGATAACTGATTCATTCAGATGACTCCCAAGTTTCTTGTCTTGTTTTCTTTTCTACCCTTCAATTCACAACTCCCTGAAAGTATGTCCACCTGTACACCTCACTGGTACCTCAAAGTCAAGAGAACTTATCTTCCTTGTAAAACGTACCTGTTGACCAGATCAATCAAGATTTAAAAACTGGATTCTCCCTTCCCTTCTCCCTCTCCATCTCCATGGGCCCTTTAGGTGTCTCTCTTTCTCTATGAGTTAGTCTTTCCTATCTTCTCTCTTTTCTTCTTTGTCTCTCACCTCTCCTCTTTTCTCCCCAACCTGGGCAACCATAAAATCCTGACATTGATAGAGAATGGCCTTCCTCCATTTTCCCTGCTTATTCTCTTGACACCACCATCACTGGGCTACCCGACTTCATGCAGTGGTGTAACAGGATGGCTTGAAGAGTTGCCTCTGAGACCTCACACCTTGCCAACTTGAAGGTATAATGAGAAAGAAGATATCTCCATTGTAGTCTCAAATGTCTCCAGGAAGATGTTTATTAATTACAAATGGTAACTTTATACTAGAGACACTTGGCAGATACAAACTTAATCAAATGATCAAGGTTAATGCAATGGACTAAATGTTCACGTTCCACCCCAAATCATATGTTGAAAATCTAACCCCCAAGGTTATGAGGAGGTGAGGTCTTTGGGAGGTGACTAGGTCATAAGGGTGGAACCCTCATGAATGGAATTAGTGCCCTTATAAGAGACCCCAGAGAGCTCTCTCACTCTCTTTCGGCCATGTGAGGATACAAGGAGAAGCTGGAGTCTGCAAAATCTTTCATGAATTTGGATGCAAAAATCCTTAACAACATATTAGCCAACAGATCAAGCATATATAAAAATAACTATACACCATGATCAAGCAGGGTTTATTTTAGGGATGCAATGCTGGTTCAGTATTTGACAGTCAAGTAATGCAGTCCACCATATTAACAGACTAAGAAGGAAAATTACATGATCATATAAAGTGATGCATAAAAAGTTTGACAAAATTCAACACCCCTTCAAGGTAAAAATTCTGAGAGAAATAGGAATACAAGGTAACTTCCTCAATTTAAGAAAGAGTATCTACAAAAAACTACAACTAACATACTTAATGGTGAAAGTCAGAATGCTTTTCTGCTAAATTGGGAACAAAACAATGACACCTACTTTCATCACTCTTATTCAATACAGTGCTAGGTGCTCTAGCCAGTTTAACAGGTAGGAGAAGGAAATAAACAGCGTACATTGGCAGGAAGGAAAGAAAACTTCTGCTACTTCTGGATGACATGATGTTCTATGTAGAAAATCTCAAGGAATCTACAAAAACTCCTAGAACAAAGAAGTGCAGAAGGCAAGGTCCCATGATACAAAATCAACATACAAAAATCTAGTGTATTTTTCTATGTTATCAATGAACATGTGGACACTGAAATTAAAAATACAATATTATTTATAATTACTCATTTAAAAATGAATATTTAGTTTATGTATAGGACTTGTAATTTGAACACCACAAAATAATGATGAAAGAAATCGAAGATCTAAATAAATGAAGAAACACAATGTGTCCATAGCTTGGAAGACTCAACATGCTAATACTAATGCACTAATATGAAGGTGCTAATACTCTTCAGATTGTTATACAGATTTAGTGCAATTCCTGTCAAAATGCAGCAAGTTTTTAGATATAGGTAAGATTATCATAATACTTATGTGGAAAGGCAATGGAATGTGAATAGTTAAAACTATTTTGAAAAAGATGAATAAAGTGGGAGGAATCAACCTACACAATATTAAGGTTTACCATACAGATACATGGTGAGACAGACATAGAGACTGATGGAAAAGAATAGAGAGCCCAGAAATAGACCCACACAAATACACCCAATGGATTTTTATCATGGATAAGAGAACATGCAGTAGTTTTCCTTTCTATTTCTAACAGAATCTCCCAGGTATCAGGAGATTACTTCCTTCTAGATCTTCCTTTCTCAGGTCAAGAACCCTTCAGACATGATCTGGCCCACAGGATTGAGAAGCCCAGGTCAAGAACCCTTCAGACATGATCTGGCCCACAGGATAGAGAAGCCCACTGCCTTGACTAGTTGGGACCCATTTCTCCCATTCTGTTTACTGTAGCTTCAGAAATTGGCATGAAGAAATTGGCATGAAGAAATGGCATACTGGTTATAAGACTGCTCTTCTTAAAAAATTTATTTATTTAAACATTTTTTTATTTTAAATTTTTAAGGATTTATTTTATTTTATTTTTGTTGAATAGCTGATTTACAATATTATATTAGTTTCAGGTGTACAACATAGTGATTCAATATTTTTATAGATTATACTCCATTTGAAGTTATTATAAAATAATGGCTGTATTTCCCTATGCTATGCAATATGTCCTTGTTGCTTATTTATTTTATATATAGTAGCCTGTATATCTTAATCCCTTACCCTTATCTTGCTCCTCTTCCCTTCCCTCTCCCACCGGTAAACACTAGGTTGTTCTCTATATTTGTTTCTGTTTTGTTATGTTCATTTGTTTGTTTTATTTTTATATTACATATAAGTGAGAACAAAGAATATTTGTCTTTCTCTGTCTGACTTATTTCACCAAGCATAATCCCTCTAGGTCTATCCAAGTTGTTGCAAACGGCAGAATTTCATTCTTTTTTATGGCTGAGTAATATTCCATTGTGTGTGTGTGTGTGTGTGTGTGTGTGTGTGTATACACACAATGAGTAATATTCATATATATATATATACACACACACACATACACCCTGCATCTTCTTTATCCATTCATCTGTTGATGGACACTTAAGTTGCTTCCATATCTTGCATATTGTATACAATGCTGCTAAGAACACTGGGGTGCATGTACAGTATATTTTCAAATTACAGTTTTCATTTTCTTTGGATATTTACCGAGGAGTGCAATTGCTTGATCATATGGTAGTTCTATTTTTAGTTTTTTGAGGAACCTCCATACTGTTTTCCATAGAAGCTGAACCAATTTACATTACCACCAACAGTGAAAGGGTTTCCTTTTCTCTACTTGTTTTTTTTAATTGTTATTCTTTTTTTTTAACATCTTTATTAGAGTATAATAGCTTTACAATGGTGTGTTAGTTTCTGCTTCATAACAAAGTGAATCAGCTATACATATACATATATCCCCATATCTCCTCTTGTGTTAAATAGCTGTTCTTTGTTTCTTTGATTTTATCTTTCAACCTAAATTTACTGTTCCATTATCATCAGTATTGAATTTCATTGGATTAGATTTAGCACACCACAACTCCTGTCTATCAGAAGTCATCTGAACTCCTTTTGGTTGCACTTGTTGGCCTAACTCTGCATGTTTGCCCACCCCTGCTCCATAGCATTTACGAAACAGCTAGACAGGAAGGAAAACATGGCCTTACAGCAAACTACTAAAGACCCATTTCTAGGCTTAACTAAATGACTAACAGAAAATGTGTTCTTTGGTCATGGCAATGGTAAATCAAGGTTACATTTTTCCATCATTATCATAGGACTGCCATGAGGCATTTACAAGAGCAGAGAGTTATAGCTTGAAGGGACCCTAGAAGTAACCTAAAATCCAACACCTTCATTTTACAAATGGAAAACTCGATCTCAGAGGTAAAGTGACTTCTCCACAATTAACAACAGGTAGTTGACAGTTTAGGGATTTGAACCCAAATCTCCTGAGTGCAGTTTTTTGTTTGTTGTTTGTGTGTGTTTTTATCTAATTTAGTTACATTATGCTACATCTTTACTAAGTGCACTGCAAAAATTCAGATGTATGATGTCTAGCATCTCCCCACAAAAACTCTATCCAGAGAGAAAATGAAGTAGGAACCTACATTCACCTGTAGTAACACCACTTCAAGCTGCCCTCCTTCCTTCTGGTCATCTGTCCCAGAATATTATGTTACTTGGACATCACTGCCATAATTTTGAAGAATCAAATTTTTAAAATAAATTTATTTATTTTATTTACTTTTGGCTGCGTTGGGTCTTTGTTGCTGTGTGTGGGCTTTCTCTAGTTGCAGCGAGCAGGGGGCTACTCTTTGTTGCAGTGCACGGGCTTCTCATTGTGGTGCCTTCTCTTGTTGCAGAGCACAAGCTCTAGGTGTGCGGGCTTCAGCAATTTCAGCACACGGTCTCAGTAGTTGCAGCTCGCGGGCTCTAGAGCACAGGCTCAGTAGTTGTGGCACCTGGGCTTAGTTCCTCTGTGGCATGTGGGATCTTCCTGGACCAGGGATGGAACTCGTGTCCTCTGCACTGGCAGGCAGATTCTTAACCACTGCGCCACCAGCAAAGTCCCCAGAATCAAATTTTTATTCTTCCTCTTAAAACTCCTAAAAATTCTTAGGGTACTATCAGAGGAAAATCTCCTGGATACCTTGTTGATTTCACACATTAATTTCCACATATCTGTAATCAGCACCTGGTCCTTGGGATAGTGTACTCCAGCTTCTACTTATCTGTAGGTACGGTATAGAGAGAGGGCCTAGTAATCTTCTTCCTTATTTATAACAAATGATGCTAACAACTCATTAAACATTGTTTTCCCACAGGAGTGTGAGAGCACAGGATCTAGTTTGGCATATGGCACCCAACTGCCTCATCCTAAGAGTTGGCACCCCTGGATGCCATGTGTCTTCTATGTCAAATTTCAATTCAAGAGGTTATAGAATGTGTTTTCTAGTTTTGAAACATAATTTCAAGGAATTGTGACTTTTGTTCAAAAACTTTAAGTTCTAAATAAATGAGAGCACATGCATAAAATAGAATATTGAGACACTGAAATTGAATTTTTGAAGTTTTAAATGCCATGGGGAAACAACAAGGAAGTAAAAAAAGTTACAAGAAAATCATATATAGCATCACCTCAAGAATGTAAAAGTGCAGATATAAAAGACCAAAAGAAAATATGCTAAAGGCTTATCATGTAGCCAAATCTGCCAGTCTATTTCTTTTATCATTCTGGGATTTCTGTCTGACTTAAGAAGGCCTTTCTGGATAGCCTTCCTAATATTTATTTGTATGATGTGACTTTTTACCCAACATTCAGATTTAAAATCCAACTGAAATTTACTCCTCTATAAGGCATATTGTTGGCATCCAATTCTATATTCATCCAACAACATTGATTAGGGCAAGATATTTATTAAATATGCCATCTTTTCCCATTGAGTTAAAATACATCTATGCTTCAATCTGTTTGCAAAATTGCCCATCTCTTTCAGTGATTTTTATTATTTTTCATTTTGTGTCAATACTATACTATTTGGACTAGTATAGTTACATAATACTTTTAGGATATGACACAACTCTCCTCTTACTATTCTTTTCCAAGCATCTCTTGCCAATATTTATGGGTTTGGGCTCAGCTAAAACAAAACTCTAAGGTACTGATTGAAACTGTATATTGCATTTATATATTAACATCAAAAGGACTGATGTCTTCAAATACAGTTTCCCCATCTATGCACATAGTATATTTCTCCGTTAGTTAGATTTTAAGTCCGTTATTAAAAATTTATACTTCCATACTTGTTGCCTTTGGCATGCATTCCTAGGGCAAAATAAAAATACAATATACACAAAGTAAAAAAGAGTCAGATAGATTATTTCCAACACTCAGCCCAAAAATTAGACTTCCTGATGTACAAAGAGCTTACATAGTTGATAAAGAACAACAATCATAATTATAAACTGGTGCAGCCACTATGGAAAGCAGTATGGATGTTCCTCAAAAAATTAAAAATAGAACTACCATATGACCCAGAAATTCCACTTCTGGGAATATATCCCAAAGAAATGAAAACACTATGCTGAAGAGATATATGCACCCCCATGTTCACAGCATCATTATACACAATAGCCAAGACATGGAAATAACTAAGTGTCCAAAGAAGTTGTTAGTTGTGTATACACACACACACACACACACACACACACACACACACACACATATCCTCACAATATATACAATGGAATTTTATTCAGCCATAAGAAAGAAAGAAATTCTGCCAATTGGGACAACACAGAAGGACCTTAGGACCTTGAGGGCATTATGCTAAGTGAAATAACCCAGATGGAGAAAGACAAATACTGTATGATCTCACTTATATGTAGAATCTAAAAAACAAACAAACAAAGAAACCCAACCAAACTCATAGAAAAAGCGATTAGATTTGTGGTTTCCGGAGTTGGGGGTGATGGGTGGGAGGATTAGGGAAAGGTGGTTAGAAGGTACAAACTTTTGGTTACAAGATAAATAATTACTGAGGTTGTAATGTATGATATATTTGAAAGTTGTTGAGAGTAGACCCTAAGAGTTCTCACCACAAGGGTGATATTTTTATCTGTGTGAGGTGCTGAATGTTAACTAAATTAATTGTGGTAATCATTGCATAATATATATAAGTCAAATCATTATGATGCACACCTTAAACTTATACAGTGTTGTATGTCAATTATATCTCAATAAAACTGAAGGAAGAAAAGAACAACAGTCATAGAGGATAATGGGCAAAAGCCATTCTTGTAAAAGAGGGATTGGGGACAGCTGATGAGAGTATGAAAGAAGACACCACCTAACACACCTCACAAGCAATCAAGGAGATGCAAAGCAAAACACAATACTTTTGTTTACTAATCTGATGAGATGTGCAAAACAATAACAACAAAAAACTCTAATTTCCAGTGGTGCTGAAGATGTGCATCTCACACATTACTGGTGGGAGTGTAAATTGTAAAAGGATGTGCCAGCATAGGCTAAACATTAAAATGCACACATCCCTTGAATGACACTATTAAGATATGATCTTACAAAAGTAAAGAGTTCTAGTACAGAAAAAAGGTGTATATAAAAGGCTCTCCCCATCCTGTGCCCCCAGCATCATTTGTGATAGCAAAAGTCTGATCAAAAATAAAGGATGTATAGTTATCCCTATAAAATCCTTTGTTTACTTCTTTGATCTAATTAACATGGGGAAATAGGGTTTAAAATGAGAAAGCATGCAAATGAAACAGGACCTCAGATGAAGACATGTGACCCTCATACTTGCTGCAAGGTATTGGTCAGTGAGTGAAGTCTTCAGTCTCAGAACAACACAAGGTATGGATTAGAACAATATGGCTCCTTTCAAGCACACCCAGCTTGTAAGAATGGAATAAAATAATTTAACAAGGTGAATCTCTAGTTCCAGGACAAGATAGAGTAGAAAAAAAAAAACCTGGTGGTGAAAAAGTATTTGAAGAAATAGTGTCTAAAAATTTCCCCAATTTGGCAAAAGACATAAATCTGCAGATTTAAGAAGTTAAGCAAACCTGAAACATTATAAATCCAAAGAAATCTATGCCAAACACAAAATAATCAAATTCCTGAAAATTAAAGACAAAGAAAAAACCTTGAAAGCAGAGTAAGAGAAATGACATCTTACCTATAGGGGAATATAATTCAAGTGAATGGATTTCTCATCTGAAACCATAAAGACAAGAAGCAAGTGGAATAACATTTTTCAAGTGCTGAAAGAAAAGAACAGTGAACCCAGAATTCTATATCAGCAAATGTATCCATCAAGAATGAAGGGAGAATTAGGGCATTATCAAAGGAAGGAAATCTAAGAGAATTTGTCACTAGCAGACCTACCTTAAAAGAATGGCTAAGAAAGTTCTTAAAATGGGAAGAAATGATAAAAGAAGGAATCTCAGAACATCAGGAACAGAGAAAAAAACACTGGAAAAAACAAAAGTTTGAGTGATATATGAAATTTTTCTTCTCCTTTTTAAAATTATTTTTGATAGTTAAAGCAAAAATTATAACACTGCTTGATGTACTTCTCAAAGTTCTATATAGAGAAAATATTTAAAATAATTATAAATAGGAGACAGTAAAGGGACTTAAACGGTGGTAAAGTATCTACATTTCATTCAAGCTGGTAAAATATCAACACTAGTAGACTGTGGTAAGTTACGTATACATAATGCAACACCTAGAGAAACCACTAAAATTCAAATAATTGAACTTATACAGAAGGTGTTCTCTAATCACAATGGAATCAAAATTGGAAGTCAATAATAGAAAGATAAAAGGAAAATATCCAAACACTTGGAAAACTGAACAACACACTTGTAAATAATCCATGGGTCAAAGAGGAAGTCTGAAGAGTAGTTTTAAAAAAATGAATTAAAAGAATACTAAAATACAACATATCAACATTCGTAAGACACAGTTAACACACTGCTGAGAGGGAAATTTACAGCACTAAATGCTTACATTAGAAAAGAGTAAAAATCTCCACTTAATAATCTAAGCTCTTGGTTTATGAAATGAACAAAATAAACCCACAGCCAGCAAAAGGAAGAAAAGAATAAATATAATAGAAGTCAATGGAATTGAAAAGAGCACAACAATAGAGAGAAATCAATGAAACAAAAAGCTGGTTCTTTGAAAATATCAATAAAATTGGCAAGACTCTAGCAAGACTGACAAAAAAGAGAAGACATAAATTACCTATAACAAGAATGAAATGAAATATTGCTACAGATTCTCAGACACCAAAAGCATAATAAGGAGATATTAAAAACAACTCTATACACATAAACTTGGTCACTTAGATGAAATGGACCAATTCTTTGAAAAGCACAAGCTACCACAACTTACTCAAAATGAAGGAGATAATTTGAATATTCTTATAACTATTAAATAAATTTCATTTGTAATTTCAAATCTCCCTAAAGAGAAATCTCCAGGCTCACTTTGTTCCTGAAGAAGTTTAAAGGTTACTACCACACATTTAAAGAAGAATTAATACCAATTCTACACAATATTGAGTATAGTTCCCCGTGCTATACAATAGGTCCTTGTTGGTTATCTATTTTATATGTAGTGGTGTGCACATGTTAATCCCAAACTCCTAATTTATCCCATAATTAAAATAAAAAAATAAAATAACTAATAAATAAAAGAAAAAATGAAATTAATAATGAAATAATAATAAAATGATAACCAAATTTGCCATTTTAACTGTTAAGCTTCCAATTCAGTAACATTAAAAAAAATATGAAATACTTCACAAATTTGCATGTCATCTTTGCACAGGGCCCATGGTAATTTTCTCTGAATCGCTCCAATTTTAGCGCTACCAAAGTGAGTGCTGGCTAACTGACTTTTGATAAAGGTGAAAAAGTAATTCAATGGAGGAAGGAGAGTCTTTTCAAAACATGGATATGTTTGCAAATTGGATATCCATCAGCAAAAAGACAATAAAATAAGCAAAAACCCCTCAACCTCACATTTTATACAAAAATTAAGTCAACGGAGCATAGATTTATATGTAAAACAAACCTATAAAATCTTTAGAAGACATAGGAGAAAAATCATTGGGACCTGGGGCTTGGCAACATCAAAAGCAAAATCAATAAATCGGACTTCATCAAAATTTAAACCTTTTTGGTCTGAGAAAGACCCTTAATGTTAAGAAGATAAAATGACAAGCTACAGAGAAAATACTGGGAGAAAATACTTGTAAACCACATACCTGACAAAAGACTCATATCTAGAATATATAAAGAACTCTCATAATTCAACACTATAAGAAAAACATTACAGTTGGAGCATGGGCTAAAGCCCTGAAGAGACTAGATATAAAGAAGGGCTCCAAAGAAGACGAACAGATGGCCAAAAAGCACATGAATAGATGCTCAATACTGCTAATTATTAGAGAAATGCAAATCAAAACTACAATGAGGTATCACTTCACAGTAGTCAGAATGGCCATCATCAAAAAGTCTACAAACAATAAATGCCAGAGAGGGTGTGGAGAAAAGGGAACCTTCTTGCACTGTTGGTGGGAATGTAAATTGATACAGCCACTATGGAGAACAGTGTGGAGGTTCCTTAAAAAACTAAAAATAGAGCTACCATATGACCCAGCAATCCCACTCCTGGGCATATATCCAGAGAAAACCATAATTTGAAAAGATACACACACCCCAGTGTTCACTGTGGCACTATTTACAACAGCCAAGACATGGAAGCAACCTAAATGTCCATTGACAGATGAATGGATAAAGGAGAGGTGGTACATATATACAATGGAATATTGCTCAGCCATTAAGAAGAATGAAATAATGCCACTTGCAGCAACATGGATGGACCTAGAGATTATCATACTAAGTGAAGTAAGTCAGACACAGAAAGACAAATATCTATATCACTTATATGTGGAATCTAAAATATGACAAAAATGAACTTATTTACAAAACAGAAACAGACTCACAGACTTAGAAAACAAATGTATGGTTACCAAACGGGAAGGGGGCGGGCGGGGAGGGATAAATTAGGAGTTTGGGATTAACATAGCCACACTATTATACATAAAATAACTAACAAGGACCTACTGTAGAGCACAGGGAACTCTACTCAATATTCTGTAATAACCTATATGGGACAAGAATCCAAAAAACACAATGGATATATGTATAACTGAATCACTTGCTATACACCTGAAACTAACACAACATTGGAAATCAGCTATACTCCAATACAAAATAAAAATTAAATTGAAAAAGCCAACAATTAGAGCTAATTAATGAAAAAATAAAAAAGTAAAATAAAGGCTTTTATGTTTAGAACCATCACTGCTACTGCAGCCAGTATGTAAATGGGGCTCAAGATGATTAAACAGCAACACCCAGGCCCTGTGCCCAGAGAGGTTTGTGGGTGTAATCCAGAGAAGACCACAGAGAGGGACACCCAAAAGGGACCAAGGTCAAGGTGTGCAGACATGGGACCTTCCCTGTTGCTGAACAGAGAGCGGAAGGGATTCAAACCAACCTTTCAGCACTGCCTGCACCAGGGCATCACCAATAGGGACAGGAAGAGTCAGCCGTACCTACTTGAATCACTTAAATTTGAACTTGAGCCTATCTTTGCAGTTATGGCATCTGCTCCGGAGGACTGCTGGGTGGAGTGGACAGGCTGTCCTTGGAGGTTCTCAGTGCCCAAATCACGGGTTCCACAATGCCTTTTAAGTGAGTTTCCTATGGTAGTGCAGTGCCAGGCAGGGTTAAGCTGCCAGGAGCTCCTCTGGAGACGTGTGACATACAGGAGAGGGCCAGCGGGTGGCCAACACTCCAGTACAGAAGGGTGTAGCCAGCAGGGCAGAGGTACCCCACCTCAGCGATTCCATCTCCTTTGGGAAGGAGGAGTCACCATGATCACGGGACCACATGTCCGGTCAGTACTGCACTTCCCCAGAAACCAAACAGGACCCTGTGGGGTTCCTGGGCACAAAAGCCTTTCTGGGTCCCCCATTTCTTGATTACAGGAAATAGGCTTCATTCAGCCTCCATGACCTTCTCTGAGTTCCAAGAGGCAGGTTCAAACAGTTGCTAATCAGGGAAGGGAGGGGATGCAGAGACAAGGGAGTATCAATCCAGAAACAATAGTGCAGCCTTGGGGTAGGGTCCTGGTTTCCCCTCAAGGGATATACATAACAATATCTTTGAGCTGTTTTGCAGATACTGAAACCCCCACCAGGCGGAAGTTAACTGTATGCTGCCCACAAGCACATAGACACCAGACTGGTTGGAACCAGAAGGTTGATCTCCCCACCAACCAATCAGAAGAATGTCCATGAGCTGATCACGCCCTCTTTGAACCATTACTATAAAACTTCTCACTACCCCCTCCAGGTCAGGACACACAGTTTTGAGGGCATTAGCCCTCTGTGGCCCCCTTTGCCTGGCAAAGCAATAAAGCTATTATTTTCTACTCCACCCAAAACTCTGTCTCCAAGATTTAATTTGGTGTTGGGGTACAGAGGCTGGATTTGGCTTCACTCCCACCACCCCCAAATGAGCTGGCACTGCAAAGGAGCTGCATTTGTGGATGAACCATCTTTTATTACCTATATTTGATGCTCTGGCAACTTGGGGCCTTGCTGATCCTGGAGAAACGGCCTCTCCCAGGGCCAATTCCTAGAGATGGTAAAGAACCCATCCTCAAAAAAGTCCCTTCCTTTACAAACAAACCAATTCAGAGCCCACATCCCCAGCTACAGACTCTGCTGGGGTTTCACACTCCAGGCCACTGTCCCTGCTGCCCTAATCACCCCAGGGCCAGGGAACCCGATAACTAGGGACACCCCCTAGGGCCCCGAACCTACTGAAACTATTCAGACCAGCCAATCCTAAGCCTGCTTACCCTGCCTGGCCTGGTCCTTCCCATGGAAACCACAGTAATGGCTCTTGCCCACATTTTCTCCTCACGCCCTCTGCCTTCTGACTTCCTGATGCTTCCCCCTGTGGCCCCCTGTGGTGTGGCGTGCCCCCTCCTCCAGGTAACTCTGAGTCACAAACTATCTTTCCAATGGCAGTCATCTCCTGATCTGTTGCTTTACTATGCCTCAAATTATCTATTAATTCACTATATTTTAAAGTATTGGATTGGCCAAGAAGTTCATTTGGGTTTTTCCATAAGATCTTAGGAAAAACCCGAACAAACTTCTTAGCCAACCCAATCATTTGTCCTTGAGGTTATGACTGTTAAACTTCACATACTCAACCTCCCTTTCTATACCATGTGGCTCCATTCTTCACAACAAGACTTTTGGGTTGCTTCATCAAATCCTGAGTTAAAGGGGACCCTTTAGAATACTGAGAGAGATGGAACCAACTCCCAGCTTGGTTTACAGAGTGCAAAGGAAGTCAGCAGCCTGTCCCAGGGAATGAAGCCCACATGCAGGGTGAGAGACCCTGGGCACCGCAGCAACAGGGGTGGTTAAGCGAGGTGTGAAAGGAAAAATGTTGCCTGCCATATCAGGAAACAAAGGATGTTGCAGCCGTCAAGCCATCACATTACAGCCTCCCCGGGTGGTGAGCCCTGAGGGAACTTAGGATGGAAACAGGATGCCCGCCATCAAGCAGTCGGTCACTGCAGCCACCCCTGATGGTGCACCCTGAGGGGACTCAGGATGAGAAAACACAGGATACTGGCCCCAGGGAGCTGAGGTGCATATCAAAGGAATGATTTCAGTGAGCCCAGACTCTTGCATCTTCCCATATACGGAAAAGTGCTGAATTCCTTAACTTGAGATGTCTGGTTTTCTTTAATTAACAGTAATCTTCTGATGTTCTGACCACCTGGTCTTTGTTGCAAGAACTCCTGTATGTCCTGGCTCCCCCCTTCCCTCTTCAGAGACGAGACGTCGCTCAGAGCTACCTGAGAGGCTGCCGCCCAGGCTTTAGTCCTCAGTTCTGTTCACCAAATAAAACATAATTCTCAACTTTTAGCTTGTGCATTTTTTTCCAGTCAACAGAGGTCTAGGTCAGAGTCTGGGGGCACTGAGTTTCTTCCCATTCTGATTGTAGTTTAGTCAAGGGCACACACAGGAGGGGAGTGTTACTGTGACCAAAACAGAACGAGAAAGGGCAGTGAGGGAATGAGCCTTATGCTAAACCTTGTTAACTGATTGGTTTGTGAGCTGATGAAAGCTTGATTTCCCAAACCAGTAATGGGAAGCATTCCAACCTAAAAAGGTGTGAAGGATGAAGAAGGCAGATTATCCAGCAGGCCCTGGACTTAAAGGGGAAGTGAAGTGGGCGGCAGGCTCTCAGTTACTACATCAGGGTGTAGCCCAGAGTGATGTCATTGCTTTCCCTCCACTCCCATGGAGCAGCTCCCCAGGGCAGCAGCCAGTGCTTCTGGCTATAATATGTTGGGTCCCAGCATCTCACTTTTTTCCCTGTGCTTTAAACCACATCACCTGGTCCTAAATCCCTGCTCAAAATTGTTTTCCTTCCTTTCTTTCCCTCTCTCTCTTGCCTTACCTTAATCCTTTCTTTCTATTTTATTTATTTATTTAATTTTTTTATTGAAGTATAGTTGATTTACAATATCAACTATAGTTGATAGTATAGTATCGTTGTTAGTATTGGGTATACAGCACAGCAGTTCAGTTATATATACATATAAATTGGGTGGACCAAAAAGTGCCTTTGGTTTTTTAAGTAAAAATAAAAGACACATTTTTTATTTTCACCGAGAACTTTATTGAACAACGTAGTCACCCTTTTGTTCCACTACCTTCTCCCATTTTCCAGGCAGCCTCATTATTCCATCTTCCCCAAACTTTTATCTTTTTGAGCAAAAAACTGTTCCAGGTGCCTTTTACAGTCGTCCAGGGAATTGAAATTTTTTTCCATTAAGAGAATTTTATAAAGACCGAAATAAATGGAAATCCGAAGGTGCAATGTCTGGTGAATAAGGTGGATGAATCAGAACTTCCCAGCCAAGCTGTAACAGTTTTTGCCAGGTCATCAAAGAAACATGTGGTCTTGTGTTATCCTGATGGAAGATTATGGGTTTTCTATTGACTAATCCTGGATGCTTTTTGTCGAGTGCTGCTTTCAGTTGGTCTAACTGGGAGCAGTACTTGTTGGAATTAATGGTTTGGTTTTCCAGAAGGAGCTCATAATAGAGGACTCCCTTCCAATCCCACCATATACACAACATCACCTTCTTTGGATGAAGACCAGCCTTTGGTGTGGTTGGTGGTGGTTCTTTTCGCTTACCCCATGATCTCTTCCGTTACACATTATTGTACAGTGTCAATTTTCATCGCCCATCACAATTTGTTTTAAAACCAAAACGTTTTCATTATGTTTCAGTAGAGAATTGCATGTGGAAATATGGTCAAGAAGGTTTTTTTCGCCTAACTTACATGGAACCCAGACATCAAAGCGATTCACATAAGTAAGCTGGTGCAAATGATTTTCAACATTTGATTTGGATATTTTGAGTATGTTGGCTATCTCCCACGTGGTATAACATTGATTGTTCTCAATTATTGTTTTGATTTGATCACTATCAACTGGTCTACCCAACCGTGGAGCACCGTCCAGTGAGAAATCTCCAGTACAAAACTTCGCAAACCACTTTTGACACGTTCGATCAGTCACAGCACCTTCTCCATATGCTGCACAAATCTTTTTGTGCACTTCAGTTGTGTTTTTACCTTTCTTGAAATAATAAAGTATAATATGCTGAAAATGTTGCTTTTTCCTTCCATCTTCAATATTAAAATGTCTACACAAAAATTCAACAATTTTGATTTTTTTAAATGCACGCTGATATGACAGCTGTCACATGTAATCTAACAAAATTGTTTTGAATGAAGTTAAAGACAACTAAGTGCTACTAGAGCCATCTTCTGCAAAAAACCAAATTTGGCCCACCCAATATATATATACTGCTTTTTACATTATTTTCCCTTAGAGGTTATTACAAAATATTGACTATAGTTTCCTGTGCTATACAGTAGGTCCTTGTTGGTTACCTATTTTATATGGAGTAGTGTGTATATGTTAATCCCAACCTCCTAATTTATCCCTACCTCCACCCCCCTTTCCCCTTTGGTAATCATAAATTTGTTTTCTATGTCTGTGAGTTTCTGTTTCATAGATAAGTTCAGCTGTGTCATATTTTAGATTCCACATATAAGTGATATCATATGATATTTGTCTTTCTCTGTCTGACTTATTTCACTTAGTATGATAATCTCTAGGTCCATCCATGTTGCTGCAAATGGCATTACTTCAGTCTTTTTTATGGCTGAGTAATTCCATTGTATGTATGTATGTGTGTGTATATATATACATATATATACCACATCTTCTTCATCTATTCATCTGTCAATGGACATTTAGGTTGCTTCCATGTCCTGACTATTGTAAACAGTGCTGCAGTGAACTATGCATGTATCTTTTAAAATTAGAGTTTTCTCTGGACATATGCCCAGGAGTTGGATTGCAGGATCATATGGTAGCTCTATTTTTAGTTTTTAAAGGAACTTCCGTACTGTTCCCCTTACCTTAATTCTTATCACCACTCTCCATAATTCTTTAAACCTCACTTGATATAAATCACCTTGAAGCCACCTGACTCTCCAGGGGGAATAAATTCTAAATTGCACGATGATATCTGTAAAACCTTCAGAGTCTTGAAAAAGGGGAAAGAACAAACTCAAGAATGAGAAATGCTTTACCTCCTTAATGCCTCTTAGAGCAAGATATTTTGCTCCCTAGCAAACATGCAAAATGCCCCTGGTTTTAAGTTTGAGAGCTGATCCCATGGTTTGCACTGAGGTTCCAGGAACATAATGCACATTTGAGGTAACTAGAAATAAAGGATAAATAATGCATTTTGTTTGTGTCATCTCCGATTAAGATGCACCACTTGCATTCTTTAAGGCTCTTCCTGTGGGTAAGTTGTGAGTGGCTGGGAATTCACATACCAGGACAGCGGCCTGAAAGGATTTTTCCTCCCTCCCTCAGCAGCTGGTTACTGTTTCTCTATCCACTTCTTTGGCAAAGGTTGCTTGAGCACCTACAAATGCAAGCAACTGTGCAGCAAAGAGCACAGCTCTGCCCCAGGGCACAAGGTGGGGGCCTGCCCTGAAGGCTCTTGTGGGTTTACAGGAGGCCCGTGCCACACAGGTGTGACAGGCCCTGTACTCAGGCACCTTGGCCTCAGGCAGTGCTGATTAGGGAGCTAGCTACCTGCCCAGGTAAACACTCCAGGAAACTGAATGAGCACGACTTGGGGGATATAATCAAAATACAACTTAATTCTTACCTCCGTCTGACCTCTTTAAATATCTTCAGTTGGGGGAACTCAGAAGGGGTGTTCCTTCCACTGGGTGAGAAACTGGCTACCCCCTCACCCCCTGATTTACAAACACAACCTGAATCACAAATGGACTGTCCTCTGTTCTCCTGGTGGTAATCTCTCAGGATGCATTTAAGGTCAGCCTTCCCCTCTGGCCCATGGTTGGGGCTCCCACCTGCTGTTAAGGGGCCAGGCCTGGCATCTTTTGCTGTTTAGAGGCAGAAGGAGGGTACTGCACACCCTATCCTGTGCCCCAGGCCTGGCAGATGTTGAAGGCTCACTTGCCCTTGTGGGCGTTTTTATTTGTTCCTCGGAGATTCCCAACATGGGGTCACTTGCAGTTTCCTTGACATAAGTTGCCACACGCCTGCTCTAATGGTAGCGTGTAGCAACTTCAGCTTTCTTAGGAATCTGACGTACATCTCTGGCTTCTTGTTGTTGGGGTGCTTCCGCCCCTCCAAGTGGCCCCAATAAAAGGGCCCAGTGCGACCGACACAGCCTCCAGGAAGGTGGTTTGATCTCTTTCCTCACCCCATAGATGCCCAGGTGAGGCCCAGACCCTGGTCCACTCTGCTGCCAACCAAGAGATGGCACCTTGTTCTCCAATGTCCCCACTGATCTTCAGCCTAAGGGCCTTGAGTGAAAGGCAGGTACTTCCTCATTCCCCCATTAGACAAAGGGGCTGACACCTGCATTCTAATGGCCTTTGCAAACACTTCTCATCACAGAACCCCTTCTCCCACACCTGGTTCCTTCCTTGGATCCCTGATCAGCCTGAGAAGTCCAAAAACCAAGGGAGTGATTCTAGCTCATTTCCTTCCCAGCTTGTGAACCTTGGCCCGGCGCCTCACTTTGGGATGCAGTAGCTGCCACACTTCCACACCTGTGTCTAAACTTAAATACTGACATCCTGTTACAGGCGGCTTTACAAAGGAGGTCATACTTGACTGAAATGGCATAATAGAGTATTTGAGAGATTTGTTTCCACAGGAAAAGTGCTGGGTCAATGGGATGGCCATATGAGCACATGTATCTTGATCCCTATTTCACAGCATACAGAAAAACCAAGTCCACATTGACAGTATTTCTGAATGCAAAGGGTAAAACGATAAAACTTCTAGAAAGTAATATAGGACACCTTCCTAAATTTAGGATGGGCAAAGATTTCTGAAACAGGATGCCAAACTACCAACTATTAAAAAAAAGTGATAAAACAGACACATAACATTAAGAACTTCTTTTTGCTCAAAAACATTATTAAGAGGGTAAAAAGGCAAACTACACAGAGAGAAAAGATCATTGAAGTCCATATAATCAAGAAAGGGCTGGTATTCAGAAAATATACAGAAGAAGTTAATAAGAAATAGTTAAATGCAATAGAAAAATGAAAAGATACCTGAACATACACTTTACAAGAGGACATCTGAATGGCCAAGAATCAATGACAATTTGCTCAACCTCATTAGTTATCAGATAAATTAAAATTGCAATTAGATACCACTGATGACTAAAATTAGTAAAACAGAAAATACCACTGATGAAGATGTGAAGCAACTGGAGCCCTCCTATGGGGCTGATGAGAGTGTAATTGGTTCAACAACTTTGGAAAATTACTTAGCAGTGAGACAGGAGGAAAAGGGGCAGGACACAAACACTAACTAGATAATGAAGAAGGGGCGCAGCTGTTCGGATGCGCTAGGCTGGAACCAGCTGAAACCAAGGTGTCTTTGAGAAGAGTCCAGCCATTGACCTTTAGCTCATTATACCTTCAATGTAATACTAAAAATCACTCCCCCTTAAAGCCATGACAGTTCCGAGGAGGACCATAGAAGGCAAAAACTAGGCAGTGGCTCAACTCCTGGGAAATCCCCACCCTACCCCAAAATAGCAAGGATATTCCTCCCACCTGTTAGCCTATGAGATTACTTAACCCCTAAAAACCTACAACCCCATGCCCTGGGGCCGCTCTCACTTTCTGAGACAGTCTGCATTCTGCCTATGGAGTGTGTATCTCTATAAATCAACTTGCTTTCCCTTTGCTCTGGCTCACTCTTTCCTGCGTGAAGCCAAGAACCTGGTGGTCATAAGGACTCCTGCAGGTCCCAGGATGTGACATCTCCCTCTCCTGCAACAGCAGGATCTACCAAAAGCTGATCATTCGTATACAATATATATACATACTGTATATCATACATATACGGTATGACCAGCAATTTCTGATCTTGGTATATTTCCAACGAAGATGTATACATGTATACCAAAACATAGGGAAGGTATTTCCACAGCAGCATTACTCATAGAGAACTAGAAGCAACCCCAATGATAAACGATGGTAGAATGGGTACATGGGTGTATATTCACACATGGACAAATAGCATGTTAGCAGCAGAGTACGAACGAATGACCCAGTGGTACACACAACAGACATACTATTTGACTCATCACATGAAGTTTAAAAATAAGCAAAAATAATCTACAGGTTAGAGGTCAGGACAGTGGAGAGAGTGGGTAGAGGAAAAAGGAAGCAGGGTGAGGAAAAAACACAAGGGGGCAGAATGGCTGCAGATAAGGCTCTATTCTTTGGTCTGAGAGGTGATTATGAAGCGATATTTGCATATTATAACTCATTCTGATGTGAGTTTTTCTGTAGGTGTATTACACTTCAATAAAGAGGATGGGCAATAAGGATCTATGGACCATAAAAGAACTCTACGTAAAGTTAATAAATAGGCTCATGAAGGGCTTCTCCAACTTTTGTCTGCACACGTTTTTGAAAAACAGCCTTACTGGCATGTAGCTGGACATTTGCTAGTATGCTATTGATCGTTTCACTCGGTTTGAATACTTTTAATCACATCAGCAAACCAGTTGGCCCCTTCCTCCAATCCCTTCTCCACACAGCCAGAAAGAACTTGAAAAGATGAATTTATGTCATGGCTTTCTCTGCCTGAATCCTATCAGTACTGCACAAAATAAAACACAAACTTTTAAGCCTTCATTGTTTCTTTTGGTTCTGCAACTTGTGGCCATGCCCACCTCTGCAGGCTCACCTGGCTCCAGGCTCTCCTAGGTCAGCACTTCAGGCTGACGCCTCCCATCCATCCCCAAACACGCGAGTTGATTTCTTCACCCCTTCTTGCACTTGTGATTGACTTTGTCAGAAGAGCTTTCACAGCGCTTCCCCTCCTCCTCCCTTTATTCCAAGTGTCTGCTTCAATTTCACTCCTGCTGAGAAGACTTCTTTGTCTCCCCTGTCTAAACTACCCTCCCCCTCATTTTATTGCAGGACCAATTACTTCTTCTGTAGCACTATCATAATCTGTAATAACATTGCCCATCCATCCATCCATCCATCCACCTGTCCATCTGTCCATCCATCCTGTGTATGCTCTCTCTGGAGAATTTAAGTTCTGGGAACTTGCCTTCTTTGAATCCCCAGGACCTAGCAAAGTTCAGGGCATGTAATAGCTACTCAGTAAAAGCATGCTGAAGAAATAAATGAAAATTAAAAAGGGAACTAACCATTCAATACATTCCTCTGCTTTATATCTGAGCACTTCCCCCTTTTGTTAAAATCTAAAGTGACTCTTTCTTGAAGAATACATAACTATTGATATTTTCATTCAACAAAATTATATTGAGTCCCTCCTAATTCAGCAGCGTGTTGCACACAGAGGGTACACTAAGACACAGACACTGCCTACGTTTTAGTGGTGGAGTGAGACTCCATTACATTATTGTGGTTCATACTGGTTTGTAAAGAAGTTACATAATTGTAAAAAAAAATTATGAAAATGGAAACAATCATCTTTTTTTTTAGTCAGAAACTCAAAGAAACAACCAGAGAAAAAGGCTTAGAAAGGTTTACTGGGAACTATTCTGACCTACCAATTTTTTAAATATTGCTTAATTATTTCAATAATGCAGTCTGTATTAACACCTTTATTCTGTGGTCTAAAAGGAGATCATGTTGTTGAGATGCAGTAGCAATGATACAGGATGATATGATGCAGGAAGTGACAGTGGGTAGGACCTTCACAGAAACGGACATGGCTGGAAGGAAGGGCTAGCAAACTTGCAAACACACCAGCATTAGCACCAGGAGAAGGTGTTGTGGGCAAGAAGGGACACATTGTCTGATGGAGCTCGAATACCTTCCTTACCGCCTCCTGATAGACAATCTCCCTGCCCCGAAACACACATATCTAGTTTCAACATAGCAGCCACAGGGATCCTGTTAAACCTAAGTTGGATCAAGTCCCCCTGCCCAGGACCCTCATCCCATCTTACTCAGAGGAAAAGCCAAAGTCCTGCCACGCCTGGCAATGTTTTGAATGACATGGCGCTCCCCTCTGATCCCCTCTGCTTCCACCCCCTGTCCCCCCAGTCTCTCCCCTCCCATCCCCTCCTGGCTGTTCCCTGAAAATGCCAGCACTCACCAGCTGCAGGCCTTGCGCATCTCCCCTCTTCCTGGACATCCCGACCTCAAGCCTCCCGGCTCCCTCCTCTCCTCCTCCAGATCTTCACAATCAGCTCTTGGTGAAGCCTTCCCAGACCTCCTTCCCTAAATGTTCACTGTGGGTCCTCACTGCTTCAAATCCCCCTTCTCTGCTTTATTTGTTCTCTGCAGCCTTGATCACATATATTGCACACATACATGTTGTATTTATTGTCTACTGCTCTCATTCAAATGTAATTTCCACGAGGACATGGAGTTTGTTTGTCTATTCATTAATACACAGTGCCTGGCACAAAACAGGTACACAATACATATTTTAAAAATCAAATTGAAATGCAATGAGTTCTATATTTCCAAGGATGTTTCTTATTTGTTCTTCAGCTCTTCTATCTAGAGGAGCAGTTTTCAGGATGTCTAGTGTATCCTATCATGGAAAATCTATGGCACGTTTTCTACATAGAAAGAAGAACTGGTGGCCTTAGGCTGTTCTTCACTCTTAAGTCAGTTTGGAAAACTGTCAATGGATTGTTCATCTCTAAGCAAAGGAAATCCAACAGCATCAGGTTAGAAACAATCAGACTTATTTGTTCTTTTTTGCTTTTAAGTTTAAATGCTAAAACATTTTGTACCCAGAGACTAATTAAGAAATGTATCTGCTCCCTGTAAAGGCTTGATAAAAATGTAAATGGTAATAATATTAATGGTAGATTAATTAAACATTCTAAAACAGAGAAGGAATTTTGGAAGTGTTTAAAGTTACTGACAAGACACTTGCAGATAGGGAGTCGGGTGATTCACCCACATTTTAAAGTAAGTTCCATCTGTATCACATCCAATAAAGTCGCTATTTGTTTCTATATAATCAGTGTGTGTGGCGTATGCATGCTCACACGTGTGTATGTGCCTGTGTGTTCTCTTGAGATACTCAGGATGCAACATGACAGTACAAAATGAGATGGTTTTACAATGGGAGAGAAAGTGCTAGAACAACATCATTAAGTTCTGGCAAAGTCAAAGGCGATGCTGCTTCACGTGCATGTTTTGTAAGAACGTGGAGCCTTTAGGCTTCGAATTCTGTCCTGTGCAAAGTAAGTGGCCTCAGGCTGCTCCTTCCACTCTGGTGTTCCCGTTCCATCAATATCCCTTTCATACTCTCCTGCCTCACAGTCTTCAGCCACCGTTAGCCTTTTACAGCATTTTTCAAGAACAAAAGTTGAAATCGATTAAAAAAACCTAACTCATTTTCTCCAGCATCATTTGGGCAAGACATTAATTACTCTGTCCAACAAACTAATGATTTTTCTATCCTTGTGATCATTACTTAGTTTCCATTTTCTACCCATACAATTAAAAATCTCCCTTAAATTAACGGAGGCCATTGAGAAGTCACAAAGCCCAGTGACAGCTGCTGTACACAGCTTGCCCATGTCCCGAGTTGAAGGCAAAGGCTCTGCCCATCAGCCTCCGCATTGACGCCGAGGCTCCCTGAGGTTAGGACCTGTGTCTTTGTCATCAGATTCCCCACTCCTAGTACAGCATCTGACTTGAAGGAGGTGCTCAGCAAAAATCTGTTGACCAGCTGACTGAGTGAATGAATAGATAACTGAGAAGAGGTGGGATCGCATGTGTAAATGGTAGATGAAGGGAAGTTCCACCAGCACAGAGGCTGGCCTCAGCCTGTGGCAAAACCTCATGGTCCCTTGCACGGATGCTGGGCATTGAGCCCAGACGTGCCATGGGGCTGCAAAATGCCCTGCAGTCCCTCTGAGATCAACAGAGGGAGGGGAGAAAGTGCTTCACCCAGAACCACCCGACAGGAAGCGGGGGAGGGTGTGGAGGTGGAGTCTGATGGGCAGGGAGAGGGTGGCACCAAAAACACCATGAGTCGCTTCTATTTCAGCAACCCCGAAACGGCTGTGACGTTTCTGAGGCTGACATAACTCCCATTTTGAGAAAATCTGGGCTGTCCTGGGCCCCACAATGAGTATGTATCCTGTGGCTGTTACCCAAGGCTTCTTGGAGGATGTTCCTGGATTTCCTGGAACACGGGCAGCTCCTCCTGGATGTCCACTAGCTGGCCCCCAAAGTGCTCCCTGGATGGAAATTGCAGGCACGCAGACCTGCTTCTGAATGAATGCACTTTCAACTTAGCGAACGCATAGCCACGTGGCACGGAGTGACAGTCTGCACGGAGTGGTGGCCCTGAAGGCCATGGTGGGACAAGATGTGGGAATGCCGGCTTGAAGGCAGCCTGCAAAGGGGGCAGCTGTGGCCCAGGGAGAGTGACCAGAACTGGCCCGGCTGCCACCAGCCAGGGAGCACGAGGATACCAGAGAGTTAAACTGTGTTACAGAGAATTATAGTCTTCTCAGAACCTGTTCCTTGTCATTCCTTGTGGTTATTATTATTATTATTATTATTTTTGCGGTACGCGGGCCTCTCACTGTTGTGGCCTCTCCCATTGCGGAGCACAGGCTCCGGACGCGCAGGCCCAGTAGCCATGGCTCATGGGCCCAGCAGCTCCGCGGCATGTGGGATCCTCCCAGACCGGGGCACGAACCCGTGTCCCCTGCATCGGCAGGCGGACTCTCAACCACTGCGCCACCAGGGAAGCCCTATTATTATTTCTTAATCACTTAAATTGCATGTGATCATGTAAAAATAAAATCAATTATGTGGGGCAAAAACAAAACTCTTCCTGTACTGGGATCCACTCCTGACTGCAGAGGAGATCAGTCAAGAGCGTGTCAGGGGCCGCCAGCATTGCTGGTGCCAGGCTGCTGGGGGGCAACACTGGGGCTGCAGGATGCTCGGGCAAAAGGACCCCAGCAGGACCTTGTCCACGCCTCATCTTACAGGACCCAGGCCTTTCAACTGGCTGTCAAAAAGGAAAGTTCTGGATGCCTCGCCTGACTGTCCTGGTAGCTGTGACTCCAATCCCGGTGCCCCTTGACAGCAGAGTGGTTGGAAAGAGGGCAGGGAAGATGTTGGTGGTCAGTGGTTCCCAGAAGCACCTCAGCACCTATCAGGACAGTGAAGCCTACCATGGGAGGCAGGCCCGTGGGGGGAGAAGTCGGGAGGGTGATGGGTAAATGGAAGACAAAGGATGCGGGAGAACAAGAGCGAGTGGGAAAAGAGGCAAGGATCAGGGAGGGCCTTGTCTAGCTACCTTTGCCTGCATGGGCAGAAACGGCTGGAGGAAAAATTCCTGTAAGTGGGCTTGCTGGGTCAAAATGGAATTAGATGTTACATTTAGATAGATATTTAGACAGATAAATTACCCATCATGAATCACAGCCCCGTTTATATACCACCACCCACTAACCACGTGAAGGCTTGGCCCCCGGCACCCACACCAAGACTGAGTGTCTTTACTCTTTTAAATATTTGCCAACCTGGTGAACAAAACGTGGTACCTCAGACTTTGTTTTTGCTTTTCTTTATTTCCTTCATTTGCATTTCCATGATTACTCATGGAACTGATGAACTTTTCACTGGTATATGGACCATTTGTATTTCTTCTGTGAATCTCTTCTGTATATGCTCTGATTAATTTTACTTGTTTAATTTTCTTATTGATTTGAGGCACTCTTTGTGGATCATGGATATTCAGCTTTTAATTACTTTCCCGTGATTGGTTTGTCTTTTCATTTTTTATGACGACTTTCATCTACAGAAGTTGAAAATTTAATGAAATGAAATCTGCTATATCTCTTGAATGGCTTGTGAGCTTGGTGAGCTGTGTGACTTGCTTAGACTACTCTTCCCTCAAGTAAATGCTATTCTCTGGTATTTCCTTTGAATAGTTCTTGTAGTTATTTCCCCCAAATGCTCCCATGCTAACGCATCTGGAATTAACGTCTGTAAGTGGTAAGAGACTGAGCGAGGCAGTTGCTTCCACTTGGATGGCCATGTGTTCCCACACAGTTAAGTGGTGCATCTTTTCAGCCCTGATTTAAAATGTCACGTTTATCACACACACACACAAAGATGCCTTTGATGCAGCCCTAAGGACAAAAGGAATGGGTAGTGGGAGCCGTGGTGGGGCAGGCTAGGGCTTCAAGGAACTGAGAGTAAGTTGAATGTGTGTGTAGTTCTGTGTGCGATTGTGTGGTTGTGTGTGTGTCTGTACATGTGATTGTATGTGTGGTTCTATGTGTGGTGTGTGCTTGTGTGTATGGGGGTTGTGAACGTGTGGGGCTGTCAGGGGACTGTGTGTGGTGTGTGTGACTGTGTGTGGTTTAGCGTGTGCATAGTTGTGTGTGCAGCTGTGTGGTTGTGTGTGTGGATATGTTTGTGTGTGAGAGGCGTATGATTGTGTTAGTAGTTGTGTGAGTGTGGTTTTGTGTGTGTGTGTGGTTCTATACATGTGAGTGTGTGTGTGAGTTATGTATGTGTGGGTTATGTATGTGTGGGGGGGGCTATGTGTGTGGTGTGTGTCGTGTGACTGTGTGTGGTTGTGTGGTTCAGTGTGTGTGGATATGTTGTGTGTGTGAGGGGTGTATGATTGTGTTAGTAGTTGTGTGTGTGGTTTTGTATGTGTTCTGTGGTTGAGTGTGTGTGATCGTGTTAGTAGCTGCATGTGTGTGTGTTTCAATGTGTGTGCATGCTTATGTGTGTGTGGGTTGTATGTGCTGTGTGTATGGTCGTGTGAATGTTTGTGTGGTTGAAGGTGTGTGTGTGTGTTTAGTTGCATGTGTAGCTGTGTGGTGTCAGCTAACTTGTCTCTTTAGTCCACGGGTCTGCAGACTCAGGGAAGCTGCATCTGGCTCTTACAAGGTGACTGGAATCACACAGAATCCCTGACCTTCAGGCTGAGGGGACTTTATTTTTCTCAGCGGGAGCAATTCATTGGATATTTGCATGGGAAGACAACTGAGCCAGATCTTTGGTGAGCAGAACTGCGCTGCGGCAGGCAGGGACCCTGCTCACTAATCTCCGCGTTTCTCCTGTTCCCAGCCACCAAGCAGAAGGGCATCCCTGGCCCCCAGAAGTGACGTGTGCACTTATAAGTTGCTTTGGTCAGTGACACATGAGGAGAAGTGACAGGTGTCATTCTGGGTGGATGTATCTCATTGTCAGTCCTTCTCTTATGCCCGCTGCCATGCCTGGTGACCTTCTAGACGGCCGCGGCTCTATCAGCGTGAGGGTGACGTGGAGCAGGCTCCCAGCACGGCAGACCTGTGACACAGACCTTGCAGGTGACGTCCCTGAGATCTGGGGGCTGTTAGTCACTGTGTCTAACTAATTGCTGTGCTAAGTCTTTCCATTCACCCCACGGCTTCAAACATCCTCTCTACGGAGGACTCTACGCTTTAACATCCTAGCACACGCCTCACCCCGAGCTAGGAACCCTGGGTTTTCTTTTTTGGCTCTGCCTCTCTCAACCTATGAACTTTCCAGTGCCCAGGGCTCCATTGTGGGCTCTTTTCTCTTCTCTGTCTGCACCCTCCCCCTGGGAAATCGATCCCACACCAGGCTTGGGAAATAGCATTTCTGTACCCGTGTTTTCAAAAGACCAGCGAACACCAGTCCAGGACAACCCATTTCATTTCTGGATGGTGCCTGTGTTACTCTGGACTCTCAGAACTCAATACAAATATTGTCCCTGCCTCCTGAATTGCACTCTCGAATTGAACAATAGTGCCTACCATAGGAAGATCCTTGAAAATGTCAAAACACGCACACACGCACACACACAATTTGAAAAAGAGGTTGGAGCAAACGTAATAATTCAAAAAAAAAAAGCTTGAACAGTGTAACTAGGAAAGAAATAAAATAAGGAAAAAAGAAGGGAAAGGTAGATGCAGCAGCTTCATCACGTCAAACAGAAAATGCAAAACCTGAAAACAGAATGTTGTCCTACGTCATCAGGAACCTTCTCCAACAATCATATTTGAAAAGCAACAGAAAAAACTGAAACAAGGACCTACTGTATAGCATAGGGAACTATACTCAATGTTTTGTGATAACCTATATGAGAAAAGAATCTGAAAAAGGAGGTATATACATATATAAATATATATATGACTGAATCACTGCGCTGTAACCTGAAACTTACACAACACTATAAATCAACTGTACTCTAATAAGAAAAATTTTAAAATAAAACATTAAAAAAATGAAAGCATTGAAAGGCTTTAGAAATCTAAATAAATAAATAAACGCAGATTTTCATTTGCTGATAGAGGCTCTTCTATGCATAGACTTGAAAGTTTTTCATTTGGATATGACCTTTTTATTGTACAGATTTACAATCAAGGAAACTTGGTTTGAAGTTGTAGTGGTTTTGAGATTCCCTTTCTACCACAAACTGTTATGCTGAATGCCCTTACTTGTATATTCTTAAGCTCATATGAGACCATGATTTTGCTTCAGAAAAAAAAAAAAGGAAGAAGAAAAAAAGGAAAGATGCGAACCCAGCCCCCTTTCTAAGACACATATTCCTCAGTGAATGTGCCCTCAAGGACACAGCTCATGCAGGACCACAGTCAGCAGGACCCTTCAGTGGGGGAGACCCAATTGCTGCATTAAGTCACTGCCCCTGCCAGCCATGAGCACATTCTGGAGGCGATCTGAACGCTAGAGGTGGTGGCAGCACTGCCAAGGCTCCCTTGGTCAACAGTTTGCAATGGGAAGATGGTTCTCATGGCATGATGAGAACCAGTTTCTGGGAAGAGCTGCCTGAATACAAGATAGAAAATGGCAACAATAATAGAAAAATACACTCAGCCTACCTCACTGTGTTATATCAAGAAACAAAAGTCTTCACTTACAACCTCGCATCAAGCCTACGATCAGAATGGTGAGGCCGACAGAGGTGGAGACAGCAGCGTGTGGGATGGGCCACCCTGTGCAGCCTGCAGGGGTGCCGGGCCATCCTGGACTTCTCACCCTGGAATCCCATACTCTTGGTGGTTCATCCCTCTGCCTCACCCCCATGTCCCAATGCCGGGCACAGAGCAGCTGTGATGACCCCCACTTCTGCTCTCTATTCCTGCCCCCACCATTCTGTCCCCCACAGAGGAACCTGCATGATGTTTGAAATCAGATCATGTTTTCCCTCACCTTAAATTCTAAAGTGGACTCTTCGTAGATATGGAATCAAAATAGAAGCTCCTTTCCATGACCTAGGACCACAGGTCATCTGGCCTCCGGCTACCACTCTGAGATTTCCCTTCACACCATTTTCCTTCCTTCATTTCACTCACTACACTCCTGCCCCACCAGCGTCTCCCCTCAAATCCTCTACACATGCTTCCTCCTTTGCCTGCAATTTTCCTGCATTGACTCACACACACATCCTCATGTCCTATGTCACTTGCTAAGAGGTTTCCCCAGGTTAACGAACCTAAATTAAGTCCCACCTGTATCTTCTCATAGAACTCACTTTTTTCCTTTACTCTGCTTCACGTTAATTGCAGTATGTGCATGTGTGTGTGGTAATATCTTTATCCTTCATTGTACTGGAAGCTCCAGGAAGGGCTGGGCCACGTCTGTTAATCTCCATTGGGAACCAGTAGTTGGTCCAGTGTCTGGCACACAGACACCTAGAAAGTGTTGAATAAGGATAAACATATTGTTTATTGGATAAATAGATAATTGAAGTTTGTAGCTGTGATGCCCATAGGTTAGCAAAACAGCACGGACTCTTGGGCCTGGCCTGTGTCCTAACTCTGACACTGAGTGTCGTGAGAAGGAAGAGGTAACAGCAAGGAAGTTCAGTGCCCAGTGTATGGCAGGCAACTGGTTACAGTCACCAGTGTTTGCATTACAATTGAAGCTTGAATTTAGGGTAGCAGGGAAGGCGAGAACAACAGGCTGAGGGCAGGGGTTGCTGAATGTGGCCCTTCCATGTTTTTTGTTTTAAAGTTAAAACAACATAACAGATCTGACACCTGGTGTACCTTCAAGGGCATTCCATATGGTGCCCGGAGGGAAAAAAAAAGTACAGCTGAAATTGGGTTTTGGGACTTCCTTGGTGGTGCTGTGGTTAAGAATCCTCCTGCCAATGCAGGGGACATGGGTTCGATCCCGGGTCTGGGAAGATCCCACATGCCACGGAGCAACTAAGCCCGTGCACCACAACTACTGAGCCCATGCACCGCAACTACTGAAGCCCATGCGCTCTAGGGCTCATATGCCACAACTACTGAGCCTGCATGTTGCAACTACTGAAGCCCACGCACCTAGAGCCCATGCTCCACAACAAGAGTAGCTGCTGCAATGAGAAGCCCGTGCACCGCAATGGAGAGTAGCCCCCACTCACTGCAACTAGAAAAAGCCCGTGCGCAGCAACGAAGACCCAACACAGCCAAAAATAAATAAAATTAAAACAAAATAAAATTGGCTTTTATTTTCATTCTCTACTTTCAGACTTTAATCCCCTGCTTCCTGTACGCTTAATTCCACCTCGCTTGCATTCCTGGTGGGAGCTGGCTCCTGTGCCTCCCCCAGATCACAAGCACCCTCCCATCAACACAGCTCGCCCCCTCCCTGGACCACAAGGCCTCCTCCAAAGCCCTGTCACAGTTCCAGCCTCCCATCCATTGTCTGATCTCTCAACCAGGTCATCCACATCTGCCCCACCACTTTCCTCTTCATGTGCACAGCCCTCTGCCCTTTGTTTTCTACATTATTTCTCCCACTGGGTCTCATGTGCTGTATTTTCACTCTCCCATGATACCAATGATCCCTGCCATGGAGTGACTGTTTGTATCCCCCCAAATTCACATGTTGACATCCTAACGTCCATCGTGATGTTAGGAGGTGGGGCCTTTGGGAGGCAATTATGACCCTCATGACCTATTAGTGTCCTTATAAGAAGAGACCTGAGAGAGATGATCTCTCTGTTTCTGCCACATGAGGACACAGCAAGAAGGCAGCCGTCAGCAAACCAGGAAGAGGGCGCTCACCAGAACCCAACCCTGATATTGGACTTCTAGCCTCCAGACTGTGTACAATACATTTCTATTGTTTAAGTCCCCTAGTCTGTGGTATTTTGTTATAGCAGCCTGAACTGACAGAGATTATTTCTTGTACTTCAGGTTCTTGTCTGTTATGGTATTTTATTCTTCTTTTCTCCTCCAGGTCCCTGTCTCCCACTGCATTTTTTTTTTTTTTTTTTTTTTTTTTTTGCGGTACGCAGGCCTCTCACCGTCGTGGCCTCTCCCGTTGCGGAGCACAGGCTCCGGACGCGCAGGTTCCGCGGCCAAGGCTCACGGGCCCAGCCGCTCTGCGGCATGTGGGATCTTCCCGGACCGGGGCACGAACTCGTGTCCCCTGCATCGGCAGGCAGACTCTCAACCACTGCGCCACCAGGGAAGCCCAGGAATAATTTTTAAATACTCCAGAGTACTCTGTTCTTAACAAGGCCTGCCTTCCAGGAAAACTATTAACCAGAGCCTAGCCTGGGTATTATCAGAGCCTAACTGACCTGTGGGAAGGGGAATACACAACTCCAGCCCATTCTAGCCATCCTGCCCCACCTAAGGGAGGAATAAAAACACAGAGAAACACTTGCAAAGTTCAAACTCCAGAGGCACAAGCTCACTAAAAGACTGAGCCCTCATCATAGGACTATACAACACTTCCTCACCTCCCACACCTCATCACCATATTACTAAAAGCCTATTTACAGGCTTCCCTGGTGGCGCAGTGGTAGAGAGTCCGCCTGCCAATGCAGGGGACACGGGTTCGTGCCCCGGTCCGGGAAGATCCCACATGCCGCGGAGCCTGCACGTCCGGAGCCTGTGCTCCGCAACGGGAGAGGCTGCGACGGTGAGAGGCCCGCGTACCGCAAAAAAACAAAAAAACTTAACAAGATGATATTTCAAAATATGGCAAAAAACAAACATAAAAAGGTATCTATAGACTTAGAAAGATAGTTGTAACACATATTTCAGCAAAGTGCTAATATCCCTCTAAAAAAACTATTAAGATAAAGACAAATGACTCAACAGAAACTCATGCAAAAGACATGAAGAGGCAAAATACAGAAAAATAAAATCCAGAACGCCAAGAATGCGTAAAAAAGATGTCCACTCCGAGCAGCATGAGCTGCTCCTGAACAAACAGTGCAAATTTCCAACACCATATCATTTCAGACAGACTGGCAAAGAAGCTGGTGATGACATCCACACGCAAAGGGACTGAGGGAACTCTGCACATTTTTGCATTTTTGGTGGAAATGTAAATTTCTAAGCCCTTTGGGGAAAGTTATCTGAAAACAGCAATTCAAGTTCAAAATATAAGAGCTTTTTGACACAGTGGTCCCATTTTGGGAAATATATCTTACAGAAATAAAAGCGGTAGTATATTAGAAAGTGTTCAATAATATCTGATAAAGAATTCTGAAGTGGCAGAAAACTGGAGAAAATCAGAATTCTTCTCAACAGAGAATAACTGGATAAATTGGATGGGTTTTTATGTTTAAAATAGATAAATCAGACTTGATTTGTTGATCTGGAAGAACATACGTGACACACAGTTTGCCAAGGAAAGGAAGCTTCAGAGTAACATGGACTACGTGGAATCATTGACATCTGGTTGTAGAAACAAGTGCAAAAGCCTCTTCTATATTTATCAATAGGAGCGCAGGTATAGCTAGCAATTTGTATACAATATCTATTAGCAAGAAGCATAAATTGGGTGGCATTATTAACATTTTAAAAATGCTTTTCACTGTTTCAGTGGCTGGAAAACTTCTATTACATTTGTGATAAAAAAAATTTGAGAGCATTTCTGCAGAAAGTGACGATTTGCCAGAGAAGCCAAGTAACAGGGGAATTTCAAGGAAGCAATCATTGGTTAAGGAAAAGCCAATAAAGGCTGAGCCTCAGGAGAAGGTGGGCAAGCCCTGGTACCCCAGAACAGGCACAGGGGGAGGAGGGGGCAGGATTTGGGGCAAATGATGAGGATTCCATGGTGTTGGAGGCCACTGCTGTAATCATTAACTTCCAGCTCTGTAACTAGCATCCTCACTGTAAAGTGCAGAGGTGAGGGATGTGGTTGAAAGCAGACCTAGTCACAGAGGAGGGGAAGGTTTACCAGGGCTGCTCTAGGCCCCTGGACCACCTCAACAGTCCACCACAATTTCAGAGGGTCCTAGAGGCAACCTGATTAGAGCAACACAGTGAGCCCCATAACCTGGGCAATCTGGGAAGATTATCTGCCCACCAGGAAGATATCAACAGCTTTCCTGGGAGGAAAGGACCAGTGCTGGGCCACTGCTGAGGCCCTTTACTGTGGCACATGCATGCACTGTCAGCGGCGTACCTCTGTGATGTGCTGTGCACTGTGAGCCTTGAAGTACAGCCCAACCGAAAGCATAACCCCAACAAGATGATGCTTCCTGAAACAGGATGCAGAGCCCCAATGCCTGCCTGCCTGCCTGTGGCATGTGACCCCCACAGACAGACCCTGGTCCAGAGAGGCGCAAACATGATGCGTGGATATCAGGGCAGGCCCCGCACCTGCATCATTTAGCCTTTGTGCTCCGACAGTCTGGGGGCGGAAAAGCCAAGAAGCCGTCCTAGTTTTAACACTATTTGAATTGTTCCTCAGATGAGGATTTTAAACTTCCATTTACACCTCCCAGGCTCGCTGAAATCACTCCCACACTCATGCCAGACTCTCACAAATGCCACATTGATGTGATTGGAAGCTGAGTGCAGTGGTCCCTGGGGAAGCTGAGGACTGCTGGGGAGGGGTGCTCGCCACCGGGTGGGGGCTTCAGAAGGGCCAGGGACTCGTAAAAACACTCATTCCGGAGGAGCAGCCCAGACTTATCAAAGGGAAACTTCTGAGTGTGGGGTCTATAAGTACCAGAGGTATTTTTTTTGCCATTTACCTGGAACCAGTTGTCTTTGGAAGCCAATGAAGGCCCTCATCATACTGGTGAGTGTGTGAAGCCAATGTAGGAACTGATAAACACCTGTGCGTTGGCTGACTTCTAGCAAAAGGAGAATTCGACGCCCTGCGTCTCAGTCACACACTTCAACTACTGGATTCAGTTTCCCACAAAACAACTGAGTTTTCATCCTTGCCTGTCCCCTTCCTCAAAAAGCAAACCATCCCCCGCCCAAATGAAAAACACACAAAAAACAAAACTTAAATAGAGTATCTTAAAAGTGTTCACAGGTCATTGTAAAGTCCAGGAGGAAGATAACAGCATTGGTTAACTTTAGGCTTTGAATAGTAAAGTATGCATGCTGTCATTTCCATGGTAACGTTAAAATAAGAGACATAAGTGTTTATAACTTTCAAATAACTAAAAGGGAAAAAATGCAATTCCCACATTTGTTCACCACTATCTTCTGAGTGCCTATACTGGGCCAGGCTCTGTTACAGGGCCTTGAGATGTGCTCCTGAACAAAATGGGCAGAAACCCTCCTGGGGCTTCTTTCTAACAGAGGCAGAGACACAAACACATGGCACCATAATCGGCAGGGTGACAGAAGCGGGCTGACCACTATGAGAGAATAGGACACGGTCAAGAGCAGGTGGAAGGTGAGAGGTGGTCAGGGCAGGCCTCACAGAGAAAGTGATTCTGGAACAAGGGCTTGGAAGAGGTTAGCTGTGTGCCTGGCAGCATAAGAATGTCCAGCCCTGGGACAGGCTGGAGGGGCCCTGTCTTGTCAGAGGACCTGCAGGCGGTCAGGTGTCTGGAGCACATGGAGCAAGGGCAGTGGGCAGTGCTGAGGCCCATGCACCGTTGTCAGGGAGCAGGCGCCGCAGGCCTCCATGATCCCCTAAGCACCATGGACAGTCCACGCAAGGAGCCAAGGCAGACTTTGGAGGGAAGGGAAACTGGCTGATATGCTAAGAGGCTCGCTTTGGCTGCTGCTTAGTGAGCAGATGGCGGCAGGGGGAGGGCGGGGAGTGGGAAGAAGGACAGAAGCAGGGAGATGAGTCAGTAGGCCACAGCCTTATCCAGAGGAAGGAGGAGATGGTCTGGGCGGGACAGCAGCAGTGGGGGTGGTGAGAAGGGGTTGAATTCATGCTATATTTTGAAAAATCGATTTTAAAAAGAATCCAAAAGAAGGCAATAAACAAGGCAGGGGGCGGGGGAAGCAGATGTAAAACAAGTAGAAAGCACAAGATGAGATGAATAGATTTAAACCTAAATGTGTCACTAATTAAATTAAATGTAAAGACACCAGATGCTCCAGTTAAAAGCAATAAATTGGCAGACTGAATACAAAATCCAACAATATGCTATTTATAAAAGGCTTCTAACATGTAAAGATACAGAAAAGATAAAATTTTAAAGGTAAGGTAAAAAATACACTATGCAAATTATATTCACCAGAAAACTGGTAGAGCTATGTTAATATCAGAGGTAGAAGCATTTACTAGTGATAAAGAGAATTACTTCCTAATGATCAAGTCAAATATAAGAGTGGGGACATAAAAAATTTGAATGTACTTTTGACAAACTTCACCTAACAGACATATAGAATTATATTCCCAAGAGCTGAAGAATATAAAATGTTTTTAGTGTGCATGGAACATTTGCAAAATATTTATTATATTATGGGACTTAAAGCATATCACAAGAAATTTCAAAGGATGAATTCACACAGACTATGTTCTCTAAGGAAACAATTAAGTCAGACAGATAACTAGCAAATTCCCATATAGTTAAAAAATTTAACACATACAAATAACCATAGGATTTACTTCAAAATGATATAGGAGGTTGGGGTAGATGTAGGGAAGGGTATAGAAAAAAACAAGATTGGCCCTGACTGGATAATTATAAAAGCTGGGTGATGGGTACACGGGGATTCATTATACTATTCTGTATACATTTATAGGTATTTTATATTTTTCATAGTTAAATGTTCAAAATGTAAGTAAAATAAAGTCAATGGAAAAAATCACTATGAAAAATAAAATGAAATAAATAACCCAAGAGTGAAAGAAATCACAACTGAAATAATATTTTGAACTAAATGAATCAAAATCCTGTGGGATACAGTGGGATACAGTAAAAGCAATAGTTAGAGGAAGTTTGATTGCTTTCAGCGTAAAATGAGAAAATAAAAAGGACCAAAAATTCATGAGCCAGCAGCCATTTCAGTAAGGTAGAAAAAATTAGCAAAATAAACACAAAAAAATTAGAAGACAATAATAAAGACCAAAACAAATAGATGGTAGATAGGATCAACAAAAATCAACCATTAGTTTTATGAAAAGAATAATACTACTGATAATACGAATTATCTAATATCTAATATGAATACTGTGCAAATAAACTGGCAAATATAGACAAAGTGGAAAAATTCCCAAAAAATGAAAATAAAAATAAAATTACCAAAATTGACTTTAAATAATAGAAAACCTGAGTAGTGCTATAACTGTTAAAAAATTAAATTAATAGACAAATATTATTCTTTTTCTAAAAAAGAACCGCCAGGCCCATATGGTTACCTCAACAAAATGAAGAAATAATTCAATATTACAAAATCTAATCGAGGGTACAAGAATAAGAGGGTACAATTCTCAACTCGTGTTATGAAGCTGGCACATAAACTCAGTATGAAAATGTGACAATGGTAGTAAGAGGGAAAGAAGAATAAAACATTACAGGGCAATCTTGGTCACAAATATTGATGATATACATTTATTATATAATATCAAGAAAAACTTGCATTTGTCACAGGAATGCAAGGATGGTCTAGCATTATAAAAAATGACATCAATGGATTAAAGGAAAAAAATCAATCAGATAATCGTATTTTAATACATGTATGCAGAAAGAGCATTTAAAACACTGAAGAAATTTCTTTAACCTGATGAGTTTCCTTAAAAAGAGAAAAAGCACAAATATTCATATTTGTAAAATGCCAAAAGCTTTTCCTACCACAACAAAATAAAACTAAATCCAAACATAAAAATAAATAAATTAAATGTTAACGGACTATACTCAAGTTGCTCATAGATCATTCATTTCAGTTAGAAGTCAGAGATTGTTGTACTATATAAAAAAGCAAGACCTGGGCTTCCCTGGTGGTGCAGTGGTTAAGAATCGCCTGCCAATGCAGGGGACATGGGTTCGAGCCCTGGTCCAGGAAGATCCCACATGCTGCGGAGCAACTAAGCCTGTGAGCCACAACTACTGAGCCTGCGCTCTAGAGCCTGCAAGCCACAACTACTGAACCCACGTGCTACAACTACTGAAGCCCGTGTGCCTAGATCCCGTGCTCCTCAATAAGAGAAGCCACAGCAATGAGAAGCCCGCGCACAGCAACAAAGAGTAGCCCCCGCTCGCCACAACTAGAGAAAGCCTGCATGCAGCAATGAAGACCCAACAAAGCCAAAAATAAACAAATGAATTTATAAAAGAAAATTAAAAAATCAAGACCCAACTCTATGCTAACTATAAGAGAATCATTTCAAATATAAAGACACAGGTAGCTCGAAAGTAAAAGCATGGAAAAATATATACTATGCAAATTGTGAGCACAAGAAAGCTGGAATGGTTGTATTAATATCAGGCAAAACAGACTGCAAGAAAAAATGTATTACTAGAGACAAACATTTCATTATGATGAAAACATCAGTTCATCAGGAAGATGTAACAATGATATATATAAATATACAACTTTAAAACACATAAAGTAATATATAAGACTAAAAGTAGATATAGGCAAATCCATGACCATAGTGGATGATTTTAATATCTCTTTCTCATGGAATTGCTAGAAGAATTAGGTAAAAAAATTAAGAAGAATACAGAAGATCTAAACTACACCATCAAGAAATGACTCAACTGTCATTTTCGGAACACTCAGTCTGCAGAATATAAATTCTTTTCAGGTGCAAAAAGAACACTCATTTCTTGGTGGACAGGCCATACACTGAATCACAAAACGTGTCTCAAGAAAATTCAAAATGCTGAAATACTATAGAGTATATTCTGTGACACTAATGGAAGTAAATTGGCAATCAATACCAATAAAACGTCAAAAAATTCTCAAATATTTGGAAACTAACACACATGTAAATAATTCTTATGTCAGAAAGGAAATCACAGGAAATTTAGAAAATATTTCAAATTGGAAGATAATGAAAACATACCATATCAAGATGGGACAAAGGAGAAATCACAGGGAAGTTAGAAATACTTTAAATTCAAAGATATGAAAAACATTATGAAAATGTTGGTGATGTAAACTGCTTTGAGTAAAATTTATAGTATTAAACATATATAAGAAAAGAACAAATGCTTAATATTAATGACCTAGCTTTTCACCTTAAGTATCTTTTATAAAAGATAAGCGACTCAGAATCAAAGTAAGCAGAAGGAAACCACAAAGAGCCGAAATCAATGAAAAAGAAAAAAACAGAGAAAATTAAAGAAACTAAACTTTGGTTCCTTGGAAAGGTTAATAAGATTGATAAACGTCTAGTAAGATTAATAAGACAGAGTGAGAGACAGTGAGAGAGAGGAGAGGAAATAAAAGGGGGCTAGAACCTTAGGTTCTACAGACATAAGAAGGATAATAAAGGAATATTACATATAATTATTATAATAAATTAGATAATTTAGATGAAATGGACACATTTATTTAAAAACATAACTCAACAAAATGTGACATAAGATGAAACAGAAAACCTGAACAGCATAGTTTATTCTGAATCTGCATCTAACTATTAAGGAAATGTATTCATTATGAAAATTCTTACTTTATTTTGTTTAATAAATTTATTTATTTATTTGTTTATTTTTGGCTGCGTTGGGTCTTCATTGTTGCACGCGGGCTTTCTCTAGTTGTGGCGAGCGGGAGCTACTCTTTGCTGCAGTGTGCAGGCTTCTCATTGCGGTGGCTTCTCTTGCTGCAGAGCATGGGCTCTAGGAACACGGTCTTCAGTAGTTGTGGCTTGCCGGCTCTAGAGAGCAGGCTCAGTAGTTGTGGCCCACGGGCTTAGTTGCTCCATGGCATGTGGGATTTTCCCAGACTAAGGATCGAACCCGTGTCCCCTGCATTGGCAGGAGCATTCTTAACCACTGCACTACCAGGAAAGCCCCCAAAATCCTTACTTTAAAAAAAGATATAGATGATCTCACTTATAAATTCTACCAAATATTTAAAGGAGAAATTAAACCAACCTTACATAAACTCTAAACATAGAAGAGAAGGAAACACTCCCAAAGTTGTTGTATAAGGCCAGGCAAAATTAGAGACAAATATTAAAAGAAAATTACACCATAACCATCATGAACATAGGCATAATCATTCATAACAAAATACTAGTTGAATCCTGCAATATATAAAAAATATCATGACCAAATAGAGTGTATCCCAAGAATGCAAGGTTGGGTTAACATTCAAGAACCAATCAATATTATTCAGTATATTAACAGAAAAAAAGAGGAAAACATTTGACTACATTCATCAGTTATTCATGATTTTTTTTAAAAAATGTCCTGAAATCTTGGAATAAAAAGGAATTTCCTCATTGGATACAGTACATTTATATGAAAAAAATCCTACACCTACCGTCAATGGTGCAATATTGAATTTGAATTGAATTTGAAGTGAATATTGAATTGTTTTCCCCTAAGATTAGAAGCAAGGTAAGCATGTCCAGTCTGAACACTTGGATAGATGCCAGAGCAATAAGGGAGAAAGGTTGAAAAGGAAAAGTTTCTCTTTTCGCAGATGACATGAATGTCAGTATAGAAAATTCTAAGAACTCTACAACTAATAAATGCATTTAGCAAGACTGCAAGTTACAAGGCTGATATATAAAAATCATTTGTATTTATATATATTAGCAGTAAATAGCTGGAAAGTGCAATTAAACTAAATCAATTCACAATGGCTTTGGAAAACATAAAATAATTAGGAATAAATTTAATAAGAGATACCAAGATTTTCTATACTGAAACATAAAACTTTGCTGAGAGAAATTAGAGAAGACCTAAACAAATGGAGCAATATACTATGTTTGAGGATTCAAAAAGTCAGTATAATGGTCATTTCTCCCAAAATTGATCTGTAGATTCAATGCAATTCTATTTAAAAATTCCAGAAGGCACTTTTGTAGAAACTGATAAACTGAGTCTAAAAATTAAATGAAAATTCAATTGACCAAGAATAGCTAAAATTATCTTGATAAAGAATAAAGAGGGAAGTCTTATAAAACTTCAAGAATTACTACAAAGCTATAGTAATAAAAGCAGTATGATATGGACATGAAAATAGATATGCAGACTAGTGGGACCAAATAGAGAGTCCAGAAACAGACCCACAAACATGCCAAAGCAACTCAGTGGTGAAAGGAAAAACTTCAAGAGATGGTACGGGGAAGAGCTACATTTTCATATGGAAAAAAAATGTTCCTCAACCCTACCTAATACCACACATAAAGATTAATTCAAGATGGATCACAAAACTAAATATTAAAGCTAAAACTATAAAACTTTTAGAATAAAATGTAGGATTATATCTTTGCAACCTAGGGGAAGGTAAAGATTTCTTAGGACAAGGAGAGCAACAATCATAAAAGAAAAGAATTCAGTATGTTAGACTTGATCAAAATTCAAAACATCAACTCATCAAAAAACACTATTTAGAAAATAGACAAATCATAAACTAGGAAAAATATTCCCAAGACATATACCTGACAAATGACTTATTTGCAAGACATATACCTGACAAATGACTTATTTAAAAAAACTTCTATGACAATAATGAAAAGACAAACAGCCCAATTTTTTAAAAAAATAGACAAAAGATTGGAAAAGAAACTTCAAAGGAATATACAGAAATGTCAATAAGTGCATGAAAATGTGCTCAATATCATTAGTTATCAGGAGTTATCAGGAATTAAAACCACAAACAGATACCCCACATGATACCCACTAGAATGGCTAAAATTAAAAAGTCTGCCAACATCCTATGTTGGCAAGGATGTGGAACACCCAGAACTCTATTATAATGCTGGAGGGAGCATGAAGATAATGCAACTAATTTGGCAAATATATGGTATTTTTTTATAAAACTAAGCACACACCAACCCCGTGACCCAGCAGCTCCACTTTTTGGTATTTATGCAAGAGAAATGAAAATATGTGTCCACACAAAGTTGTGTACAGGAATGATCAAAGCCACAATATTCACAATATCACAACCTGATGTCCATCTATAAGATAATGGGTAACTGATTTTGGCTATTTTTACGATATAGTACTTACTACTCAATAATAAAAAGGAACAAACTTTGGCTACATGAAGCCATGTGGATGAATCTCACAAAAGCCAGAAATAAGAGAAATCAAAGTATTACATGAAGTTTTACACTTGGCAAAGTAAATCTACACTAAAAAAATTTAGAAAAATGGTTGCCTCTTGAGGGTACTGACTGGGGCAGGTCACAGTGAAACTTTCTGGAGTGATGGAAAACTTCAGTATCTCTATAGAGGTTTCATTTACACAAGTACCTGCATTTGTCAGAATTTACTGAATTGTGCAATTAAAATGTGCATTTCACTTATGTAAATTTTACCTCAAAAATACTGCCACACAAATACCGAACTATAGTTAGTTGGTTTATTTTTTTTTCCTTTGGTATTTAATGGCAATTCTGATACCACTTTCCATATATTCTAGATTTGAGCAAATAAGTAAATATATTAAGGGACTTGAAAGCAAGGTATCCCACTACTGGTCAAAGGAGTTACAAATATGGAAAGGGTATTGCAGATTGGAGTTGAAAGTACTAATATAAACTCTTGTTTTTCTGATAGATGGATAAGTAGTTCCACACAGATATATACATTTCCTAATTCTGACAAGGCCTAGAAGCAATTAGCATATCCAGCACCCATGTCTTGATTTATGAATAACATTCTCTAATAAATGGAAATAGAACTTCCAAAAAAGGTTGATTGCCGAGCTGGAGCATCAGCAAATCATGATCTTGGAATACTTTGTCACATAGGAAAGGAAGGGAGCATTAAAATAATGATGGGCACAAATCTAAAGGACACAGAGCTTGGTGGAAGGGACCCCCTATCTGCCAAATCTGGGGCAATTTGAGCCTTAAAATAAATAATGGTAGTAACACAATAAATCCCATTAGCTAAAATAAGATCCACAAGTCCATACAAACAGATGAATAAATAAATGCAGAAGGTACAGCTCTTCCATACAGAAGATGTCAATATAGGACAAGTGACAGAGTTAGAAATTCATCAAAGGATGCTAAAACTAGAAGACAAAATTTTGATGAGAAAAATCCTACTAATTACAAAGGGAAAATAGTAATTTTACAGGGGAGAAACCTAGCTACACAACCTTACCCAAGTGACCAAAGTTAACATAACCGGTAAAGGGAGAGATCAATATCACATGTCTTTTGATATAAAGGACTAGGAAGGATGCAAGACCCCTTCTGTGGTATTACTGAAAAAAATGCATAACCTGACTAATAATCAAAAAACTTCAACAACTCCAAATTGGGGACATTCTGAAAATTAAATATCAAATCAAGATAAGTAAAGGTTTAGGAACTGTTCCTGATTAAAAAAACATACAATTAAGTGTAACCTAAGATCCTGAATTAAACCCTCGACCAGGAAAATGAAGAATTATAATGGACATTACTGGGAGAATTTATAAAATTGAATATGGACTGTGGATTAGATAGCAGAATTGTATCAATGTTAAATTTTCTGATTTTAGTAACTGTATTCTGGTTATGTAAGATAATGGCCTTCTTTTAGGAAATACACACTGAAGTTTTTCATGATAAATGGGCTTGATATCTCTAAGTCTCAAACAGTTCAGAAAAACAGTTAATAGATAAATACATATATAAATATATATTCATATACCTACAGATACCTACATATACACATATCATATTATACAGAGAAAGGGAGGGAAGGAAAAAGGGTAGGAGGAAGGCACAAATGAGGTAAAATATATACAGTCGTAATTGGTTTATATGGGTAAAATATATGTGGCAGTTCTTGTACTTTTCTTGCAACTTTTCTGTATTTGTAGAATTATATAAAAATAAAATTTATGAAAAAGTTAATTGTACTCATGAGACTAAATTAGGACAACAGCATAGAAAACCATTTGGCAGTACCTATCAAAGCTAAACATACAAATACCTTGTAAACCAGCAAGTCCATTCCTAGGTATTTACTCAATGGAAATACACAGATACAGTCATTGAAAAAGCAGGCACAAGAATATTCATAACATTATAATAGTATGGGATTCCTTTGCATCAATATATCACAATTTATTTATGCATCCTACCCTCAACGGGCATTTAGACTGCTTCCAGTGTGGGGCTATTACAAACAATATGAAAAGGTACTGAATTTCATGTTATCAAGGAAAAATGATACTCAAACTTCTACCACAGGAGCATAAATTTTAAAGTCTGTTAGACCAAGATTTGGTGAGGATATGGAGCAAAGAGATTTCTCTTTGGAAAACAGCTTGGCATTACCTAATTTAAATTAGGTAATTACCCAAATTGCCTAGATTAAAATTTAAGACATGTATACCCTATGAGCCAGCAATGATGCGTTTCCTTCTGAGGATATGAAGGCATCAAACCCCACTGTCCCCAACACACATGCACACTCAATTTTTATTAATCCTGAACCAACCTGAGCTCAAGTATAAGCTGGGATAGCCTATACAAGATAAATGAATTCCATGAGACTGGTTAAAATTGACCAACATTTGAGATTTTGATGAAACCTGTAGGCCTAATGATTATTCAGCACCCCTCTTGCTTCTAAGAAGCACACAAACAAGAGAGCAGCAAAGGTTGTGTGCTGGATACATGGTGGCCATCATCGTTGCTCCCTGTTGTAGAAATGATGGCGAGCACCCATTCTTGTCCTCAAAGCAGACTTCTCCAGCTCACCTCAAGGAGTAACTGTAATGCCAGAATAGGGGAGACTGAGCAGATGGAGAAGATAGAGGTGTGCACTGCATAGGGGCTCTTCACCCTCCATGCCTGTCAATGCCAACGCAACCTCCCTGTGGCACCATATTCACCCCCACATCCCATCTCCCACTCCTGTCTGGGACAGAAGCAGATCCATTAAGGCTGCATCTCCAGGCACTGTCCCATGTGCTGAATCTCTGGGACTCAAACTGGAGCAAGTGTGGCCAGGGTTCTAATTCTTCTGCCCTAAAACCTGGGCAAGTTACTTAATTTCTACTTCTGCAAGTTGAGGATGGAAATGGAACCTTCCTTACAGGGTTACTGAGGAGATAAAATAAGGTAATATATGTAAATATGTCAAGGGTGCCTGGCACAGAGAGAGGACGTGACAGAGGTTAGATCTTATGGCATCACTCCTAGTGCACTGCCCTTGCTGCCACTGGAACACGATAGTCCAGGGGATGCTGCAATATTATTTGAGATAACCCTAGGTATGCAGACAGAAGAGACAGAGACAGACTAAACAACAATGCAAGATAGAGTTTGGGTACCAGCCTCCTGGTTATTTCTGGTCTCTTGCAACATTTTCCCCGGAATTGTACCATGTACCCTGGCTCTGAGGCATAAACCCAAAGTCAGTATAAAATGTCAGTTCAGTTTCTAAATGTACTTATGGGTCACTGTAATCTGGGCAAAATATTATTTTACATGATAAATTAGAACTTAATGAGGAAGACCTTTAAACTAATTCTGTAGAATGCGTTGAGCCTCTGTAAAGAGATAGCTCATGAAAATAAAGAGGAGGATGCAGAGCGGCTTACACAGATGCAGCTGACCCACTGATGACTCTTCAGACAGCAAGGCAACACCCAAAACAATGGCTAGATTCTCCCTTGAAACAATTGCAAACATACACACTGTGCCAAGTGGTTTGAAGTACATTTGAAGAATTTTAATGGAACACACAAAAAGTAATGTCTTAGATTTTTATTTTATACAAATCCAAAAATGCAGGGTTTTGCTTAATTTTAATATTGGTAAATTATCAACCTAAAAGGTCATGCTGTCAAGTTCAAAAACTACTTCAAGATAGCAACTTCCTCCTAAATCTATCTAGAAATGTGGGAATGGGAGAATACGATTTGAATGAAGAAAAATAACAACATGTTTTTTATATCAAAACACCCACAAAAACAGGAAACAGTATATCCTTTCCTGCCCAAGTATGCCATCATCTCCCTCTGGGCATGTGGCCAAGGATAATGCTGCCATGTAGGTCAGGAGACTCAGCTGGTCTGACTCTGCACTGATTTCTGTAGGACCTGAGTCTTTTACCAATCTGTGAAACTAGTTTGTACGATCAGATAAACTCTACAGAACCCATCCTTCCTTGACACTCTGACTGTATTTTACAAGCATCCTGCATCCTTACCAGAACTGTGTTCCCCTCTCTAGTTCTGTGAATGCTGCTCAAAGCAGAATGCATACGTGTGGTTATTTATAAAGACTAGGGATTTTATCGGAACATCTCCCGATTATTATGTTCTAAAAATATACAGCTATCAACAATTCACCCAGAGTTGGGGGATTTTTCTCGCTTCAGCTTAAGCCTTCTCTCCCAAGCTTCAGACCTGGAACTAACTTCCTCTTTGACATCTCCACCTGGATGAAGCATAGATATCTCAATCTTTGCATGAAATGATCAAATCTCCTCCCCAAACTGCACTCCATCCAGTGTTTCCTATCTTGAAAAAAAAATGGCACAGCTCTCTCCACAAGGCTTCTGGATGACGAGTAAAAATGTCTTGGGAGTTTTTTTAAGTCCTGATTTAGCCTGGGCTTCACCCATTTTGATGTAATTAGTCTGGGATGCCATTTTGGCATTGAGATTTTTATTTCAAAGCTGCCCTTCCCCAGAGCTGAGAATCACTGCTCCAGATATTTTTATTTTTTTATTTTTTTTATTTTTATTTTTTGCCGTACGCGGGCTTCTCACTGCTGTGGCCTCCCCCGTCGCGGAGCACAGGCTCCGGACGCGCAGGCTCAGCGGCCATGGCCCACGGGCCCAGCCGCTCCGCAGCACGTGGGATCCTCCCGGACCGGGGCACGAACCCGCGTCCCCTGCACCGGCAGGCGGACCCCCAACCACTGCGCCACCAGGGAAGCCCGACTGCTCCAGATATTTTAAATCCCCAAGACTAATGGGTCCATTCCTCCTCCAATGTGTCCTCAATTCTAGATGCCCTCAACTGCTACAACCTGCCAAATGGGGTCGCCATGAATGTGGTGCCACTGGGGGCTGTGCAATGTGGCAGCTCTGCCTTCCAGCCCCAAGATCTCCCAGGACTCCAGGCTCTGCTGTAGTCATTATCAGCTCTATCTACATGTTTGAATCACCTGTGCTCTTTTCAAAGCCATAGATGCTCAGAGATTCTGAATCAACGGGGTTGGAGCCCATGGATGACATTTTTTTTAAGTTTTCCAGGAGATTATGATGTGCAGACAGAGTTCAGTACAACTTATTCAGTAGGTTATTTAGTGTCCCAAAGAGAATTTCTAATTTCTGCAAGGTATCCATTGTGCGTCCATGAGTCTGCCACTCCTCCAGACCTCCAATTTGCTGATCCTGTCACTTTTCATCCTTCATCCTCCTCCTTGAGTCCTCACTTCTCTAAGTGCCCAGCCTAAACACTCTGGTTCAACACACAGCCATGTGTTTACAAATAATATTAACACATTGCTCGTCCTCGCCTCCCTTCCCCTCCACTTACTCTGCACTGTACCAAAGCATCCAAACATTGCTGGAAAAAATCTTGAAATGCTGATGACAGGACTTTCTTCAAATTTATACCATATACCTCCCAGAAGCACTCAAAACTGCCAAACTGTCATATTTCCTTAGAAATTTCACTTTCCCATTCTGCAAGATGACTATTTCATGCTTTTCCATTCCTTTCAAATATCCAAACAGCCTCTTCAGTCTCATCTGGTGCTTTTGCTGCCTACTCAGTGGTCTGTGGAGAACCTTGTGATCTTACCATCACCAACCCTTCAGCTTCTGTACCCTCATGCTTCACATTTCTCTCCCATTACCTTCCTTTGTAGGGTACCCCCTTCACCTACTAGAGTTTACTAAGGAACATAGTCCCTCCAATTACCCCCCAGTTTCTGACCCTCCAGTGTCATCAACTTCTCCTTCTTTACCTGATTATGCTTTCAAATTGCTCATCCTAAAAATAGACTTAATATCTCCCTCCAGCTGCCACTCCTTTTTCTGCTCTCCTTGGCAGCAACAGCCTTTGAAGATTTATCTATACTCCTTGTCACTGAACGCTGACTTCTTTTCCCTTCATTTTGTAAAGATATTTGCACTGGGAATAGAATTTTAGATTTGCGGGTATTTGCATTGAACACACTGAAGTTATTAATACACTCTCTTCCAGCTTCCAATGCTGCAGTTAAAAGACATCCCATGTTCATGGATCAGAAGACTTGATATTATCAAGATGGCAATACTCCTAAAATTGATATACAGATTAAGTGCATCTATATCAAAATCCCAGCTGGCTTTTTCCAGAAATTGATAAGCTGATTTTAAGATTATCAAGGGACCAAGAATAGCCAAAACTCTCTCAAAAAGAGAGGTCTCAAAATTTGCTACAGATCTAAAATAATTAAGACAGTGTGGTATTTGCACAAACCCTTATACACTTATGGTCAACTGATTTTTGACAATGGTGTTAAGACAATTCTGTAGGGGAAGAAGTTATTTTCAACAAATGATGCTTGGACAACTGGATAGCAACATTCAAAAGAATAAAGTTGGATTCCTACATCACAATGTACACAAAAATTAACTCAAAATGGATCCTAGATTTCCTAAAAGTAAAAACTAATACTATAATACTCAAACATAGAAGTAAATATTTGTGATCTTGGGTTAGGCAATTGTTTTTTAGGTATGATACCAAAAGCCCAAGCAACCAATGAAAGAATAGATAAATTGGACTTCTTCAAAATTAAAAATGGTTTTAATTCAAAGGACACCATAAGGAATGTGCAAAGACAACCCACAGAACTGGAAAAATATTTGCAAATCCTATGTCTGATGAGGGAACTTATATCCGGAATATATAAACAATCCTTGCAACTCAATAATAAGAGGACAAGTAACCAATTAAAAAATAGCAAAGGATTTGAATAGACACTTCCTGAGAGAACATATACAAATGGTCAATAACCACATGGAAAGATGCCCAGGGGCATCATGAGGGAAATGCAGATCAAAACCCCAATGAGATACTGCTTCACACTTATTAAGATGTCTATGATCAAAAGGACATGCGTTGATAAGAATGTGGAGAAATTGGGCCCTTCATACACTGCTGGTGGGAATGTAACATGATAACCTACTATGGAAAATAGTTGAGCACTTTCTCAAAACGTTAAACATAGTGCTGCCAAATGAACAAGCAATTCTACTCTTAAATATAAACCCAAGAGAAATGAAAACATACTTGTATATGAATTTTCACAGCACTGTTATTCATCATAGCCAAAAGAAACATCCAAATGTTCGTCAATTGATTAATAGATAATAAATGGTATATCCATACAATGGAATATTATTAGTGATAAAAGAATGAAATATTGATCCATGCTACATCATGAATGGACCTTGAAAACATTATTCTAAGTGAAACAAGCTAACACAAAAGATAAGATATTATATGATTCAGCTTGTATGCAATGTCCAGAATAGGTAAGTTTATAAAAACAGAAAATAGGGTAATAGTTGCCTAGAACTGGGGGAGGTGATTGAGGGTTACGGTGAATTGGTATGGGATTATTTTTGGAGTGATAAAATGTTCTAAAATTAAACTGTTGATGGTTGCATACATCTGTGACTAAACTAAAGACCAATGAACTGTACACTTCAAGTGAGTTAATTTTATGATAAGTGAATTATATCTGGACAAAAATTGTTTTTTAGAAAGTGACAGTTAAAAACCTAGTGGAAAGGCTGTAACTTGGCAGTGGCAGGGGTGGTGGCAGTGGCTTCTAGGGATGTACCTAAAACTCACAAGGAGGGAAACTCTTCCCTTTGACCACAGAACAGGTCTAAAGGCTTTGGAGCAAATACTCATTGCTTCTTTTTCTCTGTCTGTCCTCTCCCCACCTGACCTCAGACACAGGTAAAGTCATGGGAAGTGCAATACAATGCAGAGATACTAAAGCCCCAGTTTTCTAAGCAGAGGACATCTAAAGAAGCCAAGAGAGCCAGAAAGTGTCAGGAAGATTGCAAAGAGAAGGAGCTCAAGAGAGTGACCCCACACAGTGATAGATGAACCTCTGGCTTACTTCCAAGCTGTGCATACATAGGTAACCCTAAACAGTATAGCAAAGGCTTTCACAATAGAACTACGGGATTAACCACCATCCAGGTCCCAGACTTGCCACAGAGTGGTGCATAGCTGGAAAGATCCAAATAGCATTGTAAAGATTCTGAAACAGACTTGACATTAGAACCACATCCCAAGGAAGCAAGGCCAGAACCTGAAGGCTGAACTTAATCAGGTCAATTGCCTGCTAAAATAAATAAACAAAAAACTGACATCCTCCTTAGAATTAAACAAGACCCAGATTTTCATATCATAATATTCCAAATGCCCAGAATGCAATCCAAATTACATGGTATATAAACAACCAGGAAAATCTCAACTTGGGAGGGAAAAGAGAATCAGCATATGTCAAGTCTGAGATGACAAAAATGTTAGAATTACCAGATATTGTAGAAGCTGATATTATAACCATGCTCCTAGAAGTAAGGCCAAACAATGGAAAACATAAAAGGTCTCAACAAAGAAATAAAAGAAATACAGAAGAATCAGATGGAAATTTTAGAAATGAAAACATAATAACTGAAACAAAAATATTCACTGGACGGGTTCAATAGCCGAATGCAGATGACAAAGTAAAGAGTCACTGACCTTCAAGAGAAATCAATGGAAATTGTCTAATTTGAACATCAGAGAGAAAAATACTGAAAAAAATTAAACGACTCAGGGACCTGTGAAAAACGTCAAAAAATAGTTGGTCATTTGTGCCATCAGAGTTCCAAGAGAAGACAGTCTAGTGCAGAAAAAAACCTGAAGTAATAATGGCTGAAATCTTCCCAAATTTCATGAAAGACAAACTTACAGATTCAAGAAACTCAAAGTAACTCCAAAAGAAAAAAAAAATCAAAACAATCCAATCCTAGACATATTATAATCAAATAGCTGAAAACGAAATACAATGCAAAAATCTTGAAAGCTGCCAGGAAAAATCACTGGGTTTATGAATAGAAGAACAATGATTTGAATGACTGCAGATTTCTCACCAGAAATCAGAGAGGCACAATCTTTTTAAAGGGTTTCAGTAAAGAACTGTTAACTCAGAATGCTATATCCAGCATAAATAACCTTTGAGAATGACGATGAGATAAGATATTCTCAGATGAGGGGAAATAAAGTGAATTAGTCACTAGAACTGCTCTAAAAAATGCTACAGGAAGTTCCTCAGACAGGAGGGAAATGATATGAAAAGGAAACTTGAAACTTCAAGAACAAAGAGCAATGGAAATGACAACTGTGTGGGCAAAATACAACTGATTATTCCTTTCTGGGTCATTTCTATAAAATATATATAGTGATTAAAAGCAAAAATGATAACACTGTCTGATGGGGTTTTCAGTGTATGTGTGTGTAATACATAAGAAACCTGCAAATAAAGGGGGAAAGTCAAGGGACCTATGTGGTTGTGGAGTTTTCTACATTCCACGTGAAATGGTAAAATATTAATTCTACAGAGACTGTGAAAAGGTAGGTATGAATATTGTAATCTCTAGATAAATCAAATACAATTATATAAAGAGATAGAATAAAATATAAATTAGAATGGAATACTAAAAAATATTAAAGTATTCCAGAGTAAGACAAGAAAGGAGAAACGGAGAGACAAAAAGGAGAGAACAAAGAGAAAACAAATAATAACTTTGTCAACCTAAACCCAAACATATCAGTAATTCCATTAAAGGCAAATGGTTGAAATATACCAAATAAAAGACATAGATTACTGGAATGGATTCATAAAAATAAGACTCGATGATATGATCTCTCCATGAAACCTACTTTAAATATGATGGCATAGGTAGGTCAAAAGTAAATGATGGCAAAAATATTCCATGAAAACATTAACTGAAAGAAAGTGCAGTGGTATATTAACATCAGATACAATCGACTTCAGAGCAAGAGAAATTACCAGGGATTAAGAGAAATGTTATGTAATGATAGAAAGTTCAATTCACGAAACAATCTCAAAACAAACAATCCCAAATGTGTAGGCAACAAACAACAGAGCTTCAGAATCCATAAAGCAAAAACCAGTGTGAATACAGCTTGGCAATTAAACATACACTTACACATAGTCCAGTGGTCCCACTCCAAGGTATTTATTCCAGAGAGATGAAAACTTAGTTCCCCCTAAACCTTGTACACGGATGGTCATAGTAACTTTACCCATGAGAGCCAAAACTGGGTAACTTCCTGAACGTCCTTCAAAGGGTGAATGAACAAACATGGTACACCCATACAATGGCATGCCATCCAGCAATAAAAAGGAGTTAACTATTAATTCACACAACTGTGGTAAATCGCAATTGTGCTATGCTGAGTGAAAGAAGCCAGCTCCCAAACACTACATATTGTATGTCTCCAATTCTATGACAGTCTGGAAAAAGCACAACTGTAGGGGAAGAGAACAGAGCAGTGTTGTCAGAGGTGAGGAGTGAGGGAAGAGTTGACTGCAGAGGGACAGCCTGAGAGAGTCTCACAGGGTGGTGAAACTGTCCTGCATACTGATTGTGGTAGTGTTTAACAAATCTACATGTGTGTTAAACTCATCACTGTACACAAAAAGTCAATTATGCAATATGCTAATCTTAAAAATAGGATTAAAAAATTTTAAAGGCTGTGTCAAAAAATAAAGATATCAAATGAATAAACTAGGTTTCTACCTCAGGAAACTAGAAGATCAAACTAAACACAAAACAAGCAGAATGAAGGACACAATGAAGACAAGAATATAAATCAATGAAATAAAAAACAGAAAAAAACAAAAAGAAATAGCAAAAGTTTGTTCTTTGAAAATATTAACAAAACTGAAAAGCCATTAGCCAGATTGACCAAGACTTCAAAAGAGAAGACACAAATTACCAAAATCATGAATGAAAGAGGGAACATTGCTACCAAATCCACAGACATCAAAAGTATTACCTGGGCTGGGAAAAATGGACAGTTACATGTAAAAGAATGAAAATAGAACATTCTCTAACACCAGACACAAAAATAAACTCAAAATGGATTAAAGCCCTAAATGTAAGACCGGATACTATAAAACTCTTAGAGGAAAACATAGGTAGAACACTCTTTGATATAAATCGCAACAATATTTATTTGGATACGTCTCCTAGAGTAATGGAAATAAAAACAAAAATAAATAAATGGGACCTAATTAAACTTAAAAGCTTTTGCACAGCAAAGGAAACCATAAACAAAATGAAAAGACAACCTACGGACTGAGAGAAAATATTTGCAAACAATGCTACAGACAAGGGATTAATTTCCAAAATATACAAACAGCTTAATATTAAAAAAACCCAACCCAACCAATTAATGGGCAGAAGACCTAAACAGACATTTTTCCAAAGAAGACACACAGATAGCCAATAGGCACATGAAAAGATGCTCACTATTGCTAATTATTAGAGAAATGCAAATCAAAACCACAATGAGGTATCACCTCACACCAGTCAGAATGGCCATCATTAAAAAGTCTACAAATAATAAATGCTGGAGAAGGTGTGGAGAAAAAGGAACTCTCCTATGCTGTTCGTGGGAATGTAAAAAAGACACTATGGAGAACAGTATGGAGGTTCCTTGAAAAACTAAATATAGAGCTACCATACAATCCAGAAATCCCACTCTTGGGCATATATCCAGAGAAAGCCATAATTTGAAAAGATACATGCACCCCAATGTTCATAGCAACACTATTTACAATAGCCAAGATATGGAAGAAACCTAAGTGTCCATGGACAGATGAATGGATAAAGATGTGATGTATATATACAATGGAATATTACTCAGCCATCAAAAAGAATGAAATAATGCCACATGCAGCAACATGGATGAACCTAGAGATATCATACTAAGTGAAGTAAGTCAGACAGAGAAAGACAGATATCATATGATATCACTTATATGTGGAATTTAAAATACGACACAAACAAACTTATTTACAAAACAGAAATAGACTCATAGACATAGGAAACAAACTTATGGTTACCAAAGAGGTTAGCAGGGGTGTGGAGAGATAAATTAGGAATTTGGGATTAACATACACACACTACTGTATATAAAATAGGTAAAAAAAAAAAGGACTTACTGTATAGCACAGGGAACTATACTCAATATCTTGTAATAACCTCTAAGGAAAGAGAATGTGAAAAAGAATAGATATATATGTATAACTGAATCACTTTGCTGTACACTTGAAACTAACACAACATTGTAAATTAAGTATAGTTATACTTAAAAAAAAGAACTCTAGACCTTCAAGATGGTGGAACAGTTAGATGTGGAGATCACCTTCCTCCCCACAAATACATCAAAAATACATCTACATGTGGAACAACTTCTACTGAACACCTACTGAACGCTGGAAGAAGACCTCAGACTTCCTAAAAGGCAAGAAAATCCCCATGTACCTGGGTAGGGCAAAAGAGAAAAGAACAAACACAGACAAAAGAATAGGGACCCACGTCTCTGGGAGGGAGCTGTGAAGGAGGCAAAGTTTCCACACACTAGGAAGCCCCTTCACTGGCGGGTACAGGTTGGGGGGAAGCTTTGGAGCCATAGAGGACAGCACAGCAACAGGGGTGCAGAGGGCAAAGCAGAGAGATTCCTGGACAGAGGATCGGTGCCGACCAGCACTCACCAGCCTGAGATGTTTGTCTGCTCACCCACGGGGGCGGGTGGGGGCTGGGAGCTGAGGGGCTTGGGCTTCAGAGGTCAGACCCCAGGGAGAGGACTGGGGATGGCTGCGTGAAGACAGCCTGAAGGGGGCTAGTGTGCCACAGCTAGCTGGGAGGGAGTCCAGGAAAAAGTGTGGATCTGACGGAGAGGCAAGAGACCATTGTTTCCAGGTGCGTGAGGGGGAGGCTTCCTGCTCCATGTGCCCACAGAAGGCAGAGAACTGCCTAAGCAAGCTCCAGAGACAGGCGCGAGCTGTGGCTATCATCTTGGGCCCCAGAGGCAGGCACAGACCACTACCGCTGTCGCTGCTGCCACCAAGAATCCTGTGTGCAAGTGCAGGTCACTACTCACACCCTCCTGGAGCCTGTGCAGCATGCCATTGCCAGGGTCCCATGATCCAGGGCCAACTTCCTTGGGAGAACACATGGCACGCCTCAGGCTGTTGCTACATCATGCTAGCCTCTGCCGCTGCAGGCATGCCCCACATTCTAATTATGACTACCGTACCCCTCCCTCTCCCCAGCTTGAGTGAGCAAGAGAGAACTAATCAGCCGCTGCTTTAACCCTCTCCTGTATGGGCAGGGAGAAAAATGCCTGAGGGCGGCCTACATGCAGAGGTGGGCCAAAACCAAAGCTGAACCCCAGGAGCTGTGCAAACAAAGAAGAGAAAGGGAAATTTCTCTGTGCAGCCTCAGGAGCAGCGGATTAAATCCCTGCAAAAGGCTTGATAAACCGTGCATCTGTGGAATACCTGAATAGACAATGAATGTTCCCAAAATTGAGGTGGTGGACTTTGGGAGCAACTGTAGACTTGGGGTTTGCTTTCTGCATTTGACTTGTTTTTGGTTTTATGTTTATCTTAGTTTAGTTTTCAGTGCTTGTTTTCATTGGTGGGTGTGTTTATTGGTTTGGTTGCTCTCTTCCTTTTTTTTTTTTTTTCCTTTTTATGAGTATGTGTGTATGTTTCCTTGTGTGACTTTTGCCTGTTTAGTTTTGCGTTTACCATTTGTTTTGGGGTTCTATCTGTTTGGTTTTTTTTTTTCTTCCTTTTCTTCCATGCCGTGCAGGTGGCAGGGTCTTGGTGCTCCAGCTGGGTGTTGGGTCTGAGCCTCCAAGGTGAGAGAGCCAAGTCCAGGACATTGGACTACCAGAGACTTCCTGGCCCCATGTGATATTAAGCAACAGCTCTCCCAGAGACATCCATCTCAACACTAAGACCCAGCTCCACCCAACGGCCAGCAAGCTCCTGTGCTGGACGCCCCATGCCAAACAACTAGCAAGACAGGAACACAACCCCGCCCATTAGCAGAGAGGCTGCCTAAAGTCACACTAGGTTCAGAGACACAACAAAACACATCACCAGATGTGACCCTACCCACCAGAGGCACAAGATCCAGCCCCACCCCCTAGAATACAGGCACCAGTCCCCCCCACCAGGAAGCCGACACAAGCCACTGAACCATCCTCACACACTGGAAGCAGACACCAGAAATAAGAGGAACTACGAATGTGCAGCCTGAGAGAAGGGGATCCCAAACAGTAAGTTGCACAAAGTGAGAAGACAGAGAAATATGCAGCAGGTGAAGGAGCAAAGTAAAAACCCACCAGATCAAACAACTGAAGAGAAAATAGGCAGTCTACCCGAAAAAGAATTCAGAGTAATGATAGTAAAGATATCCAAAATCTCTGAAGTAGAAAGGAGAAAATACAAGAAACATTTAACAAGGACCTAGAGGAACTAAAGAGCAAACAAACAATGATGAATAACACAATAAGTGAAATTAAAAATACTTTAGAGGGAATCAATACCAGAATAACTGAGGCAGAAGAATGGATAAGTGACCTGGAAGATAGAATAGTGGAAATAACTGCTGTAGAGCAGAATAAAGAAAAAGAATGAAAAGAATTGAGGACAGTCTCAGACCTCTGGGACAACATTATACACACCAACATTCGAAGAAGAAGAGAAAAAGAAAGGGTCTGAGAAAATATTTGAAGAGATTACAGTCAAAAACTTCCCTCACATGGGAAAGGAAACAGTCAATCAAGTCCAGGAAGTGCAGAGAGTCCCATACAGGATAAATCCAAGGAGAAATATGCCAAGACACATATTAATCAAACTATCAAAAATTAAATACAAAGAAAAAATATTAAAAGCAGCAAGGGAAAAGCAACAAAAAACATACAAGGGAATCCCCATAAGGTTAACAGCTGATCTTTCAGCAGAAACTCTGCAAGCCAGAAGGGAGTGGCAAGACATACTTAACGTGATGAAAGGGAAAAACCTACAACCAAGATTACTCTACCCAACAAGGAACTCATTCAGATTTGACAGAGAAATTAAAACCTTTACAGACAAGCAAAAGCTAAGAGAATTCAGCACCACCAAACCAGCTTTACAACAAATGCTAAAGGAACTTCTCTAGGTGGGAAACATAAGAGAAGGAAAAGACCTACAAAAACAAACCCCCCAAAATTAAGAAAATGGTAATAGGAACATACATACTGATAATTACCTTAAATGTAAAGGGATTAAGTGCTCCAACCAAAAGACACAGGCTCACTGAGTGGATACAAAAAACAAGACCCATGTATATGCTGTCTACAAGAGACCCACTTCAGACAAATGATGAGGAAAAAAAATGGAGGCAAAGATCAAGAAGATGCAAGAAATGTTTAACAAAAACCTAGAAGAAGTAAAGAACAAACAAAGAGAGATGACTAACACCATAACTGAAATGAAAAATACACTAGAAAGGAATCAATAGCAGAATAACAAAGGCAGCAGAACATTTAAGTGACCTGAAAGACAGAATGTTGGAAATCACTGCTGCAGAAGAGAATAAAGAAAAAAGAATGAAAAGAAATGAAAACAGCCTAAGAGACTGCTGGGACAACATGAAACGCACCAACATTCGCATTATAGGGGTTCCAGAAGGAGAAGAGAGAGAAAAAGGCCCCGAGAAAATATTTGAAGTGATTATAGTTGAAAACTTCCCTAACATGGGAAAGGAAATAGCCACCCAAGTCCAGGAAGCACAGAGAGTCCCAGGCAGGATAAACCCAAGGAGAAACATGCTGAGACACATAGTAATCAAACTGACAGAAATTAAAGAAAAAGAAAAATTATTAAAAGCACCAAGGGAAAAATGACAAATAACATACAGGGGAAGTCCCAAAAGGTTAACAGCTGATTTCTCAGCAGAAACTCTGCAAGCCAGAAGGGAGTGACACGATATATTTGAAGTGATGAAAGGGAAGAACCGATCGCCAAGAATATTCCAGCTGGCAAGGATCTCATTCATATTCAATGGAGAAATCAAAAGCTTTACAGACAAACAAAAGCTAACAGAATTCAGCACCACCAAATCAGCTCTTACAACAAATGCTAAAGGAACTTCTCTAAGTGGCAAACACAAGAGAGGAAAGGACCTAGAAAAACAAACCCCAAACAATTAAGAAAATGGTAATAGGAACATACATATAATTACCTTAAATGTGAATGGATTAAATGCTCCAACCAAAAGATACAGACTGGCTGAATGGATACAAAAACAAGACCCGTATATATGCTGTCTATAAGACACCCACTTCAGACCTAGGGACACATACAGACTGAAAGTGAGGGGATGGAAAAAGATATTCCATGCTAATGGAAATCAAAAGAAAGCTGGAGTAGAAATACTTGTAACAGATAAAAGAGACTTTAAAATAAAGAATGTTACAAGAGAAAGGAAGGACACTACATAATGATCAAGGGATCAATCCAAGAAGCAGATGTAACAATTATAAATATATATGCGCCCAACATCGAGCACCATAATATATGAGGCAAATGCTAACAGCCATAAAAGAGGAAAACGACAGTAACAAAATAATAGCGGGGGGCTTTAACACCTCACTTAAACACCTATGGACAGATCATCCAGACAGAAAATTAATAAGGAAACAGAAGCTTTAAATGACACAATAGACCAGATAGATTTAATTGATATTTATAGGACACTCCATCCAAAACCAGCACATTACACTTTCTTCTCAGGTGCACTCTGAACATTCTTCAGGATAGATCACATCTTGGGTCACAAATCAAGCCTCAGTAAACTTAAGAATATTGAAATCATCTCAAGCATGTTTTCTGAACACAACACGATGAGATTAGAAATAAATTATAGGACAAAAAAATGTTAAAACCACAGACACATAGAGGATAAACAATACGTTATTAAATAACCAAGAGATCACTGAGGAAATAAAAAAATACCTAGACACAAATGACAACAAAAACATGACGGTCCAAAACGTATGGGATGCAGCAAAAGCAGTTCTAAAAGGGAAGTTTATAGCAATAAAATCCAACCTCAAGAAACAAGAAATATCTCAAATAAACAATCTAACCTTACGCCTAAAGGGACTAGAGAAAGAAGAACAAGAAAAAAACCCCAAAGTCAGTAGAAGGAAAGAAATCATAAAGATCAGAGCAGAAATAAATGAAATAGAAAAAAAGAAAACAATTACAAAGATCAATAAAACTAAAAGCTGGTTCTTTGAGAAGGTAAATTGATAAACCTTTAGCCAGACTCATCAAGAAAAAGAGGGAGAGGACTCAAATACATAAAATTAGAAATGAAAAAGGAGAAGTAACAACGGACACTGCAGAATTATAAAGCATCCTAAAGAGACTACTACAAGCAACTCTATGCCAATAAAGTGAACAACCTGGAAGAAATGGACAAATTCTTAGAAAGGTATAAACTTCCAAGACTGAACCAGGAAGAAACAGAAAACATGAACAGGCCAATGAAAAGTAATGAAATTGAAACTGTGATTAAAAATCTTCCAACAAACAAAAGTCCAGGAACAGATGGCTCACAGGTGAATTCTATCAAAACATTTAGAGAACAGCTAACACCCATCCTTCTCAAACTCTTCCAAAAATTTCAGAGGAAGGCACACTCCCAAACTCATTCTATGAGGCCACCATCACCCTGATACCAAAACCAGACAAAGAGATCACAAAAAAAGAAAATTACAGACCAATATCACTGATGAATATAGATGCAAAAATCCTCAGCAAAATACTAGCAAACAGAATCCAACAACACATTAAAAAGATCATACACCATGATCAAGTGGGATTTATCCCAGGGATGCAAGGATTTTTCAATATAGGCAAATCAATCAATGTGATACACCATATTAACAAACTGAAGAAAAAAGATCATATGATTATCTCAATAGATGCAGAAAAAGGTTCTGACAAAATTCAACACCGATTTATGATAAAAACTCTCAAGAACATGGGCATAGAGGGAACCTACCTCAACATAATAAAGGCCAGATATGACAAACCCACAACAAACATCATTCTCAATGGTGAAAAACTGAAAGCATTTCCTCTAAGATCATGAACAAGACAAGGATGTCCACTCTCACCGCTATGATTCAACATAGTTTTGGAAGTCCTAGCCATGGCAACTAGAGAAGAAACAGAAATAAAAGGAATACAAATTGGAAAAGAAGAAGTAAAACTGTCACTGTTTGCAGATGACATGGTACTATACACAGATAATCCTAAAGATGCCACCAGAAAACTGCTAGAGCTGATCAATGAATTTGGTAAAGTTGCAGGATACAAAATTATGCACAGGAATCTCTTGCATTCCTATACACTAACAACGAAAGACCAGAAAGAGAAATTAAGGAAACACTCCTGTTTACCATTGCAACAAGAAGAATAAAATATCCAGAAAAAAAACTACCTAAGGAAGTAAAGACCTGTATTCAGAAAACTGTAAGACACTGATGAAAGAAATAAAAAATGACACAAACAGATGGAGATATATACCATATTATTGGATTGGAAGAATCAGTATTGTGAAAATGACTATACTACCCAAAGCAATCTACAGATTCAGTGTATTCCCTATCAAATTACCAATGGCATTTTTTACAAAACTAGAACAAAAAATCTTAAAATTTGTATGAGACAGTAAAGACCCCAAACAGCCAAAGCAATCTTGAGGGAAAAAAACAGAGCTGGAGGAATCAGACTCCCCAACTTCAGACTATACTACAAAGCTACAGTGATCAGGACAATATGCTACTGGTACAAAAACAGAAATATAGATCAATGGAACAGGATAGAAAGTCCAGAGCTAAACCCATGCACTTATGGTCAACTAATCTATGCCAAAGGAGGCAAGGATATACAACTGAGAAAAGACAGTCTCTTCAATAAGTGGTGCAGGGAAAAGTGGACAGCTACATGTAAAAGAATGAAATTAGAACACTCCCTAACACCATTACCAAAAATAAACTCAAAATGGATTAAAGACCTAAATGTATGACCGGACACTATAAATCTCTTAGAGGAAAACATAGGAAGAACACTTTTTGACATAAATCACAGCAAGACCTTTTTTGAATAACCTCCTAGAGTAATGGAAATAAAAACAAAAATAAATCAATGGGACCAAATGAAATTTAAAAGCTTTTGCACAGCTAAAGAATCTATAAACATGATGAAAAGACATCCCTCAGAATGGGAGAAAATATTTGCAAACAAATCAATGGACAAAGGTTAATCTCCAAAGTATATAAACAGCCCATGCAGCTCAATATCAAAAAAGCAAACAACCCAGTCAAAAAATGGGCAGAAGGGCTTTCCTGGTGGCACAGTGGTTGAGAGTCCGCCTGCCGATGCAGGGGACACGGGTTCGTGCCCCGGTCCAGGAAGATCCCACATGCCGCAGAGTGGCTGCGCCCGTGAGCCATGGCCGCTGAGCCTGCGCGTTCGGAACCTGTGCTCCGCAACGGGAGAGGCCACAGCAGTGAGAGGCCCACGTACCACTAAAAAAAAAAAAAAAAAAAAAAAAAAAATGGGCAGAAGACCTAAATAGACACTTCTCCAAAGAAGAGATAGAGATGTCCTAGAGGCAATGAAAAGCTGCTCAACATTACTAATTATTAGAGAAATGCAAATCAAAACTACAATGAGGTATCACCTCACACCACTCAGAATGGCCATCATCAAAAAAATCTACAAACAATAAATTCTGGAGAGGGTGTGGAGAAAAGGGAATCCTCCTGCACTGTTGATGGGAATGTAAATTGATACAGCCACTATGGAGAACAGTATGGAGGTTCCTTAAAAAAATAAAAATAGCACTCCTACTACTGGGCATATACCCAGAGAAAACCATAATTCAAAAAGACACATGCACCCCAATGTTCACTGCAGCACTATTTACAATAGCCAGGTCATGGAAGCTACCTAAATGCCCATCGACAGACAAATGGATAAAGAAGATGTGGTACATACATACAATGGAATATTACTCAGCCATAAAAAAGGAACGAAATGGGTCATTTGTAGAGATGTGGATGGACCTGGAGATTGTCATACAGAGTGAAGCAAGTCAGAAAGAGGAAAACAAATATTGTGTATTAACGCATATATGTGGAATCTAGAAAAATGTTACAGATGAACCGGATTGCAAGCAGAAATAGACAACAGATGAAGAGAACAAATGTATGGACACCAAGAGGGGAAAGTGGGGGTGAGGTGGTGGGATGAACTGGGAGATTGGAACTGACATATATACACTAAGATGTATAAAATAGATAACTAATAAGAACTTGCTATATAAAAATAAAATAAAATTCAAATAAACCCTTGTAAATTTTTCCACAAAAAAAAAAAGGAAACGAAATTGAGTTATTTGTAGTGAGCTGGATGGACCTAGAGTCTGACATACAGAATGAATTAAGTAAGAAAGAGAAAAGCAAATATCATATGCTAACACATATATATGCCATCTAAAAAAAAATGGTTCTGATGAACCTAGGGGCAGAACAGGAATTAAGACGCAGACATAGAGAATGGACTTGAGGACAGGGAGGGCGAGGAAGGGTAAGCTGGGACAAAGTGAGAGAGTAGCATTGACACATATACACTACCAAACGTAAAGTGGATAGCTAGTGGGAAGCAGCTGCATAGCACAGGGAGATCAGCTCGGTGCTTTGTGACCACCTAGAGGGGTGGGATAAAGAGGGTGGGAGTGAGGCACAAGAGGGAGGGGATATGGGGATATATGTATACATGTAGCTGATTCACTTTGTTATACAGCAGAAACTAACACACCATTGTAAAGCAATTATACTCCAATAAAGACATAAAAAATAAATAAAAGAACACTTCTATTACCTCACTTGTGGTTGAGTTCATGGAAAAATTAAAAACTGTGAAATAATGAAGAGAAAATAAAGTTTTATTATTATGAAGACCTAAAGGAAAAACAGAATTTTGAAAAATTTTTACTATAACCTTTTAAAACTATTTTCTATTTAGGAGAAAATCATAAGCCATAGCTTCTCGGAAGCTGAAGTATGAAGTCATAAAGACCAGAACAGGTTAGGATGAAAGAAAAAATTAAAAATAGAGCACTACAAGTTTTCATAGAGGTAGTAAAGGCAGAACTGGGGCAGCATGAAATATGTCAGTGGGTGGAGGATGAAACTGAAAAGATCTCCTGGAGGTCTTAGTGCCTCCTCTCAAAGTCTTACAGGGATAAAACCTAAAATAAAATTAATCTGTTTTAAACAAAAAAGTATTACATGGGAGTATTGTGAACACTTCATGCCAAAAAGTTAGAAAACTCACAGGTAATAGAGAAATTTTTAGAGGTACACAAATTACCAAAGCTTATGCAAGAAGAAAACAGAAAATCTGAATAGACCGATAACAAGGAAAGAAATTGAGTTGGTAAATAAGGGAAAAAAGTTAAGCCTAATCCAAAATGGCTTCACTGGGGCATTCTACCAAATATTTAAATGAAAACATAATACCAATCCTTCACAAATGCTTTCATAAAGTACAGGACGGGGGAAGAATTCTCAACTCATTCTATGAAGTCAGTATCACTCTGATATCAAAGCCAGATAAAGATATCACAAGAAAAGAAACTGTAGATGATATACTTCATGAACACAGACATAAAAAAAATCCTTAATGAAATATTAATAAACCAAATTCACGAACGACAACAAAATTATATGTCGTGATCAATTTGTGTCTATCTCAAAAATTCAAAGTTGCTTTAACATCTGAATAATATATAATATTATATAACCCAGTATATTATAGAATAAAGGACAAAAACCATACAATAATCTCAGAAGATGCAGATAATGCAGAGAAAGCATTTGAAAAATCCAATCCAACATTTCTTCATGATAAAAATTCTCAACAAATTAGTAATATAAGGGGACTTCCTCAACCTGATAAAGGGCATCTCTGAAAAGCCAATAGCTAACATACTTAATGAGGAAAGAATGAATGCTTTGCACCTCAGATCAAGAACAAAGCAAGGGGGCTTCCCTGGTGGCGCAGTGGTTGAGAGTCTGCCTGCCAATGCGGGGGACACGGGTTCGTGCCCAGTCCGGGAGGATTCCACATGACGCGGAGCGGCTGGGCCCGTGAGCCACGGCCACTGAGCCTGCGCGTCCGGAGCCTGTGCTCCTCAACGGGAGAGGCCACAACAGTGAGAGGCCCACGTACCGCAAAAACAAAAAAAAAAAGAACAAAGCAAGAATGTGTCACTCTTGCCCCTTGTAATCAACAATGTCCTGGAGGTTCTAGCCAGTGAAATAAGAAAAACAGTGACATCTTAACAGCATGTGGATTGGAAAGAAGTAAATCTAAACTGATTGTATTCACACATGATGAGCTGACATGTAGAAAATCCTAAGAAGTTCACAGAAAAGTTATCAGAACTAATTCTTGAGTTTAGCAAAGTTTCAGGAGGTTAGTTCCTAGAAGGGTGAACAAGGAAATTTCTGGGGGAGCTGTTAGTGTTGTTTCTTGATCTGGGTCTTGGTTTATTATACTGTCTATTTGTCATCTCCTTTAGATGTCTTACAGGCATCTCGAACTTAATACGTCAAATAGATTATTGGTTTTACTCCCTAATCCACATCCATTCCCAACTGCCCATCAACTATCTCCCTTCCCATTAACTGACATCAAGATTCACCTACTTGCTCAGTAGGAACTGGAATTATCCTTGTTTCCCCCCTTTCCCTTGCATCACATGTGTAATTCAACAGCAACTCCAGTGGATTCTACCACAAAAAACGTGGTGGATTCGTCCACTTCCCACCATCTCTATTACAACATCGCCTTCCTCATCTACTGTCATTCCTTGGTTTAATGAGTGCATAGGCTCCACCAAGAACCTTGTCTGCCATATATTCCTACTCCCTTGCTTCATTAAAAGTAACCAACAACTTCACAAGTTTCCAAGTCCAAGGCAAAGGTCACTGGCATGGCTCCCAAAGCCTTGTACCACATGCCCCTCTCCATCTCTTTTGCCACGTCAGCCCTGTGTTTGTCCTTAGGACTTGGCAAGCTCTATCCTGCCTTGGAGGATTCATCTGTGCTCTCTTGCTGCCTGGAACCCCACTCATTCTCCATAACAGCGTGTTGTTCATGACCTTCCACTCACTTTCCACAGTCTTTAACATTTTTAAAGTGTTGATTTATTTACTTGAATACTGTCTGTCTTCCTCTGCTACACTAAACTTGCATGAGGTAGGCCTATGCCTTTTTCATTCACCACTATGTGCCCAGCATCTGCACAATGCCTGGCAGGTAGTTGGCATAGTGCTTATTTATGCAAATGCACAGTGAATAAAGGAATAAATCAACAGATCAAGGAGTACTGGGGCAGACTCAGATGCTACATCTGATGATTCTTCATGCATTGCATATACCAGGGGTTCCTAAACTTGGCTGCATATTGCAATCACCTGGGTAGCTTTCAGAAATCCCAACATACAGATTAAATCCTATGCCTATCACATCATAATGGCTGGGACTGAAAGGCAGACAGCAGCAGTTTTTAAAGTTCTCCAGCAAAGTTGGGGAACCACTGACATATACCGTTTAAAATAAAAGCATGTAATAAAGTCTTCAAAAGAAAAACTTATTCCTTGTATTTACATCATACATGTTTGAAGTTAAAATGGCTCCTGCAATATACATTATAAGCCCGAAAACATAAAGATGTGCTATGCTAAATTCTAACTATGGTTAATATTGACAACTACTTTTATTTGTTAATTTGCAATGTATTCAAGAAGTTTGTAAATGATGTCAAGTAATGTAAGCACTTCTTTCAATATTAACAATGTTAAAAATGGTGTTTTTACCTGTATATTTTCAATTTTTAGCTGATTTTATTGATTAATGTTGATATTACCCGGCTATTATAATTACATATATATGTGTATGTGTAATTCCACAAACACTGAATGAACAAATATTATTTAGCAGGTATTCTGCTCAGTGTTACAGAATGTGGGAATCCTAAGACAGAGTTTTATTTATATAAAACATTCACGTGTTGGCAGTTTGCTAAGATGATGAGTGATGTATTATCTAACAGAGCTCATTACCTGGTGTAGCAGCATCTTCCCCATTCAACCCAGTTCAAATTCCAGGCTGTCCTCTTTACTACCTTAATCTTTTTATTTCCGTTTTTTACCTGAAAAGTGAGATGGGCAAGCTGAGTGCTGGAACTTTGGATAGGTTTAAATCATATGAAATATACAAAGTGACACTGTTGTTTCCAATCAGTCAACAGACACTCATGTAAATGAACTCTGTTCACTCCCAGCAGCATATTTACTGTCCCACAAACAGGGTGTAAGGAGGTGAGGTATTGGGACAGCCAATTTATAACCTATCAAAATCTGATCACCAGCACCTTTAAAACCAACAACAATAAGAACTGATTCTCGGCAACCACACTGTTTAATTGTCAAGAAGAAAACTAGGCATTAGTCCCACTGAAACGAAGGTAGTAGCAGGGTGGGTAAAAAGAGTGAAAACGAGGCTATCAGGAGATGAACAATAACACAGCCATATATTATGATAGGGCAGAATGAGAGGCTTCTTTTCTTCCCCAAAACAGCCTGAAATAGGGAAGAACAAATCTGACTCCATATTAGATCTGTTCCTTTTGTTTTAACCTTTGTGTTCCCTTGACTGTGCTTAGTCATGCTGGCTCTGCACCTTTTGTAAAAGAATGTTGTCTATGGCATGAAATATACAGGATAGCCCATTCTCAAGGCTCTGACCTTTAAGAGTCCATTCATATAGAGATAAAAAGTTGCAGAACAGAATAACATTTGTCTTGTTGGAGGTCTACAGGAACATCGTGACCTGAACCACATGGAGAGTTGCAAGAACAAAGGATTCTGACACCAAGAAGATTGCAACAACCAACCATGCCCTCCCTCACCTGGCCTTAAACCTGCTTTGCTGAAACCCTTCGGGGAGTTCGGGGACTTTTGAGCATGAGCCACCCCGACTCCTTGCACGGTCCTGCAATAAACCCTTCTGTGCTCTAAACTACAACGTTTCAGTTTGTTTGGCCTCACTGTGCATTGGGCACACAAACTGGTGTTTGGTAACAAGCCCTCCCCTGTGGTGTCCCACGGAATTAGCCATGAAGCACAGGATGCTGCCCTCCAAGGAGGGCTGCCCAAGGCTTCCTTGGCCTTACAGAAAACCCTGAGTCAGCAGGAAGTTCAGGTTCGCACAGGTGCTCTCTGCAGCCCTGGAACATACCTGCTGCCTGCTGGGTGGGAGCCAAGCCCACAGCTCCTAACCCAGCCCCATGGCTGCCCTGAACCTCTGCCTGCATGTCTTCACCCAAGAGCCCTCATCCTGGCTCTTTGCCCCTGCTTTAGACTTCCTCTATCACCAAGATGTTCCCACACCTTGAAAAATACTATCTTTGGAGGAGGAGAACAAGAGAACTAAGAAAGACCAGCTGGGAGACAAGTGAAGGATCATCTACCTGCAGTGAAACATTCTGGCTGGAACCTGCCCTTCCAAAATGAACCTCTCATCTGCCAACGGGGATGTGATCACATCTGGCACATGGAAGACATTATCTCTGGAGGGCAGATCTCAAATACCCATTGCTCCTTGCTGATTACAGCAGCATCAGCCCCCTGGCAACATCCACATACTACACAGCATGCCTTTGATGGAGGCTTCAGTAGTGATCCCAGGTGTCTAGGAGACACAATTGGTCTCATGAATTAATTTGGGAGAAGAAGAGACATTTGCACTGAAACACCAAAAAGCTGGAACACCTCCTTAGTAAGAGTCAACCCAGGAGATGAGACCACCCAAAGCAGGATCCGAAGCTATTAGCACCTCCTGGGTGCCAGCCTAGTCAATCAGGGAAGGAGGACCTGGTACACACACACACACACACACACACACACACACACACACACACCCCTCCCCTCTCAACACTGAGCAATTCCAAAGTCCTGGACAGTTTGACTACATGAATCATTGCCCTATTTGCTTTCTTCAAGACTCAGCTGCTTAAGAAATAAAATGCCAAAATATATGGACCCATATACATTTTTAAGTTCAGCAGGGTGGGTTCATGGAAACTAACAAAAATCCTGTATTTGTTCATTCCACAAATAATCACACAATGGAAATTATTTTAGGTCCTCAGCGCACAGAGTGAACAGACAAAAATCCCTGCCCTGGGGGAGCTTATATTCCAGTAGGTGAGACAGACAAACAATGAATAATCGGTATTAAAAAATGTCAATTAAACAAGAGGTTATGAGTCTGTTATAAAAAATAATAAGTCTCTTAAAGAAGAGATTATGAGTCTGTAAGTGCTATGACTGAAACAGAGGACCTGGCATGCCGGGCAGGAGGGGGTGGGAGTGGGAGAGAAGGTCATAAAATCAAACAGCCTCATGGAGAAGATGATGAGGATGCAAACTCTTAGAGAAGCTGAGTGCTTAGCTGTGTAGATATCTGGGGGAAAACCATTATTTGAAAACTGATTTATTAAGTAACCAAATGTGATCTTTTTCATAGGAGACACCATTTTTCTAACTCAATCCTAATGAGTGGGCTTTTAGTTCAGGGGGACAAAGTCTTGCTCCTGGATGCCTAAAGGAATGATTTTAGAACTGGGCAACGTGGCAGGGGCAGGGAGCAAGAGAAAGAAAAATATCAGTGTCTGCCTCAGGAGGTCAAAGTTGGAACTGGCTGCACCAGGGGCTGGACAAGGATGTCTGGGTCTCAAAAACCCAACCCACATGCATGGGAGCACCTTGAGTTCTTCAACTAGTTTGATTTCCAGCAGCAGTGTATTAAAAGCTTAATTTCAGTCTGCAAGTCATACAGTTAATATCTGATGTAAAGACAAATTTTTAAAAATCAACGGAAGAATACTCCAGGAAAAATGCATACCTGAGTGGACATGGAGACACAACCTGCTCTGAGTCACAGCCGAAGCTCTGGGCCAGGCCCTGGAGAAGCAGCCCCCCGGGGGGTCCTCTGAGCGCTGCCCAGGCGGGTGTCCCCCCTACAGGGCCCAGCACCCACCCGGCGTGGCTGAGGCTTACTCACTAGAACGCTTCCAAGGTGTGCAGAGAGGTGGTGACAAACCTCCTTCCTAACCACGCTGTGGGGAGTGCTGGAGAAGGGCAAAGTCCAGGGTGAAACTTTGTGGGCAGGTCAACCACAGAATGCAGACCTCACATAAGAGAACTATCTTGGCAAACTGGGTAGGTTTGGAAATTTAAAGACTAAGATACACGCACGCACACACAGAGGCATGCACCTGCTCATTCTGGAATGTTCTGGAACGTGCTGGAACCCCACACACGCACAGATCTCCCTCTGCTCACTGCCCCTACCGATGGCTGGCAGCTCCCATGTGTCGATGCCCAGGCTGGAGGTGAGGACATCCCCAGCCCCTGAAGTCCCTGGCCGGTGGTTGTTAGAGGCCGGGGACTGGCTGCCAGCTGTGTGTCTGGGGACACTTCCATGGGTAGGCTGCTCTGGCCACCTTGCTGAGGCTGGCTTGGGTGGCCCCAGGGCTGGCCTTCTGAGCTCCTGGCAGAGCACAGGGCTGGGAGCACTGCTGGCCCCCTGCTCCCTCGGCTCAGGATGTGTGCCCCTCTCAGTGCCCCATCCTTCCTCAGAGGCCTCCGGAGCCACCTGGTGAGAAATGTCTTCACCTTTGAGTTCAGTGCTTTTCACACTTCTAAATTCACACAACTATGAAAGATTTTACATGAGGGACAGGGCATTTATGTTTGAACCAAAAATTACCCTGGCTACCCTTTAAGGTACATCTATTTTTCATTCTATTCCATTAAAAAATGATGGTTATGATCTACCGAATGGATTCCAGGCTCTAGGGGGTTGCTCGGAATGGCCTGACTTGAGCTGATATTGGGGATCTGCTGACTGAGCTGGTGGGTGGGGACAGGAAGGCAGGAAGGCCTGGACAGCATCCAGGAACAGGGGTGAATGACCAGCTCCCTCTGTGCTCCACAGCCCTTCACTCCTTGTTGTGGTCTAGATGTTTGTGTCTCTACAAAATTCATGTACTGAAATCCTACCCTCAATGCAATGGTATTAGAAGGTGGGGGCTTTGAATGGGGTCAGTGACCTTATAAGAGACCCCAGGGAGCTCCCTCACCCCTTCCATCAAGTGAGGATACGAGCAGACGGCTGTCTGCAACCCAGGAGAGAGCCCTCACCAGAACTTGGCCTGGCCCCTGATCTCAGACTTCCAGCCTCCAGAACCACGACAAATACATTTCTTTTGTAAGCCACCCAGTCTACAGCACTTTGTCGTAACAGCCAGGACTAAGACACTCCTACCACTTGGTTCTGTAATGTGACTGAGGAGGTTTCCTGAGGCAGGGGTGAGACTTCCCACAGCAATGGCCCCAGCTCCGGACATAGCTGCTGGTGAGCAGGAGGTCCAGTAAAACTTCAGTGGATGAACAAATGAATACTTTCAAGGTGGAAAAGTATATCATGCATTTAATACCACTTTTACTCACTTGAACTTTGCTAACAAGGAAGAGATAGTCAATTGATTTTTGAGGTATAAAGCAATAGTTAAAGAAAATCAACATTTTAAAGTTAGATTTTGTGTACAGGTAATATTTTATGACTCTGATTGCACTTTATAAACATAGTGACAAGTGACACTGAAGGTGTACTATTTGTGAATAACTTTTAAAGCACTTAACATGCATTATTTTATTTCATTGCCTCTACCATCCTATGCGGTATCATCATCCCCATTTTACAGATGAGGAAAGTGAGGTTTGGAGAGGTGAAGTCACTTGCCCAAGGTCACACAGTTGGTGAGAAGCTGGAATTCACATCTCCCTGTCTGACTCTAGAATCTATACTAGAAACCACAGCATAATTTACTAACCTCTGATGACAGATTGTTGTCTAGTAAAGAATCTGTCTGGCCTTTGTCCCTGGCTTCTTGGGAAGTGAACTTTAAATCCTTGGGATTTCCTGAGTGATAGGAGTGCCTTTGTCATTCATGGTGGATCCCTTGGATCACAGCTGCATTTATGCTAACCAGATGACTCAGGGCAGAGCTGCCCGGGCCACAAAGACCAGCCATGTAATTAGTGATTAGTAGGTTGGGGCTTTGAGTCAAATGTTATCAGCCTAACCTCCCAACCTCCTGGGAGGGAACTGGGGCTGTGGCCAGTGACCCAACTAATCACCTCTCCATAGTGAAACCCCCCCAAAAACTCTGGACACAATAGCTTGGGTGACCTTCCTGGCTGGTGACATGCCTGTGCCAGGTGGGTCATATGCTCTGACTCCACGGGGAGAGGACAAGGAGGCTCACAGCCCTCACACTGTGCATCTCCTCATCTGGCTGGTCCTGATTTGTACCTTTATCATAAAACGTAACGTGTAGCAGTCAGAAGTACAGGTGGCCTGGGGACTGTGGAACTTGTGCCCGGTGTCTGAAGTGAGGCAGGCTTGTTGGGGACCATGCTCTTAACTTGTGGGGTCTGTGCTGACCCTGGGTGGTCAGCATCAGAACTGCCCAGCCACACTAAGCCACCCGATCTGGAGAAGCAGGAAGACAAGGGAGGGAGCCTCAGATAAAAATCTGGTTCAGCCTCATGGGGAGAAATTGGCCCCAAAAGGGAAGCCCTTCAAAGATGTGTCCCATCCTTGCTGGATTGCAGGAAAAGAAATGTCTCCTTGTCAGATACAGAGTGTTCCAGATTTACTGTGGTCAGCCTTGAGCATGGCTGTCTCCCCACCGAATGGGGTGAGGAGAGCGACAGTTCCATTTCAGTGGAACTGCTTTGCTCTACTAAAACTATAACCAAATTAAAATCAAAGGACCATAAGACTTAGGACCACTGAGGAGAAAGTATTGTATCCCTTGTGCACCAAACAGCTTTGCAATGCGACGTGATTTCCAAGGTCTGTCTGTAGGAACTGAAGAGCCCTTACAACACCCTTCAGGGGATGTGCAATCCCAGAGCTGAGCTCTTAACATCATTTTGTCCCTAAAAGCAGCTCTTCAATTTTCTAGGAAATGAAATTGGGCTTTAAGTGTATACTAGGGAAACTTGCTATATATTTAATAGGTTCCTGTCATTAATCCTGAAATGGAACATCTTGTTATAAAGCCACCTGACCACTTGTCTTGGTCCATTTGGGCTGTTGTGACAGAATACCATAGATGGGGTGGCTTATAAACAACAGAAGTTCATTTTCCACAGTTCTGGAGGTTGGGAAGTCCAGGATAAAGGTGCTGGCGTACTCAGTGTCTGGTGTGTGCTCCCTGGTTCGTGGATACAGCCTTCTGTGTCCTCACATGGTGGAAGGGGCAGGGGAGCTCTCTGGGGTCCCTTTATAAGGGCAACAACCCCATTCATGATGGCTCCATCTTCATGACCTAATTTAACTCCTAAAGCGCCCCCTCCTAACACCATCACACTGAGGGGTAGGATTTCAGTATATGCATTTTGGGGGGACACGAGCATGGCATGCAGTCTATAGCACCCTCCTAATGGCTGGTATTCCCATAGGTTCAAGGTGATTCAAAAGGTTAATGCTGAACCAAATTAAATGTGATGCTTGCCTAGTGGGATATCAGGACACTTACGTGGACCCTGGAGGCACTGTGGGGTTTCTGGGGTCTTGGGTTAAAGCTGGCAGCCAGCATGGCTGGGCGATGGGGGGAGGCCCCTCACCCTCTGTCCATGGAGGAGGCTGGGCTAGGAGCACTGCACAAGGCAGGCAGCATGAGTGGGGCACAGTGCCTGGAAGCTGGGGTCACAGGGCTAGTGCAGGCCCTACTGCCATCTGGCCGGGGCCAGCAGGCAGCCAGGCAGGGCCTCCGCCCCAAGTGCACACTGAGTGAGACCTCACCACAGGCCCTGGAGTAGGTGGGCTGGAGAGAAGGTGGGGGGTGGGTTCTGCCTAAAGGGGACTAAGCGGAAGGGCTCTGCACCATTCTGTGTACAGAGGACCACTCTGTATGCAAAGTAGCCAAAGGCAGGAGCCTGGTCAGAGGATGGCTGCAGTGTTCAGAGCCAGGATGCCACTGGCCGAGGGAGGTGAGAAAGGGGATGGACACAGGGAGTTGAGGCAGGTAGGGCTGACAAGCAGTCTTGGTTGGGAAGGGAAGGGTGGCAGGGGAAGGGGACAAGAGGCCCCTCCCCAGTCTCTGGCTTGGGTCCTGGGGTGAAGTGTGTGGGGGACAGCGCCTGGGGGCTGTGTGCCTGGAGGGGCCCCTAGGAGGGGAAGGTTAGGATGAAAGGGAATGGTTCTTAGACACAGAGTTCCCAGCGGTCAGCCAAGTGGGCCCCCATCTCAGGAAGAGGGATGGAACTGGCTGAGTTATTCGCCCCACGGAGAGGGGCGGGAGGAGCAGACATTAAGTCTAAGGACAGTAGCTCCAGGTTGTGGTCCAAGTTCTACATCATAAGGGCTGCAAGGCTCCTCTGTGGGGCTCCAGGAGGTATGTTCACAGATAAACCACAGAGGATGACCACCGTGAGGACGGATGTGCCATGTGTGAGATAGAGGGGGTTCACCTGGATCCCCCACGGTGATGGGAAGGTCTGAGAATACCAGACTCGCTCACTGCAAATTACTTTTCAAAAAGAAAAAAATACAGAACCCAAGGCAAGGTTTCAAGTACCTGACAAAGTAAGTGCATCTTCTAGTTGAAGGTGTCACAGAACCACACACAGCGCACCTGCCACCAAGGGGCAGCATTCCACCTGCTGGGAGGACGCCCTGCCCTGGGCCTGCACCCTCCCCTCCAGGAGCGCTTGTGTGCATCAGTGTGCCCGCGATGCAGAGGAAACCTCTCCTCAGTTGTGGGCATGTTTGGGAGATGAAACATGTTTTTTGAAAAAACAAAGAAACAAGATGTACATACATCTGATTGGGAGTTTGAGGTTAATAGATGGAAACTAGTATATATATAATGGATAATCAACAAGGTCCTACTGTATAGCACAGGAAATCTATATTCAATATCCTGTGAAAAACCATAATGGAAAAGAATATGAAAAAGAATGTATACATATGTATAACTGCATTACTTCGCTGTACAGCAGAAATTGTAAATCAACTATATTTCAATAATATCTTAAAAATAAAAAAGATGCACATACATATATTACACACACATAAATGGGGGGGTGTTCCTTTCTTTCCTTGCTCTTCCCCTCCCCTCCCCCACCCTGCAAATCAAGAATAATGTCTTCACTCTTGTAATTTCAACAGGATCCATGAAACAAAGATCACTGTGGACACCAGTGTTTGAAATAAAATGTAGCATTTCAGCCCCATAGGAAAGTTACACAGAGGGGACACTTGGGAAAACAGCTGTATCTTAAAAGGATACAATCTACTTGATGAAAATAAAAAAAATATTTTAGAAACTTTGAATACATATAAACAGTTCATTTCCACAGAAGAGTTCCAGTCATTTTGAAAAAAAAGACGGTTCTCCCTTTAGCTCTCTCCCAGGTTCACTGTAGAGGTCAAACACTGCACCTCCCGAGCCCATGTGCACCGCTGAGCCCAGAGGCCAGCGTGTCCCCAAGGCCCTGCATCCCTTTCTTTTGCGGCACTGTGACCCCAACTGACACCTGGCTGGGATCTTGGAACTGAAACTCGCATAAGGAAGAGTCACACGGTGCTAATGCACTTTGAAAAGTCTGCTTCACTGATTTAAACTTGCTCTCAAAGGCAGCTGGGCAGCATATGCATTTCATCCACGTTCTTAGAGGCTGCATGGGAAGCAAACCTGGTATCAGAATTATCTCATGGGTGTGATAAAGCCAATCATTTCATATAAATAGCATTTGTTACATAAGAAAAAAGATGCACGTTCCTGCATACCTCACGTTCCTGCAGGCAGAGGAAGAAACCTGCTCCTTGCCCTGGCTCTGTATATTAAAACAGATGTCTGCCTGGGTCTGAACCTCCAGGAAACAACTTCAAAGTATTGTCACACCTTTTTCAGCCCAGATTTGGGCTCCTGGTGAAACTTCCTGAACATCAAACCAGATTGTCACTGTCAACCTCTGGTCACCAGAGCCCTCCTCCTGGACACTGTGTAGGCCTGGGGGGGGTGCCCTACAACACAGGGACACAGAGGGAAGGGGCATGGCCACTCTAGATCTGTCTTTGGTAAAGGAGGGTTTGGAATTCACCTTCTCCAAGGGTCCTGCCAACCCTGCAAGAGTTACAAAGAACCTACAAGAGACTGGGAATTGCACACCTGCCTACTTCCAGTGAAGGCCTTTGAAGTTTCCTAGGGTGGCCCAGAGGCCCAGGACAGAGCAGCACGATGTGCTGTGATACATCTCTCCTTGGGGGAATGCCCCATCGTCATACAGGGAAGAGAGAGACAACGGAAGAAGCAGGCAGGCCACCATAGCTGTAATTAGAAGCCCCTGCATTATCAGCCCCTCTGCTTTATGGATTCACCTAAAACTTAAGCAACCGGGTATCAATTTAGCTGGCCCCGTGATATTTCCTGCTGTTTTATCCACTTCTGATAATGTGCACATAAGCACTTAATGTTCGAACTAGCTCCTACTTTATGTATATATTATATCTAAATCATTTATTTAAAGGGGCTCCTGAAACGTAAGAAACAGCTACTTGTCTTTTAGAAATCAGGGTGTAATCAACCTCACTCTGGATTAAATTCTTGAATTAAACCAACAAGAAACCTAAATCAAGCCTCCTGACAGCAGAGAGTCTTGCAGGATACAGGAGGTGCCAGCAGGAGCCACCCTGAGCTTGGCGCCTGTGACAGTCTGTCCTGGGCCTGTGGACTCAGAGCCTGAGGTTTCAGTGACCTGAAAATGCCCCTGGCCTGGAAGAGGGATTCAGTAAGGGGTTTTCACTTACTAGCTAAGTCTCCCCACATAAGTTATACAGGGAGAACAGAGGAAGGAGTCCTCTTCGGTAAGAAGATCCCCAGCAAGAAAGAGCTGCTCGTACTGCCTTCCGCAGAGGAGAAAGGGCAGGGGGATATGTAGGAGTCTTCCGCCAAGTTGACTGCCAAGTACATCTCTACACAGGATGGGCTGGCACTAGGTTGGATGGTTGGAGATGCTGGGCCCTGCCCTTCAATTCCTCATATTCCCATGTTCTAAACAGTCAGCAGCTTCTGTAGACTTTCCCCAGGGAGAAGGAGGCACTGACCACAGGGGGACATATTCTGGATCTACTTAGCAGTTTTTCACAGCAAATTTTAACAGTAGGGTTATACGTCAGCCTCTTGCTTGCCTGGTTAAAGTTCATAATACCCCTTGTGGCAAACTATTCTCTAACAAGGCAAGGGCATTTCTATTATCACAGCATCATATCTGCTCTTTTATTACATGGCCTTGCTACCCCTTCCCCCAAGAGGAGGGGTCCACTACATTTCCCCTTGATTCCTGGCAGGCTCACGACCATAGGATCAAGAGAACACAGCAGGCAGGGAGTGACCTCCTAGGATGGGTGCTCACAGGTGATGCAGCCTTGACTCCCGGAATCCTGTAACAACAGCCCTGAGGCCGCCATTCTATCAGGATGCCAGGCCACACGGACAGGCAGGTGCAGGCGGTCCGTGGGCAATCCTAGTGTTTGCGTCATCCAAACCCAGGCCCCAAAAGGAGCCTTCAGGTTAATCCCACCTTCATTCTTTCCAGCTTGGGCCCCAGATGTTATGGAACAGAGACAAACCATCTTCATTCTGTCTGAATCCGGCTTAATAAAAAAGTGGTTTATCTGGGGCTTCCCTGGTGGCGCAGTGGTTGAGAGTCCGCCTGCCGATGCAGGGGACACGGGTTCGTGCCCCAGTCCGGGAAGATCCCACATGCCGTGGAGCGAGTGAGCCATGGCGGCTGAGCCTGCGCGTCCGGAGCCTGTGCTCCGCAAAGGGAGAGGCCACAACAGTGAGAGGCCCGCGTACCGCAAAAAAAAAAAAAAAATAATAATAATAAAACAAAATTTTAAAAAGTGCTTTATCTGCTAAGTTGTGGTGTCATTTGCTAGGAAGCAGTTAGTAACCAGAACACCCTGAACCAGACCAGCTTGAGTATGTTGAAGTTTGGGGCTATGCGAGGCTGCACATGACACATGGTCCTCCCAGGTACCCTCGACTTTGTGAGACCACCCTTGGCACCCAGCTGTCTTTCCTGAAAGGCATAGTTTTGCATTCTTGCTCACAAAAATGTATTTTAATGCCTGACTATGACAACGGGTACATCTTTACATTTTTAAAGGCAACACACATCCCAGGTCTATCCTGGGTCAGCTAGGACAACACAACCTCCCCTCCCCTTAGATTCTGACTTGGCACCCGATGCCCTGCACTGCCTGGTCCCCACATAGCCTTTCCATCCCCAGATGCACTGTCTATGCTCCAGCCACACTGGGCCACTAACCTCACCCACTGTTTATTCATTCAACCTTTATCCTAAAGAGGGGCATTTTTACTACTTCCAACCACTTAGGACAGATTTTAAATAATAAGGGATAAACATCCTCACATATAAGTCTGCATCGTATCTTTGGTCATTTCCATAGGAAAGATTCTTTAAAGTGGGACTGTGGGGCACTGAGTATGAGTTTCAAGGATCCTGATACATACTGCAGAGTGGTTTTCCAGAAACCGATTACTAGCAAAGTTGGGCACGGTTTGAAACCTCATAGGTCATTCCTATTTTTCTTTTGTGAACTGTTTCCCCCGGTCCTTTGGCCATTTGAGGGCATGTGTTTTCTCACTGGTGGGCGGGGGTCTTTTGTGATGCCCGTGTTCCCAACGTAGTTACTGCACCCACCCTGCCTCCGTGCGGGAACAAGGCAGGTGGGCGCCGGCTGGCTCAGAACCCACACTGGTGTGGACTGACCGCATGATGATAACCCAAAGGTTAGAGTCATGAGGGGGTGCAGGGTAAGGAGATACGGGAGTCTGGGGGGGGGGATGCAGGAGCTTAGCTGCAGAGCTGCTCACTGAAATGAGGCCCAAAGGGACTTCATAACCACAAACAGAAAGCCCAGAGGGGGCCAAAGGCTGGGTCTGTCCCCAGAGTCCACCAGAGATCAATGTGCTTGGATCTGGATAGGCAGGTAAAGAGGCAAAAGGTGAGGTCAGAAAGTGAGGGACAGGGCCCCGTGGGTGCAGGCAGGGCGCCAGGAAGCCTGAGGAGTGGTGAACAGGGAGGGCCTGAGTAGGGGCCCTGGCTGGGGGATGGTGTGGGGCAGGGCAGACCAGGCAGACAGTGACAGCAACAGTCCTGGCAAGGGGCCTGAGGACCTGACTGGCAGATGGGCAGTGACAATGGAAAGCAGGTAAATTTAGAAATAACTTCTCATGACTTCATGATGGATTGGCTGTGCTGAAAGACAGGTGTTACGTGTGAATCCAAAATCTCTGAACGTCGGGAGGCCTGGAGCAGAAGCTGGCCGACAGACAGAGCTCCCTTTGGAACCCCACGTTGACGTGCGGATGTCACCCCGGTGACTAGCACGCTGGCCCGGGGCACAGAGGACAGTTCTGAGTGGAGGGATAACTTTGGGAATCTGCACAAAACTAGCATTGAAAGCCACGGGTCTTGAGACACCAAACAAGAGTTGAGTTAAAAAGAAAAGGATTCCGGGCTTCCCTGGTGGCGCAGTGGTTGAGAGTCCGCCTGCCGATGCAGGGGAGACGGGTTCGTGCCCCGGTCCAGGAGGATCCCACATGACGCGGAGCGGCTAGGCCCGTGAGCCATGGCCACTGAGCCTGCGCGTCCGGAGCGTGTGCTCCGCAACGGGAGAGGCCACAGCAGTGAGAGGCCCGCAGACCGCAAAAAAGAAAAAAAAGAAAAGGATTCTGGACTGAGTCTGCAAGAACTCCAACATCTGAAGGTCAGGTGGACGAGGAAATACCAAGAACCAACACTTGGGCTGGGAAAGCGTGGCCACTGAGCTGGGGAGAAACCGAAACGCTGTGGCATTCTGGAAACCCAGGGAGAAAGTGCTTAAAGACTATGGAAAAAAGGCAGAACCCCCAGCTGCTAGAAAACAGGAAATGAAAAAGCTGAGTTTAACAGACACTGGCTGTGGGCAAGTATGGAGGGGATGATGTGTCCAGCACCCAGGGACCTGGACTTCAATGGCCATGAAAGAACCCCAAAGCGGAGCTTCCTCAAGACCCTTCCAGGGGATCCACAAGGTCAAAGCAATCACTCTAAGTTGGTGTTTGTCTTTTCACGGTACTGACACTGACGGTGAAAAGCAAAGGTGGTGCCTTTGCACAAATCCAGACAATAGCACCAAATGTACCAATAGCCTTTGTCCTCTTTACCATCAGTCAGAATTACAGAAACACAACCACAAAAATAGAACAGAAAACAAATTAACTTAAGAATGCCCTTGCGCTTGAGCCAGGACATTTGGGTATGTGTACGTAGCAGTGAAAGCTGCCCTATTCAAGCCACATATTAGGTGTCACTTTGAACAAACAGCATAATCTTACTGAGCTTCAGTTTCCTCATCTATAAAGTGGGGCAAGATCGGAAAATTCAGTGATGCATTCTGTAACACACACGAAACAGGGCTAGGTACAGAATAAGCATTCAATTAATATTAGCTACTATTATTTAAAACAAAGGTTTTTATCTAGTACGGCAAGTTCTCTATCTTCCAACAATACCTTCTGAGTTTGCCTGGGCACTGAAGGCAAAGAGGCCTGGAGCTTGGACAGGAATCATGTTACAAGAACCTCCTCTTGTATGAGCCAGACAGAGGGTGGGTGAGCCAGTGAAAGGGGCTGTGGCTCAAGGCTGGGGTATGTCGCCTCAGCTATGGGTGCAGTGGTGAGCGGTGGATGGTGCCTGCGAGACAGGTGACCCAGGATCCTGTGCGAGTGCACCGCTGTGGGGTGTGTCACTGCACCCCGTGGCTCCTCTCTGTGCCCTGCTGCTTCCTCCATCACCGCATTTCATAACCACGTGGGTGGCAGCAGAGAAATGTCCTCAAGAAAAAAGTCAGATAGTGGGTCTGACAATGAAGCTTTCTAGCAAAAAGGTAGAGCCAACTCACTCTGGGATGGGGAGGTCTAGAAGGGACCCCTTGGCAGAGCTCTGAGAGAGCCACTCCGCGGCTCAGAACCACAACATCACCAGAGCTCTGAGCTGGGACCCTGGACTGATGTCAGAGATGGCCCAGCCTCCCTCCTCATTCCATCTTGTTACATGCATAAGGCCTGCTGTTCTCTAAAAGAAGGACCTCAAGGAGGAGGGAAAATGTTGTTTTACATCTAAACATAGATATTTGGCTCCAGAGATGCTTCTCCAACCGGAGAAACCCAAGGAGGACTGATCAGACCTTGCAGGTGGGAAACCACGGCACAGAGATCCGTGACATGCAGAGGCATGGCGGTTGTGTCCTGCAGGAACCATAGGGTTGTCTGGACCTTGCTCCCAAGAAGGTCCACCACCACGTGGTCACGGAAACAAGTAGCTTGATCTCAAGGCAGGACATTGTGTTTTCTAAGCCAGATGTGATTGCATTATTGGAGTAACAAAAGGAACCCTTGGTGGTTGTGAGGGAAGGAACAAGAAGACAGCACGCATTTGTTGGCTTAGCAAGTGAAGCTATGTGTTACCTTGAAACCGAGTTCTTAAAGGACACAGCAGGAAAGGATTTGGTTCTCTAATAGGAATGATAAATTTTCCAAGTTTGGAGTTAGGTAGCTAATCAGCTATGGAGAGATGACCATGTGAAGAAAATGTACATTTCCCTCCCTGCATCAGGGCACCTATAACGGAGGAGGACCCAATGGCTGTAGGAATGTGGGAAGCCTCTTGGAACTCATACTGGAGAGGTGCCCTGTGACTGCGATGAGTGTGGGAAGGCATTCAGTGCACAGCACCCACTTGCTGGAAATCAGAGCACTCCTACTGCTGAGAAACCTTTGAGTGTGAAAAATGTAGGAAGTTCTTTAGACTTAATTCAAGCCTCAAAGTATATCACAGAAGTCAGAATGGTGAGAATCCCTCTGAGTAAAGATAATGCAGAGAGGCTTAGAGAAATGGCAGGCAATGTCACACACAGCATAGAATTCACAGCAGTGCAAAATCCCTCCCATGAACACAATATGGGAAGATCTTTAGATATGGTTCAATCCTTAGAAGAAATCAGGGAATTCATACCGGCATAAGACCCTATGGAATACAGGGCATCCCCCAATAATGGCCCAAGCCTTGTCCAACATCAAAGAATTTGTAATATGCTTTATTTAACCTAAAAGCCTACTGTTATATCATTACAGTATCTTGTAGTTGGACAGTATACTGAATAATCATTCTGTCATTCCACAATGCCAGACCCAGAGTAATAATCAGAAATTCATTTTTTTTTTCTTTTTTTTTTTTTTTTTGGTACGCGGGCCTCTCACTGTTGTGGCCTCTCCCGTTGCGGAGCACAGGCTCTGGACGTGCAGGCTCAGCGGCCATGGCTCACGGGCCCAGCCGCTCCGTGGCATGTGGGATCTTCCCGGACCGGGGCACGAACCTGTGTCCCCTACATCGGCAGGCGGACTCTCAACCACTGCGCCACCAGGGAAGCCCAGGAATTCATTTTTTAATAACTGGGTGAATGAATGGGTTCTCTTTGATTTTCTAGGTAAACTGATTGCAAAGAATAAGTTTTGTTTCTGCCTTTCCAATATTTATACCTATATTTTCTCTTCCTTGTATTAATGCATTAAACCTGATGTCAGACCCTAAGAAATACAGAAAAGACTTTGTACTAATGTGCCTGATGAAGGTGTCATCATGCCAAAGGGCTTTTTGGACTGCAGTTATGGAAACCCACACGAGTTGGTGAAACTGACTCTCAGAGCCAGGAGCGATCTGGGCCCCAGACGGGGCAGGAACCAATGTTATGCTATAAGGTACCCAAATGATGTTCTCTCAACTCCCATCTCTGCCTCTCATGTTTTCCATCCCAGTGGCTATTGATGAAGAGAAGACTCTCCTGAAGAACCATGTGCAAGGTCCCAGGAAAGAATGCCTTGCCTTTCAGGTACCCTCCTTGGGTCAGTCATCAACAGTCCACAGCTAGGACCATGTCGGCCCTGGCGTGGGTGAGGCACCTGTCAATCAACTGCGGTAGTGGCACCAGTGGTATTGGGGTGCAGGGACAGGGCCGTTTCTATCACATGAACCAATGAGAGGTGAAGGGAAGGGCATCCTTAGAACAGAGGTGCTGAGAGCCCCAAAGTCATCCACAGCACAGAGCCCAGATTTGCAGGGCCCTTTGTAGTTTACGCAGAGCTTGTTCATATCATCTCCACTGCTCCATCTTCAATATTCCGGGATTCTTTTTTATATACATTTTACACATGAACAGACAGAGGCTCAAGGACATTCAGTGACTTTTCCAAGGCCATACAATTACGAAACCCAGGGACTCCAACTCCAAATTCTATTCTCTCCAGTCTCTCTGGCCATTGTCATACAGCGATGACCATCTCTTACACCCAGTTAGATCTCTGACATCATTGAAGTCTTAAGGAGGTTGGAAGTGAATTTCAAACTTTTGAGATTCTCAGGGATGATACTCCCAATTAAACACTGAGTGAAGGTTACAAAGAATATCTACAAGTGTTCACTATAAGAAACACTAAACATCGCGAAGCCACGTCGTTCCCCACATGCGGTAGAAACTAAGAGATCTGCTGGGAACTTTGTCTGGAATCAGAATCATATTCAGCCTCACATAAAAACAAGTGGGAATATTTGTTTCCTGGCCTGCTGTGGTGTTCCCCAAGAAACACAATCGCTCCCAAGATGTCTGAGAGTAATCCCCACCAAAACGTCAATGGTGTCAATGTTTCTAGTGCTAAATGTTAATTTTGGAAATAAAAAATAAAGTAAGGCCACTATTTACATGAACTCTCTGAAACTAAAAGACATAGGAATAAGGACAAAACACTTGTCTTTCTCCATGAATCATATTTCAAATGCATATTCTCCCCACCTAGTCTGGTGTTATTGAGGCCCCTTATCACAACCTCAAAAGTCCTGGACACATTTGCTCACACCCTGATGATGATTTCAATAGGCAGCACATTCAAAAGATACGCAAACCCTAACTCTAACCCTAACCCTGAGATTGGATGGTCTCAGCTTTTCTGTAAGAAAGTTGGGAGTGGATGCCTTCCCTAAGGGTCACCAGGGATGGGGACTCACGCTGCACACACTGTGAGCCCATGTCATGACTTGGGGCTTATCCACTGCCCTAAACTCCCCAACTGAGTCAGCTGCCTGGGTCTCCTCATGACCCCAGCCCCTTCCTCCTCTTCTCTGCTGGCTGCTCCAGTCTTTCATTCAGCAGAAGCTTTTTCCTGTTTCGAATATGAATGATTTCAGCCACTTATTTTCTTCCACTTCTCAGATCCATCTGATGAGCACAGCTGGCCCCAGAGCAGAGCAACACAGAGGAAGGTGGTGGGGTAGGGGGTGGGGAGCAGGTGGGAAAAGGGAGCAGAAAATGCCATCCTTATTCTTCTCCTTGTCACAATTATATCTGCAAAAGGACACCAGTAGTTGTGTTTCAGAGGAAGACAGAGGTAAAACTATGAAAAGCAGTGCTGCTGCGTTATAGCCCACCAACCTTGCCTCCACACCATTTTCATGCAGTTAGAGCTACTGGCGCCAGGGCCGGGAGACTTCATTCCCAGGTCCCATCCAGTCTGAGGATTCTCAACAGCTGGGAGAAAGGGTGAGGGTACAATTTAAAGTCCTCACAGCCGGATGCATCTCTGGATTCTAAGGTTCCACCATGTGGAGGTGTAGCACCACTGCCGTGTGGACTCGGCATCCCTGGGAGATGGAGAATGTCATCCCTCCCAGATAGACCGGGGCCAATAGCGGCCAGGGACCTCTGATACCATGGCGGTGGCTGCGTGGGTGGGTGGTCAGAACCAGCAGGGACTGTGAAAACCAAGTGGTTGAACCCATGCCCAGAGATTCTGATTCAGGAGGGCTGGGAGGGCCTGAGAATGTGCACTTCTAGAAAGTTCCCAGGTGATGCTGATGCTGCTGGTTTGGGACCCTAAAGCTTTCGTTTTATAGATGAGAACCCTGAAGACCTCAGAGGGGACGCCATGACTGGAACCCAGGTCTCTTGACTCAAAGACTCAAAGAAATCCTCTAACAAGAAGGAAAGAAGGAAGGGAAGAAGGAAGGAAGGGAGGAAGGCATTAAATAATCTTAAAAAAAAGAAGAGAAAGCACAAAACAGCTCGCAAGTCTGAGTGTGTGGGGAGGGCACAATTCCATCTGGGACCCTGGGATGAGGGCGCTGGGGGGCTGCAACTGGCTCCACTGCTCAGCTGCCTTCCAGCCTATGTCTCACAGCAACTCAGACAATGTAACTAACTCCTGTGGCCTGCAGAGCCCTCTGGGCCCACCTGCCCTCAACCCACTAATGGCAGCCTGGGGGCAGCATACACTGCCTTGAGGCACCAAGCCTGCAGGAAGAGGTGCTCCCTTTATGGAACTGCCCGAGGGAAGGTCTCAAGGAGACAGAGTCAGAGGTCAAGGTCCTCTATGTAAGTAGGGGTAAGAATCAGAGAATTGGGACATTTACCAAGGTGACTTTTTTTTTATTCAAGTATAATTAATTTACAATATTGTGTTAGTTTCAGGTATACAGCAAAGTGATTCAGTTATACATTTTTTTCAGATTCTTTGCCATTATAGGTTATTACGGGATATTGAATATAGTTCCCTGTGCTAAAGAGTAGGACCTTATTGTTTGTCTGTTTTATGTACAGTGGACAAAGTAGGAGTCTAGGATTAACAAACACAAACTACTATACAAAGTGACTTCTTTTCCCAGAATATTCGTGGTGGAAACAGTGGGCTGAGAGGGAGAAGTCTTGATTGCTAGTCTTGACCTGACAACGAGCCGTCATCTTAGGTGAGTCACTTGGTCCCTAGGAAGTTGGATTTTGTTAAATATACAAAATTAATGATTTATTAGGGATTTTTCCAAATTTTCTATTCCATCATTCATCTTATTTTTTGGTTTTCTTGCTTTGCCCCTCTTTTTGAGTAGGAGGGTCAAGAAAGTCACATCTCTGCTTCTAGTCTGTAGAATAGGAAAAGCTTACCTAAACGGGTATTTGTGACATGGGCCCATGATGAGGGAGTTAGGTAACCCAGCAGCTAAAAGGTTTTCTAGTCGGCTTTGTGTTGACCAGGCTGACATGTGTTCCTATGATCTGCCATGAAGTGGATTTTATATTAACTGGCCTTCAAGAATATTCCACAGAGGGGGCCTCTACCCCGTTTGAAACCTGCCTTCCTGCAGCTCTCCTGGGCCTCGTCCTTCCCCTCCAGCTCCCAAGGACAAAGGTCCTGGGGCGCAGGGCTCGGCCGGGGATGCTCTTTGTCTCCATCTCCGTCGACACTCTCCTTAAATGCATTCATACGTGAAGGCTCTAAACAGCACCTGTGCGACGCAGAGGAGGCCACAGCCCTACCTCCAGCTCAGACATCTCCCTGTGACTCTGGATTTCTGTGTCTGCCTGCCCTCCTGACGTTTCCACTCACTCCAACCCAGCCTCACCCGGCCAGACCTCTTCACTTCCTACCCCACACCCTCTCCAACCCCTCCTCTTCCCTCCCCAGCTTAATAAACAGCACCGGCAGCCACCCAGCTTCCCAGCCTAGAACCTAAGCCTTCCTGATTTCTTCTCTTTTTCCGTCCCTACATGCAGCCAGTGGGCAGATAAGAACACACATCACATCTCTTCCCTTCTCGTGGCCTCCATGTCCCCACCTTGGCTACTTCCTAATATCTCTTGCCCCACTGCCTGATACCCCTGCATCCTTTACCTGACTACAATCCAAGCCCCACACAGCAGGCAGTGACTTTTTTTAAAAAGCAAAAACCAGATTTCATCACCCCCAACTGAAAACCTCCCAGTGTCTGAAACCCAAACTCCATGGCCAGGCTCACAAAAGCCTGTCCTGCTCAGCCCTGCCTCCCTCCCCGGCATCCCGGGCCCCACGCCCCGCCGACCAGCTGGCCACCTTGGGTCCTAACCTGGAGCTTCCTTCATCTGTTGTTCCCACTGCCTGGCTCCTCCCCCTGGTACAGGTCTCACCCTGAAGGTCTCCTCTGAGACACTCTGCTGACCGTTCAGGCTGAAGTGGACCAGGCTCTCTCTGCCACACCACCCTCAGTTCTCTGCACCGCAGTTATCACCGCCAGATCATTTCCTTGTTTATGTGTCGTCTTCCCCACCAGGATGTGGGCATGCTCACCTCTGCGGCCTCAGAGCCCACGCGGGACAGTGGCTGGCCCCTAGGAATGCTCAGGAAACACTCACAGGGCCCCAATGATGCGACACTGGCAGGGCTTCCTCTGGGAGCAACAGCCCAGGGGCAGGGCGGGGACAGAGGCCAGCGCCAGGGGTCTTGTCCTGCACTGCTCGGAATAACCCTGCCGCAGTCACGCAGGATGGCTCTTCTAACCACCTTCCACAGAAAGCACCACAGACTTCGCACCCAATGTGAAGGGCCAGGTGGCACGTGGACACTGAGAATGACCCCCAAACTGACTTACCTCACCCCACCTCCTGCCCACAAGGGCACTCAGAGGACCTGTGCGGCTCTGCATCTCAGCTCAGCTTCCCAGCTTTTCCGAGCAACTCTCCAGGAAGAGCCAGGGACGCCCTTTCTGATAAACTGGGGTAGGATCTGTCTTCTTCCCCTGCCGGCATCCATCGGGTACCTCAGTCACTTCAGTTCCCACCCTCTGAGCTGATTCTGGCTTGGTGGTGGCTGTTATCCACCAGGATCACCAACCTGGAGTGGAGGGGGCATGGGAGCTGCTGGGCTGCAGGGGTCCTGGGGGAGACCAAGGCCAACATCTCCCTTCCCTCCAGCCTCCACGGCTCCCCTTGGGACAGAGGGTCACCTCCTGCCTGCCCTAGTCTCCCCTGGCCTCTCTGCTTACCGTCCTCCATTACCCCTCCATGGTCCACTGTTGCCTTCTTCCTAGAAAGCATCCCTACTCTTGTCTCTGCCTCTTATGAACAGAATGACATATGTTTCCTGCTCATTCTCTGTCACTATTAAATCACAGCTCTGGAAGGGGGAGGGAGGTGTCATTTTCTTAAGTCTTCCTGTTTTTGTGACCAGACCTACCAGTGCAGGGCTTACCACCATCTCCCTGTCACTTACAAAAGGCCATTCAGTTGCCCTCCAATGCATGCTTCTCTAATTAAAAATGATTTGGAGCATCTTTCCTTTGCTTTTTAACCTTGTGATTTTCCTGTCCTGTAAAATGCCTGAACAGATACTTTCCCCTTTTTTCCATCTGGGCTTTTCTTGGTTTCTGTTGATTTGGAAGAGGTTCCCTGCATATTGTTCCTCGAAATTGGTGAGATTCCCCCCAGAATGTCATCTTACTGTGGGTGCTATCCAAGGTCACTTTCACTGAACAGAAATTCTTAATTCTGATGTGATCAAATTCTTTTTTTTTTTTGCCTTATAATTTGTGCTCGTCAGGTTCATTTAAGTCTTCCTACAGCTAAACCTTCTTCAATTAACTTTATAATTTTATCTTTCACATTTAAGTCTTTTTAACCTCTGTATGTGGTGTTTGGTATAGATCCAGTTTCCTTTTTCTCTATATTCAAATTTCCCTCTATGGAGAGTTTCTATACAGAAACTTTCCTTATTGATTTGTGGTTCCACCTTAACGTATATTAAGCTCCTGTCCTATGGAAGTCTGTTTCTGAGCTCCTTCTTCTGTGCTGTGGGTCCATTTGTCTGTACTTGCACAAGACCACAATTTTTAATCACTAGAGATTTGTGGTATGCCTTAATATCTGGCAAAGTAACTTTACACTGACAGCTAGATCTTTAAAGAGATTATTTAATAACTCTATCTCACCATGCACAAGGCAATGTAATAATCCCAGTGATATACACACCTATTCTAATATAAAATGGTCACTTCCTATTTTTGTTGAGTGCCCATTGTTACCGGTATACGATGGGGGGGAATGGGAGAAAACTATAAATGATAAATGATTGCTTCATTCATTCACCAAATATTTATTAAGCACCTACTAAGTGCTAGCTGGCATTGTTCTAAAGGCTGGGGATGGAGCAGTGAACACAAACCAAAAAAGAAACCCTGCCTTCATGGAACTTACAACTGAGTAATGGAAATCAGGAAATCATTTCAACAGCCTCTCCTCCCCCTAGCCTACTGGCTAGGGAATGTCCCTTCCCTGGGTGTCCTGGGTAAGAACCTACTCTGGCTTTTTGAGTGAGTGTTTCATGAGAAGAGAGACCATTTTAACCTGCAAGTAAATAAAATGTTATTGCTTCTCTTAGGGTTTATAGGCAACCCAGATCTATGAATTAATTTACTCAAGATTTAATTGAAAAATAAAAATCAATGTTATTTAGGTTCATTGAAATAACAGCTAATTTCTTTTCTCTCCAGAGTTTAGTCATTGTTCTGATATTGAATAAAGATCTGTAAAAATGAAGATTAAAAATACTGCTGTTATGAATCTTTTAAATGATAATACAATCTAGTTATGTTCATTATGTTTTTTTTCAGACTGAAAATGAGACTATCCCTGAAAACGGCAACTTGGGACTAAAAGAAATCTACACAAATTCAGATCTGCACTCTCCTTCTCATCCCAGGGCGAGGAGTGACACAGGAGGACGCAGTTCATCCTAGATGCATGCACAGGCTTTGCTGGGGGCCTCTCCCAGCCAGTGGGTGATCCCAAGGTACCTGAGGTTTCCAGTCTACCAGATGCTCAGCTGGAGGAGGGCTGACTGCAGTTTTTAGCACCAACGTGGTTTCACTTCATTTGCTCAGAACAGTATCGTAACACGGGGCTCAGACACCCTCAGGGGTTCAGCCAGAGAGCCGACCTGGGGGAGATAGGTTTACTATGCTCCACAGAGGCTTTAGAGTGAGGGAGAGCTGAGGGAGGAGGAGGAGGAGCTATGACACACACAGTTATGGACTGGCTGATCTCTCTAGTATTTCTGAGAGGGGACAACAGTGGGCTGGGATTCCTGTTAACTTCCTCTGTCCTCCCAGGCAGGTCCCACAGAGGGTGCCTCCTCACCCGCCTTTACAGAGCACTGGGGTTGGGAGCACCGCTGGGCAACATGGGGCATAGTTTGACCTCTCTGTACTCGTAGGTAAGCCTCCTAGGACACACAGAATTCTGAATGCAGCCAGTGGTGCTAAGTGCTTTCCCCTGCACGGAGCTTCGAGCTCTTCCCTCTTCCTCCAAGCCTGGCACCTGGGCAAATGCTTTAACAGTCTTGTTCCCGAAACCCTCAAGATAACCCCGTGAGGACGGTGCATCGTTCACATTTCACTGAAGGCCGAGATGAGCCTTGGAGAGCCTGCACAAAATACAACAGGAGGGTCTCTTCCTTGTGGCGGCGGCTAGGGAGCAGAGTACGAACTGCGGCAACCAGAGTCACGGCAGGACAGGCATTTAGAAAGTTTCTTCCCCTCTTTGACCGAGTATTAGCTGAAAGAAGTGCAGCCAAAACTGTAACCAAAGAAGGCATTATGTTTCCAAAACAATCACAAGGAAAAGTATTGCAAGCAACAGTAGTAGCTGTTGGATCGGGCTCTAAAGGAAAGGGTGGAGAGATTCAACCAGCTGGTGTGAAAGTCGGAGATAAAGTTCTCCTCCCAGAATATGGAGGCACCAAAGTAGTTCTAGACAACAAGGATTATTTCTTACTTAGAGGTGGTGACATTCTTGGAAAATACGTTGACTAAAATAAGTCACTACTGAAATGGCATCACGTGAAGCTAGCTGCCCATTCCACTGAAGTTCTGAAAACTTTCATCATGTAAATAATTTCCATGTTTCTCTTTTATAATAAACTAATGATATCCAAACTAATGGGAAAAAAAGGCAACAAGATTCAGAGCAGGAACTGTAACTGAGCAGGACCCCATGGGGCCTTCGCTGAATAGACACCCTCTACCCCCATGTCCTCTGCCTGTCTCTTGTCTGCAGAGAAACCTTAGCTTCTTAGGCCTTCCCTGATTTCCAAAGAGTAAATTTAATCAGAGAAGTGAAAAAAATGCAGAAAGAAAGGAAACAGTTAAGCAAACCAAAATAATAATAGTTTAGCCATTAAACAAAGTCAAAGCTCTATAGTTAAGAGCTATAGATAATACTCTGAGCCATGTCGTTTGAGCTATTTTGCAGGTAATGAAACCTCTACCAGGTGGAAGAAGTTAACTGTATGCTGCCCACAAGCACATAGACCCCAGACCAGTTGGAACCAGAAGGTTGATGGTGTTGACTCCCTCGTCACCAACCAATCAGAAGAATGTCCACAAGCTGATCACACACTCCGCAACCCCCCTCCCTCACTCAGTCTGTAAAAACCTTTCCCTGAAACCCACTGGGGAGTTTAGGTCTTTTTGAGCATTAGCTGCCTGGACTCCTTGCTTGGCTCCTGCAATAAATGCTGCACTTTCCTTCACCACAACCCAGTGTCAGTAGATTGGCTTCACTGCACATAGGCAAGCAGACCCAAGTTTGGATCGGTAACAGAACCACGGCCATGTTTACTAAACCTGAATCTCTGCATTAGTCAGGGTTCTCCAAAGAAACAGAACCAGTAGGGAGTGTGTGTGTGTATGTCTCTATCTATATGTCTCTATTTTTTCTCTATTTACCTACCTATCTGTAACAGAGGTTGATTTGAAGGAATTGGCTCCCATGATTATGGGGGTTGGCAAGTCCAAAATCTGCAGGGTGGACTGGTAGGCTGGAGACTCAAGGAAGGGATGATGCTGCAGCTTGAAGCAGAAGGCTGTCTGGAGGCAGAATTCCTTCCTCCAAGGCTGACCTAAGTTTGTTCTCTTGAGGCTTCAGCTGATTGGATGAGGCCCACCCACATCATGGAGGGTCATCTGCTTTACTCTGGGTCTACTGATTTATATGCTAATCACATTTTAAAAACACCTTCACAGCAGCATTCAGATGTGTTTGACCAAAATATGGATACTATGATCTAGCCAGGTTGACACATAAAATTAACCATCGCTGTTTCCATAACTGTTAAACATAACGTAAAAGAAATTAAGAACAAAAGTAAGCTTCTAGGTTAACTAGGACCCCACATTTTTATAGCACTTCTAGTTTTTATTCTACATTTATATTAGACAGAGGTTTCTTTCCAACAGCATTCTTGTGCAAACATGAAAAGAAAATTAAGATTTCCTGGAATTCTTCATCAATGATGCCTCATGTCCTGACACCTCAGGAGCGAGGATGCTGTCAGAGTTGCCTCTGGGATGTTATTCCAAGCTGCAGACACCCCTCAGCAAGCTGGGGGGTGGTGTTTTATTGCTCAGGGTGGGCTGACTGTTTTTTTTTATGTATTTCAGCAACAAACAAGAAATGATAAACTCATCTACCTCTAGAGACCTTCCTTCTTTGGGATACATAAAGCACTTGATTCTGGTGGGCAAGGAAGTGCAGACTCACAGTCATGTCTTAAAGAGGCTTACCCGTTCCGTTAAGATGAAATCCAAGTGCCGCTCTCTTCCCCCCATCCTTCTGTGCACACAGCACCATCTCTCTTCAATGCAGGGCCAAGTGTAACCCCTCTGAAGATGTTTTAACAGCAAATCAAACTCAGCACATGAAAAACGGTGACACCATAAACTGCTGTGACCAGGTGTGCACAAGCCTGGGCCATGACAACTGGACCTGCGCGGGGCACGACTCCCAGCAATTTTAGAGGTGATGGAATGTGGAGGAGATGTGCATCTTAGAATCCATGAACTATTCCTACAGCTCATTCACTAGAAATACTGAATCTTCAAAAGTGGCCCACCATCCAGTGAGCATGAAACAGCCTGAAGAGGGGGCGGCATTGCCATCTGTATTTACCTAATATATTACCTTATTACTAAAACCTCTTAAGTTTCAAGCTGACATTTCTTTACTTAAATAGATGTCATCTCCTTTATAAACAGGCCAACCACACAGCCCAGTTTTCCTGGAAGAGCAAATTATAAACGGTGCTCCTCTGTAAAGTGTCCAATTTTGGACAATCCCAACCTGCAAGGTCAAAACCCTTTCTTTAAAATTAATATTTATTGGAGTATAGTTGCTTAACAATGTTGTGTTAGTTTCTGCTGTACAGCAAAGTGAATCAGCTACAGTATATATATATCCCCTCTTTTTTGGATTTCCTTCACATTTAGGTCACCGCAGAACACCGAGTAGAGTTCCCTGTGCTACACAGTAGATTCTCATTAGTTATCTATTTTATATATGGCAGTGTATATATGTCAATCCCAATCTCCTAATTCATCCCACCCCTCCTCCCCTCTCCCCATATCCATATGTCCATTCCCTACCTCTACGTCTCTATTTCTGCTTTGCAAACAAAGAACACTCTTTGACATAAATTGCAGCAAAATCTTTTTTGATCCACCTCCTACAGTAATGAAAACAGAAACAAGAATTAACAAATGGGACCTAATGAAACTTAAAAGCTTTTGCACAGCAAAGGAAACCATAAACAAAACAAAAAGACAACTCTCAGAATGGGATAAAATATTTGTAAACGAAGCAATCTCCAACATATACAAACAGCTCATGCAGCTCAATATCAAAAAAACCAAACAACCTTATCAAAAAATGGGCAGAAGACCTAAACAGACATTTCTACAAAGAAGACATACAGATGGTCAAGAAGCACATGAAAAGATGCTCAACATCATTAATTATTAGAGAAATGCAAATCAAAACTACAATGAGGTATCACCTCACACCAGTCAGAATGCCCATCATCAAAAAATCTACAAACAGTAAATGCTGGAGAGGGTGTGGAGAAAAGGGAACCCTCCCACACTGTTGGCGGGAGTATAAAGTGGTACAGCCACTATGGAGAACAGTATGGAGGTTCCTTAAAAAACTAAAAATAGAACTACTATAAGACCCAGTAATCCTAACTCCTAGGCATATACCCAGAGAAAACCATAATTTGAAAAGATATATGCACCCCAATGTTTGTTGCAGCACTATTTACAATAGCCAGGACATGGAAGCAACCTAAATGTCCATCAACAGAGGAATGGATAAAGAAGATGTCGTACATACATACAATGGAATATTACTCAGCCATAAAATAGAACAAAATAATGCCATCTGCAGCAACACAGATGGACCTAGAGATTGCCATACTGAGTGAAGTAAGTCAGACAGAGAAAGACAAATATATGACATTGCTTATATGTGAAAACTAAAAAATGATACAAAATGAACTTATTTACAAAACAGAAGTAGAGTCGCAAATGTAGAAAACAAACTTATGGTTACCAGAGGATAAGGGGGGATGAATAAGTTGGGATTGACATATACACACTACTATATATAAAATAGATAACTAATAAGAACCTACTGTATAGCACAGGAACTCTACTCAATACTCTGTAATGGCCTATATGGGAAAAGAATCTAAAAAAGAGTGGATATATGTATGTATATGTATAACTGATTCACTTTGCTGTACACCTGAAACTAGCACAACACTGCAAATCAACTATACTCTAATAAAAATGTTTTTAAACGTTTAAATTGATTTGAAATAAAACAGACAAACAAACAAAAACAGAGATATGCTCCTATTACCGTTGTTCTAAGGAAAAATCCGTGTGTGTTTCGAGTCTCTAGTGCTGGACTATTTCTGCACAGCACATCTGTTATTGGACATTATATTAGTCTGCTAGGGCTGCCATCACAAAATATTGGGGGACTTAAACAACAGACATTTATTTACTCATGGTTCTGGAGGCTGGAAGTCCGAGATCAAGGTGTTGGAGGTTTGGTGTCTCCTTAGGCCACTCTCCTCGGCTCCCCCATGGCCACCCTCTCCCTGTGTCCTCCCGTGGTCTTCCTCTGTGCAGACACATCCCTGGTTTCTCTCCCTCTTCTTATAAGGATCAGGTCCCCACCCTCATGACCTCCTTTATCCTTAACTGCCTCCTTAAAGGCCCCGTCTCCAAATACAGTCACACTGGGGTTGGGGCTTCAGTATATGAAGTTATGTGGGGCCACAATTCAGTCCATAGCAAATGCGACCTTCCGGGAAACTCTGAGACGGAGGAGGTCGTTGATCTAAAGGTGGTTTCCATGAGCTGCCTGGTGTCATGGGTACAGTTCATTCTTTCATTCAACAAGCATTTACTGAGCTGCCTGATGCCTGATGTGTTTGCTGTCCCAGGTGCCCCGGCTATGGCAGCGGACAAGTCAAGAGCAGGTTCCCATGCTCCTGGGTTGGCATGTGGGCAGTGGGGGAAAGTACACCTAAAATACACCAGGCAGCTTCTGATGCTGGTCAGGCAGGCAGAGGAGAGAGGTCAAGGGTACCGGGCCTGAGATGTGATTTTTCTCCTGCTCACTGCACCAATCAAGAGGAAGGACCAAACCTCCCAGGGGATGGCCAGGAGTAAACCTGCTATAGTCCTGTAAATGCCCAAAGTGGGCAGCGAGACACTGCATCCCAGCAAGATGACCAGTTACTCTCAGCTCAGCAAACAGAAGTGTCACCCTGTGTGTTCCGGCTTGCCCATGCACAGGGCCGCTGGGAGACCATGGGAATGCCACACACAGAGGGAAGACCTGTACTTAGGGAACCCGTGGCTTTGACGGCGGGTAGAGAGAAGCCTGCTCCTGACCTGGAGGGAGCCACACTCTCACCTCTGTGACAAGGCCCAAGGGAAAGAGCAGTTGGGCCTCTAGAGGTGCATCGAGTCGGGAATGCTAGGTGCACAGAGGGGCGGGAGAAGATGAGGTGGCCGCTGAGGCCCTCAAGGAGGAGACAGGGCTGAGGGCTATGTGGCCAGGAGGCAGCCACATAACCAGCTGGAGAAAGCTTTCTGAGCGAGCGAAAATCAAGTGCAAAAAGCTTAAGGCAGGAGTGAGTCTGGGGTGGTTCCTGGACCAGAGAGAAGGCTGGAGTGGCCGGAGGGGACCCAGCCAAGACAAGGGGCACAGAGGGGCAGAGGGCTGGGCTGCATGGGCCTGCAGGTCACAGGGCGGAGGGTGGGGGTGGGCTTTGTTCTGAGCGTGATGGAAAGACACCAAGCAGAGGAGAAACACCACCTGATCTGTGTCCCTGAAAGACCTCCCTAGCCATGGGGCAACAAGGGGATGTGTGCAGAGCTGGAGTAGCCACGAAATCAGGGGTCAGTCCAGTGAGACAGGAAAGGTGGTGTGTCTGGGCCAGTGCCAGGTTCATGCGGTGAGGGGGTCAGAGCTCATCAAGGGGAAGTGTGATGATGACGACCAAGCTGATTCAGCTACCACCTGCTGGGTGATGATCCACGGCCCACGTCGGGGATTTGCACAAACGGTCTCTTTTTATCCAGACAGTAGTCCCAGAGCTATGTTTTTCTTCTCAATTTGCAGATGAGAAAACACTATCAGAGATTGGTTCAAGATAGCGGAGTAGAAGGACATGCTCTCACTCTCTCTTGTGAGTACTGGCATCACAGCTAACTGCTGAACAATCATCGACAGGAAGACACTGGAACTCACCAAAAAAAGATACCCCACATCCAAAGACAAAGGAGAAGCCACAATGAGATGGTAGGAGGGGCACAATCAAAATAAAATCAAATCCCGTAACTGCTGGGTGGGTGACTCACAAACTGGAGAACACTTATACCACAGAAGTCCACCTACTGGAGTGAAGGCTCTGAGCCCCACGTCAGGCTTCCCAACCTGGGGGTCCGGCAATGGGAGGAGGAACTCCTAGAGAGTCAGATTTTGAAGGCTAGCGGGATTTGATTGCAGGACTTTGACAGGATTGGTGGAAACAGAGTCTCCACTCTTGGAGGGCACACACAAAGTAGTGTGCGCTTCGGGACCCAGGGGAAGGAGCAGTGACCCCATAGGAGACTGAACCAGACCTACCTGCTAGTGTTGGAGGGTCTCCTGCAGAAGCGGGGCGGGGGGGGGGGGGCTGTGTCTCACCGTGAGGACAAGGACACTGGCAGCAGAAGTTCTGGGAAGTACTCCTTGGAGTGAGCCCTCCCAGAGTCCGCTATTAGCCCCGCCAAAGAGCCTGGGTAGGCTCCAGTGTTGGGTCGCCTCAGGCCAAACAACCAACAGGTAGGGCACCCAGCCCCACCCATCAGCAGACAAGCGGATTAAAGCTTTACTGAGCTCTGCCCACCAGAGCAACAGCCAGCTCTACCCACCACCAGTCCCTCCCATCAGGAAACTTGCACAAGCCTCTCAGAGAGCCTCATCCACCAGAGGGCAGACAGCAGAAGCAAGAACTACAATCCTGCAGCCTGTGGAACAAAAACCACATTCACAGAAAGACAGACAAGATGAAAAGGCAGAGGGCTATGTACCAGATGAAGGAACAAGATAAAACCCCAGAAAAACAACTAAATGAAGTGGAGATAGGCAATCTTCCAGAAAAAGAATTCAGAATAATAACAGTGAAGATGATCCTGGACCTCAGAAAAAGAATGGAGGCAAAGATCAAGAAGATGCAAGAAATGTTTAACAAACACCTAGAAGAATTAAAGAACAAACAGAGATGAACAATACAATAACTGAAATGAAAAATACACTAGAAGGAATCAATAGCAGAATAACTGAGTCAGAAGAACAGGTAAGTGACCTCGAATACAGAATGGTGGAATTCACTGCTGCGGAACAGAATAAAGAAAAAAGAATGAAAAGAAATGAAGACAGCCTAAGAGACCTCTGGGACAACATTAAACAGAACATTTGCATTATAGGGGTCCCAGAAGGAGAAGAGAGAGAGAAAGGACCCAAGAAAATATTTGAAGAGATTGCAGTCGAAAACTTCCCTAACATGGGAAAGGAAATAGCCACCAGTGTCCAGGAAGCGCAGCGAGTCCCATACAGGATAAATGCAAGGAGAAACAGTCCGAGACACATAGTAATCAAGTTGGCAAAAATTAAAGAGAAAGAAAAATTATTGAAAGCAGCAAGGGAAAAACAAATAACAGGGAGAAGACAAATAACATACAAGGGAACTCCCATAAGGTTTACAGCTGATTTCCCAGTAGAAACCCTACAAGCCAGAAGGGAGTGGCATGACATATTTAAAGTGATGAAAGGGAAGAAACTACAACCAAGATTACTCTACCTGGCAAGGGTCCCATTCAGATTCGATGGAGAAATCAAAAGCTTTACAGACAAGCAAAAGCTAAGAGAATTCAGCACCACCAAACAAGCTCTACAACAAATGCTAAAGGAACTTCTCTAAGTGGGAAACACAAGAGAAAAGGACCTACAAAAACAAACCCCAAACAATTAAGAAAATGGTCATAGGAACATACATATCAAAAATTACCTTAAACATGAATGGATTAAATGTTCCAACAAAAGACACAGGCTCGCTGAATGGATACAAAAACAAGACCCATATATATGCTGTCTACAAGAGACCCACTTCAGACCTAGGGATACATACAGACTGAAAGTGAGGGGACGGGAGAAAGATATTCCATGCAAACGGAAATCAAAAGAAAGTTGGAGTAGCCATACTCATATCAGATAAAATAGTCTTTAAAATAAAGAATGTTACAAGAGACAAGGAAGGACACTACATAATGATCAAGGGATCAATCCAAGAAGATATAACAATTATAAATATATATGCACCCAACATAGGAGCACCTCAATACATAAGGCAACTGCTGACAGCTGTAAAAGAGGAAATCAACAGTAACAAAATAATAGTGGGGGACTTTAACACCTCACTTACACCAATGGACAGATCACCCAAAATGAAAATAAATAAGGAAACAGAATCCTTAAATAGACTTAATTCATATTCATAAGACATTCCATCCAAAAACAGCAGATTACACTTTATTCTCAAGCACGCATGGAACATTCTCAAGGATAGATCACATCTTGGGTCACAAATCAAGCCTCAGTAAATGTAAGAAAACTGAAATCATACCAAGCATCTTTGGTGACCACAACACTATGAGATTAGAATTCAATTACAGGGAAAAAAATGTAAAAAACACAAACACATGGAAGCTGAACAATACGTTATTAAATAACCAAGAGATCACTGAAGGAACCAAAGAGGAAATCAAAAAATACCTAGAGACAAATGATAATGAAAACACGACGATCCAAAACCTATGAGATGCAACACAATCAGTTCTAAAAGGGAAGTTTAGAGCAATACAAGTCTACCTCAAGAAACAAGAAATATCTCAAATAAACAATCTAACCTTACCCCTAAGGAACCAGAGAAAGAAGAACTAAGCAAACCCAAAGTTAGCAGAAGGAAAGAAATCATAAAGATCAGAGCAGAAATAAACGAGATAGAAACAACGAAAACAATAGCAAACATCAATAAAACTAAAAGCTGGTTCTTTGAGAAAATAAACACAATTGAAAAACCTTTAGCCAGACTCATCAAGAAGAGGGAAAGGACTGAAATCAATAAAATTAGAAATGAAAAAGGAGAAGTTACAACAGACACTGCAGAAAAACAAAGCATCCTAAGAGACTACTACAAGCAACTCTATGCCAATTAAATGGACAAGCTGGAAGAAATGGACAAATTCTTAGAAAGGTATAACCTTCCAAGACTGAACCAGGAAGAAATAGAAAACATGAACAGATCAAGCACAATAATGAAACTGAAACTGTGACTAAAAATCTTCCAACAAACAAAAGTCCAGGACCAGATGGCTTCATAGGTGAATTCTATCAAACATTCAGAGAAGAGCTAACACCAATCCTTCTCAAACTCTCCCAAAAAATTTCAGAGGAAGGAACACTCCCAAACTCACTCTATGAGGCCATCATCACCCTGATACTAAAACCAAAGATACAACAAAAAAGAAAATTACAGACCAATATCACTGATGAATATAGACGCGAAAATCCTCAACAAAATACTAGCAGACTCCAACAACACATTAAAAGGATCATATGCCATGATCAAGTGGGATTTATCCCAGGGATGCATGGATTCTTCAATATATGCAAATCAATCAATGTGATACACCACATTAACAAATTGAAGAATAAAAACCATATGATCATCTCAATAGATGCAGAAAAAGCTTTTGACAAAATTAAACACCTATTTATGATAAAAACTCTCAACAAAGTGGGCATAGAGGAAACCTACCTCAACATAATAAAGGCCATATATGACAAACTCACAGCAAACATCATTCTCAATGGTGAAAACTGAAAGCATTTCCTCTAAGATCAGGAACAAGGATGTCCACTCTCACCACTGTTATTCAACATAATTTTGGAAATCCTAGCCATGGCAGTCATAGAAGAAAAAGAAATAAAAGGAATACAAATTGGAAAAGAAGAATTAAAACTGTCACTCTTTGCAGATGACATGATATACATACAGAAGTCTAAAGATGCCACCAGAAAACTACTAGAGCTAATCAATGAATCTGGTAAAGTAGCAGGATACAAAATTAATGTACAGAAATCTCTTGCATTCCTATACACTAATGATGAAAAATCTGAAAGAGAAATTAAGGAAACACTCTTATTTGCCATTGCAACAAAAAGACTAAAATAACTAGGAATAAACTTATGTAGGGAGAAAAATGACCTGTAAGCAGAAAACTATAAGACACTGATGAATGAAAGTAAAGATGATATAAACAGACAGAGAGATATACCATGTTCTTGGATTGGAAGAATCAATACTGTGAAAATGACTATACTACCCAAAGCAATCTACAGATTCAATGCAATCTCTGTCAAATTACCAATGGCATTTTTCACAGAACTAGAACAAAAAAATCTTAAAATTTGTACAGAGACACAAAACACCCCGAACAGCCAAAGCAGTGTTGAGGGAAAAAAATGGAGTTGGAGGAATCAGACTCCCTGACTTCAGACTATACTACAAAGCTACAGTAATCAAAACAAAATGTACTGGCACAAAAACAGAAATATAGATCAATGGAACAGGATAGAAAGCCCAGAGAGAAACCCACGCACCTATGGTCAACTAATCTATGACAAAGGAGGCAAGGATACACAATGGAGAAAAGACAGTCTCTTCAATAAGTGATGCTGGGGAAATTGGACAGCTACATGTCCAATGAAGTTAGAACACTTCCTAACACCACACACAAAAATAAACTCAAAACGGATTAGAAACCTAAATGTAAGACTGGACACTATAAAACTCTTAGAGAAAAACACAGGAAGAACACTCTTTGAAATAAATCACAGCAAGATATTTTTTGATCCACCTCCTAGAGTAATGGAAATAGAAACAAAAATAAACAAATGGGACCTAAGGAAACTTAAAAGCTTTTGCACAGCAAAGGAAACTATGAACAAGACAAAAAGACAACCCTCAGAATGGGAGAAAATATTTGCCAACGAATCAATGGACAAAGGATTAATCTCCTGAATATATAAACAGCTCATGCAGCTCCATATTAAAAAAACAAACAACCCAATCCAAAAATGGGCAGAAAAAAATAGACATTTCTCCAAAGAAGACATACAGATGGCCAAGAAGCACATGAAAAGCTGCTCCACATCACTCATTATTAGAGAAATTCAAATCAAAACTACAGTGAGATATCATCTCACACCGGTCAGAATGGCCATCATCAAAAAATCTACAAACAATAAATGCTGGAGAGGGTGTGGAGAAAAGAGAACCCTCTTGCACTGTTGGTAGGAATGTAAATTTATACAGCCACTATGGAGAACAGTATGAAGGTTCCTTAAAAATCTAAAATTAGAAGTACCATATGACCCAGCAATCCCACTACTGGGCATATACTCAGAGAAAACCATAATTCAAAAAGAGTCATGTACCAAAATGTTCATTGCAGCTCTATTTACAATAGCCAGGATGTGGAAGCAACCTAAATGTTCATCAACAGACGAATGGATAAAGAAGATGAGACACATATATACAATGGAATATTACTCAGCCATAAAAAGGAATGAAACTGGGTCATTTGTAGAGACGTGGATGAATCTAGAGACTGTCATACAGAGTGAAGTAATTCAGAAAGAGAAAAACAAATATCATATATTAACGCATATATGTGGAACCTAGTAAAATGGTACAGATGAACTGGTTTGCAGGGCAGAAATTGAGACACAGATGCAGAGAACAAACATATGGACACCAAGGGAAGAAAGCGGTGGGGCGAGGGGGATGGTGGTGATGTGATGAATTGGGAGATTGGAATTGACATATATACACTAATATGTATAAAATGGATAACTAATAAGAACCTGCTGTTTAAAAAAATAAATTAAAAAAAATTTTTTTAAAACACTATCAGAGACAGAAGCGAGACGCTCCTTAACCTGGCTCCTGAGCGCTGGGCTTGGGGCCAGGGGCCAGGCCCTGCTGCTCACATCTAGCTTCTCCCAACACCTTCGTGCTCTTCTTCTTGGGATGTGGGGCCTCCCTTTGGCCAGTGGGGTCACAGGCTGAGGAGGCCAGAGGCCTGAAGACATGGTGTCCTTACCTGCAACCCAAGCTTTCCTTCAGGCCAACCTGGCCCCCATGTTACAGTCTAATCCTAGAAACAACACTTCAGATGCAGAAGCCAGGAGGCTGTTTATCACATCAGAAGCTGCGGGAGCAAGTAGGCCGGCAGAAATCTGGCCCTGATAGTAGGAGTATGTGTCCCTTTTGGGGCTGGATGCCTCTTAATGACACAAGGGACTCAGAGTGCTCTGAGAGCTCACCCTGAACGTTCACACGGCAGCCCCCCCATGAGTGTGGGTACCAGACCCCAGGGGCCTGGCCTCTAGGCGGTGCTGAGTGTCGGGGGGAGGGGTCTTTTGCTGCTTCATGGGTTTGCACTCTCGTGACATCTGACACTTGACAACACACTGCCACGCTCTTCTTTAGGTGAGACTCACAACACCCAGAGGCAGATGAGTTTAGTCCTCATCTTAAAGATTGAAGAAAACTGAGACTGAGAGTCATTAAGTAATTTGCTCAAGGGAAAATAGACAGGAAGTGGTAGAAAGATGACTCAAATCCAGGTCTGACTGATTCATTGTCCTCCCTGCTTCCCATAGAACTTCCATCCATCAATTCACCCATCCATCCACCCGTCCATCATTCACGCATCTGTCCTACTACATGTCTACAGTGTGCTTGCGGGGTGATGGGCTCGGGCGATTCAGCCGCATGGATGCCTCCCCCCAGGAGCTCACTGGGAGACATGGCATGTCCGTGTGTTCAGAGGACTCAGATCTAGGGACACACCAGCCAAGGTCTCGGGGCCTTCTGGAAGGACTGGGAGCACTAAGTGGTGGGGACAGACGTGGAGGGGGAGGGGGAAGAGACAGACCCTGACTCCATCTCTGCGCCAAGTAGCCCTTCCCATCAGGACAACAGCCTGGGGCCAGGCCCACCCTAAACCTGCCAAAGCCAGGCAGCCTTACAACCACAGCAAGAGGACCCTTCTCAAAACACAAAGGGAATCTTGCTCTTTGTAGGCACTCATAAAACCATCAACGTTTCCCATCGCTTGGCTCCTACCCTGAACACCTAGCCCTGCCCTGCGCAGCCCAGCACCTCCTACACCCTCCGCTGTAGCCTTAGGGCCTTGGCACAGACTGCTCCTGCTGCCAGCATGTTCTTTTCTCCCTCTCTTCACCTCTTTAGCACCTACTCACCCTTTAGACTTGAAAATAACAGTCACTTACTCAAAGGCTTCCGAGACGGCCATGTCTGTCCCATCCTGCTGCTCCCACGGTCACTGTTTGACACATTGGGCACCATTTGCCCTCAGCAAGATATTTGCATATTTTGTTCATCAGTGTCCCGCACCCCTGTAGGACCTCCACAGAGGCTGGATGGAAGGATGGCTGGATAGACTGGCAGACAGGTGCTCCCTGAAGAAGCTCCGCCTTTGTCAGCTGGGCCTTGGTGTCTGAGTGCAGGTGGGGAAGGGAAGGGTTGGACACGCCCAGGGCACGAACAAATGGGGTCTGGAGATAACCAGGGCCCACGTCATAGTTCAGCACACTGTCTGTTGAGACAAAGAGCCCTGGGGCCCCACACCACTGTACCTGAGGCTCAGTCAGACAAGGGCACTTTGACCTGGCTGAGGAGAGGCCAGGGCCTGTGCCCAGGGTCTTGGTGGTCCAGGACCTCACTCTCCCCAACCCTGCCCCATGCTGGGGGAAGATTAGGGATGCTGGGCCTTATGCCCACTGTCTTCCCCGAGGTTGGGAGTCCCCAGGACTCTGTGGGGCCATCACATCACAGTGCATCTAGGGTCACAGTGATGGAACCAGTAGGGACAGAGCAGCCGGCTGACCCCACAGCCCCCATGGCTGGAGAAAGCTTTATGAGCAGAGTGAAAATCCAGTGCAAAAGTCTTAAGGCAGGAGTGATTCTGGGGTGGTTCCTGGACCAGAGAGAAGGCCAGAGTGGCCTGAGGGGACCCAGCCAAGACAAGGGGCACAGAGGGGCACCTGGGTAGGAGCAGAGAGCCAGGCTGGCGGCAACCACCCCTGGTGGCAGCCTGGGCTCTCCACGGGCCTCCCTGAGGTCCCCCATTCCAGCTGCACAGAGCCAGGTCCAGGGCTGAGTCCTTCTTCCCTACCCACAGGGGCCCCCAGGCGACAGAAGCCTCCTGCTGTCAGAAGTTCAAGCTCCTCCTGCCCTTTAGAGAGAGAAGCTGGGAAGGGAATGCTACACCTGGTTCACAGCCCAGAAAGACCAGGACTGGGTTTTTTGTTTTTTTTCATTCACTCTAAGATCCCTGATAAGTGTCTGTCTGAGCACTTCGCTAAGTCCTGCTGTCAGGAACCACGGGCATCCACAGATGGCTCCACCCTCGCTGCGGTCACCCGCAGCCCCCGCCCACATGCACAGGCATCCTCGGGCCCCCTCCACAGGTGCTGGAAGCACACTCTCAGGCCTCTGAATGCTGAGCCAGAGATGAACCAGGAAACAACCACCACTGAAAGAAAACGTGCACCCACAGAGCCTAATGTATGGCATTACCCAGCAGCCCCATTATTGAAAAGAATGGAATCAGGTTTCCACAAATGGTTCTGGAAAGCAGATATGGCCAGAAACCCCACCCTACAATTAGCCCTCCCAGTGAACAATGGCTGGAGCCTTTCCCACTTGGAGCACAAGCAGGATGGAGCTGCGGCACGGCTGCCAGGTGGAGCTCCAGGTGACAGGGAGGCCAGGTGTGAGGACAAGCCATGTCCTCAGCACAGACAGGTGCTCTCCTCTGCTTCGCTGGCCAGGCCCGCAGGACACTGCCACGCTGTGTCCCCCACCCCCACCCCAGCTCCAGGCGGCCTCAGAAAACGAGACTGCTCAGAACCCAGCTCTGCTGGGAGCTCAGCACTTGGAGGGCCTGTCAGGACAGCCCCTGGGCCTGAGCCCAGGCTGCTGCCACCCTGGGATGTGCAGGGGCCATCACCATGGATACACAGACACTTTCTCAAAGTACATAAAATGGGATTTTTGGAACAACAGTAACATCTTAAAGTATCTTTTTTTAAAAAAATCAAACAAATTAGGAGAAATCATTTACTTTGTGAGTGTTAAAATGTTCTGTGGATAGATTGTGTTGCGTATGTGTGTGTATACAGGAATATGAGGTTTACTATTGGTTACTTTCAATTTGCAACTAAAAGCCAAGAGAAATCAGGATGGTTTTAAATCCTGAACTTACACTGTGTGACTGATGGTTCTTTATATAAATATGTAAAGATAGAATACAATAATACATTATACATATCAATATTAGAATATGATAATGAATGTGATTATATATATATACTATATAAAGTATATATATATATAAATCAGTCTATATATGTATAGTATATATATGAAACAATCAGCCGCACAGCATCGATTTGGGATAAACATAATGTGTGTCTACGTATCATATTAAAGTAATACTACTTTAGTGTCACATAACCTCCATGTACCAACAGTGTAATTGTCTTCCATTATCTATGGCTTTTACATGAAATTACGAAAAAGCATGATAATATTCAACCTCACATTACACTTAGTTATGCCAATATTCACAATAGAAGTAACTATGAAGTAAATTTGATGTTATTAAAATTCAGTCCAACTTTAGCACATATGATCTGTGGGAATAAGTAGGCTGGAGAAATATTAATATCCTACATCTTTTTTAATGAATTGAGTTATTTAAGAGGAAAAAGAAAGAAATCAAGTCATAGTTATTTCTTCTTTTTAATGCTGTCTTTGGAAGGCAGTTACCATTGCTTTGATACAAAAATACTATATATGGACTATTTCAGGTCTAAACCTTTCAGGCCTGAGTTGAACCCCTCTTGGGAGTCCGTACAAAGACAGCTGGGTTGTCAGGCTCTGCACTGTCCTGGAGTGAGGGGGATCCCTAGAAACCTCCCAGGCCTCTGGGTACCCTTTTGGCTGAGGGAGAGAAGAAGGATTCATGGACAGGCTTGTCTGGTGACTTTCATGGGTAAGACTTTACTTGAGCAGGGCACTCCAGGACAAATGAAAATACTAACAGCCAATAGAGAGGGTGTGGAGAAAAGGGGACCCTCCTACACTGTTGGTGGGAATGTAAGTTGGTGCAGCCACTATGGAGAACAGTATGGAGGTTCCTCAAAAACTAAAAATAGAGCTACCATATGATCCTGCAATCCCACTCCTGGCCATATATCCAGACAAAGCTATAATTTGAAAAGATACATGCACCCCAATGTTAATAGCAGCACTATTTACAATAGCCAAGATATGGAAGCAACCTAAATGTCCATGGACAGATGAATGGATAAAGAAGATGTGGTGTATATAAACAATGGAATACTACTCAGCCATAAAAAAGAATGAAACAATGCTGTTTGTAGCAACATGGATGGAGCTAGAGATTATCATACTAAGTGAAGTAAGTCAGACAGACAAAGACAAATACCACAGGATGCCACTTATATGTGGAATCTAAAATATGACACAAATGAACTTATGTACGAAGACAGACTCACAGACATAAGAGAACAGACTTGTGGTTGCCAACGAGGAGGGGGGAGGGAAGGATTGGGAGTTTGGGGTTAGCAGATGAAAAGTATTATATGTAGAATGGATAAACAACAAGGACCTACTGTATAGCACAGGGACTATATTCAGTATCCTGTAATAAACCATAATAGAAAAGAATCTGAAAAAGAATATGCATATATACGTATAAGTGAATCACTTTGCTGTACACCAGAAACTAACATAACATTGTAAATAGAATTTTAAAATAGTAACAGCTGAAGGCCACTGATCCCACAACCAATAATCATGTTCTAGAGAAGAAGACAGAGGTTCAGAGGGGGCCAAGTCACTGGGTCATGGTGCAGCGAACCCCAGATCGGGACTGGCAGTTTTGATCTGCAGGACGCAGATGCTCGCCTCTGCGGCACAGTGCCTGCTGCTCAGGGCTCAGGGCTCAAAACATCCTTCCACATCAGACTCCAGAATCACTTCAAAATCCTTAAGCAGAACTGTAAAAATACAAAGTCATTTGCAAAATGTCATTTTCCCTTTATGTCTTCCCCATTCACAAAATATTTCTTGAAAATTGTGTAATTTAAGCTTGTTCCTTATTGTCCCTAAGACTGATGGCTCAGATTCCTCACTGGATACACTACTGACACCCCCTTTCTGAGCTCGGTGACCAGGCTGTCCGGGGAGGTTGGGGGCCACCACTCGCTTGTCTTCCTGAGGACCCTGGGGGAGGCCAGCACCCTGTCTGAAGCCATCCTGTCCCACGGCTGGCCTCAGCTCCATTAGGAGCAAAGACTCCATGTCTTTTCCACACATGCTGCCCAGCCACGAGGCTGAATCACAGAGTTTTAATTATAACTTTAAAGACTGGCCTCTGAGGTCCATCACCCTGTCCTCAGACAGCCTGTCACTTAAGTGCCCTTACAGTGACCACCCGAGAGCAACATTCCCTGGCAGCTGATGTGCGGCGCCTCCCTGCCCCGTGAGGCTGGGCCAGGCAAAAAGCCCTGGAAACCACGTCCCGCAAGGAGATGCTTCAAGGTGCCCAAGGGCAGAAGCAGAGAGTTCTCAGCCCAGAGCTGAGCTGCCCAGCTCCACGTGTCTTCCTGGGCACCAAAGTGTCCCCTTGGTGTGGGTCAGGGCGATGACAGTGGGTGACAGCTCAGTCCCCAACTGGAGGGTAAGACGGGTGCTGCCCTGACCTACGAGGGGACAGAGTGTCACAGGTGGGAGACACTTCTGTCCTGAAAAGTGAAGTCAATTTAACCAGATCCCATTGCTGTCCTGGCCATCACCTGCCCGTCACGCCTCAGCTCCACGGAGGCTTCCAGACCCTTTCGGGGCAGCACTTCCTTCAAATGGAATTGCAAGAAGAGCTGGGAGTAAAATGCAGAGCAGGGCGGTGGGGGAGGTGTCCACCTCCCTGTGCCCCTGCATTTCCTCTAAAGCATGTTGGGGAGAGCCCCTGGGGCACAGCCCTAAAAGCACAGCCCCAACGGGGTGCTTTTACGGTTTATAGGACACACTGGGGTCCCACCCACTCTCTGAACTAGAATCTCCCCAGGAAGCTCTCCCTTCCGAAGCTCAGGGCATTCCCCTGCCTTGCCCAGCTCCTTCCCTGGGGACCGTCTCCTCCTCCCTTCCTACCCTCCCTGGACGGGACCTCAGGATGGTGCTCTGCCAGGGGTCATGTCTGCCTCGCCCTCCACTGACCTCCCCTCCACCTCACACGATTCTTAGGGCGCTGCCGAGAGCCAGGCCTGATGGCAGAAACCCAGCTCAGTCTGCCAGGGAGTGCACTGGTCCTGGGGTGAGGCTGGGGTGGAGGACCTGCTGGACCAGAGAGAGCTGGTGGACCCCCCACCTACAGAGGAGCCATCACGGTGGGGCTCAGAGCACACTGCCCCCAGGCTGGATGGTGCCTGTGTGTGCACGTGTACACACACACACACACACACACAAGCCCAGGGGTGAGTACAAGGCATGCCAACCCAACCTACCTGGGGAGAAGGTCAACCCCATATCTGTGCAGACTCCTTTGGTTTAAGCACTGACTGGCTATTTCTCTTGAATTCTAGGAGAACCACTCACAAAAGGCACAAAAGTGACTGCTGAGGGCTTCCCTGGTGGCGCAGTGGTTGAGAGTCCGCCTGCCAATGCAGGGGGCACGGGTTCGTGCCCCGGTCCGGGCAGATCCCACATGCCGCAGAGAGGCTAGGCCCGTGAGCCATGGCCCCTGAGCCTGCGCGTCCAGAGCCTGTGCTCTGCAACGGGAGAGGCCACAACAGCGAGAGGCCTGCGTATCGCAAAAAAAAGAAAATGACTGCTGAAGGAATAATGGGCTTGAGAAATATACAATCACCCCAAGCACGTGTAGGGAGACCTTGGAAGTAGACAGGCATCAGAAAAGCAGCTGTGTGTGAAGGCTCCTTGCAGGCAGGCAGGAACTGCCCTTGACCTTTTCCTCCCCCTAAACCAGGCTGGAGGAGGGAATGCTTCCCAAGACTACTTGGAAGGCCCACAGCTGCTGGACCCCAGCCCCTGGGGAGGATGGGGGTTCAGGATTAGTTGGAAGCAGGAGGGCAGCCCCTGGAGGCCCCACCAGCCCTGAGGCTGCCACGGGCAGAAGGAGCCTTAAAGCTGGTTTTTAATGAACTGGAAAAGGCCAGATGAACGCAGGCCACCCTGTAACCTGGAGAGAGTGGGCAGCTCAGTAGTGGGCCTGAATTGGAAGGCCAGGCCAACAGGGGCTTGGCACAGGGCAATCTGGACTCTTCCTGCCTCTCCCGAGGGCCCAGCGTCCTCCTGAAGGTGGGGATGCGGCCCACCTCACAGGGCCCTATGTGGGGGAAGAGCCTGAAAGGGTTTTGGGGTGGCGCCCAGCTGGCCGGCACTCAGCACGTGTCCATGTCCTCCCTTTTCTCCTCCCCAGAATGGGCGGTGCTAACGGCTTCCATCTGGACAGGCACACGGCTGGGGAATGTGGCAACACGGCCTCCAAAGGGAGGCCTGTGACTGACCCAAAGGTCAGAGGCACAGGCAGGACAGAGGCACAGGCAGGAACTAACAGACTCATATTTGGCAAAATCCAAGACCTAATTATATCACACTCAGTGGACTTCCTCTGGGGGCCTGACAGCTAAGGGACAGCCTGGGGTCTCTCAGGATCGCCCTCCTCCAAAACCCAAGAAAGTGAACAAAAATTACCCACATCAATCAATGAATACAAAACTAATTAAAATACCTCTCAGCTACCAAGCAAGAGGCCAGAGGAGTAAGATGAACATTTTCAAGGCTTTCTCTGGCTTCCCCAAATTGCCAAAATGCCATATTATTTAGAATACCTTTTAAGAAGGTTTCTATGTGGTAGTATGCCAAATTAGTTTAGCGATCTGGAGATTTTCTACATGTTCAGGAACTGCATTCCAACTAATCTATAGTGATCATGGCCATAAAACTGTAAATTGCTTTATGCAAAACTCTTGTTGGCTTCCAATCCCTAAATCCGCTGAGGTTCATTCTGTCTAGAGAACTATGATCATTTTCTGCTAAGAGTTCACTTAAGATCTTTGCTGACGTTAACACAATTCTCTGAGTCTCATTCAACCCCAGCAGCACGTAGCTCCTCTTGCAATAATTGGTGCCTCTCTGGACAGGAACTTTCCCTGGCCCCTCATGGATGTGCCCTTGGTGAGTTCAAAGAGAAACATGTGCACCAGGAGAGATTTTCTTGTGAGTCAATAAGTCATTCTTTCAGCAATGCATTTAAGAAAAGACCATCCAAGCCAACTTCTTAAACCCACCGGCAAATGATTCAAAGCTCAATTTAGTCTGTAGAATATACTGCAGCAGGTATTCAAGGCTTCTGTGATTAAAAAGGCCTGTTCAAATGTTTACTGGCACTCCAGCCTTCTCGTCAGACCTCTTTGCAGCCCAGTGAGGAGCTGTGCGCCCACAGGGCACCCGCCGTCACCACTGACGGCTCTGGGTTCAAACCCACCTGTCTCCCCATCAGTACCAGCGTCTGTGCCTGGTGTCCCAGGATCATGTAGAGAAATCAGTCCCTTTTATTAAAAAGAGAGATGATTTATCAAACTATATAATCAATTAAAAAGTAACCACAGAGTACTTACAATTCAGTATAAATGCTAAATCAGGAGCAGTGAGTTTCCCACTGGAAAAGTGTTGCTGCCATCCTAGCCCTGCCTCTGGGGAGCCAGCCAGGCACACAGCCTACCACCCTGACAGACCAGATGACAGGGGTCCACGGAGCACATGGACACCCCTGCCTAGCACCATGGGATTTGGACTCTCCCGCTTTCCAGGAAGTGGGGTTGGCCTTGGGCTGTGTGTGCCGCCAAACCCCAGGTCCCCCTCTCTTGCTGGTAGACATCGGTAAGCCTCTGGGTCCATTCAATTCAATTGTCCTTTATTTGCCAGTTCCTATGTGCCAGGCAGTGTACTAGTCTTTTTATAGCATTTCCTCATTGAATCCCCACCCAGGCTTGGGGGCGGTCAATGACATCACCCCCTTCCGCAGGGGCAAGGGGGTCTCAGAGAGAATGAGTAACCTGCCCACAGTAGCTATGGTGCAGACCAGGCCTCCCATCACTGAACCCTCCTGGGCTCTTCACTGTCATCACCCTAGAAACATGGTCTAGCAGGGAAACGAGTGTGTGCACACACACGCACATACACACTCACACATGCACATACACATGCACTCACACACCTGCACACACTCTCACACACACACATGCCCATACTCACACAGCACTTACATAAACACATATTCACACTCATACACACTCTCACATACATACACATGCACATACACACATATTCACACACACACTCATAGACACAGGTGTCTGAAAGGGACCATGCCTGTGTGAGTTACTACAAGTCACTGTGGTTTGTGAATGTGCTTAATGTCTGTTTTTAATTCTAAGTTCCTATTATTAAGCATTTACGTATTACTTTTCTGACTGTCTCCAAATTGCACTCTAATTTGGCCCAAAAGGTGCAGCAAAAAAATGGAGAAACACATCCAATCTCTTGTCTGGGCTTAAAATGACTTGGGGGCTGACGAGGACGCGCCCCAGCTCCCATTTGGACAGATCTGGAGAACGCGTTGGAGAGGCCCGCCGTGGCCCAGTGAGACTGTGAGACCCGCCTGGCACCACAGCTGAGCCAGCAACGCCGGCCCCTCTGCTGTGAGCGAGCAGAGCCCACCGCAGCCAGTCTCCTAGTGATGGATGTGCCACATTTGATTAGAGTCTCACAGTCTCACAGGAGTACAATGGATCTGGAATCACAGAGCAGAAAACAAACAAGCAAACAGCACATCAGAGGAAGTGACAGGACCCTCCTGGGATGCTGCTCACCTGCCTCCATGGTCTATGTCACGTTACCGGAACTCTCCCGAGAACTGGGGGAAACCATCCAGTTCCGAGAGCCTCTGTTACCGAGATGCTGTTTTTATATTTAATGATCTAGAGAAAGTTCCCCTGCCTATCGTTGCCACTTTTTAAACAGTTTTTTTAAACTAATAATATGTGTCATTTTCATCTGTCATTTGAAGAGTTGATACCTCAAAGCATGTGGTACTTTTACATAGAGAAGGAGCGGGCTATGGTCTGAATGTTCATGCTCCCCCTGTTACCCACCAGGGTTCTTGGCCTCCTTAATTAACAGAAATTGATCAGAGGCCAGACAAGAATTTCCAGCAAGGCTTTACCGGGGCCCCTGCTGCAGCAGCCGGGAGTGAAAACAAGCAAGTTTCAAGCTTCCCTTGCTTGCTCACTCCCCAACAGGGGCGAGCTGGTTGGTTCCTTATAGCAAGTGAGGGTAGGGGTGTGTCCAGGGGTCCGGCTGGAGGGTTGGCTTAGGTGGTCTGCCCGCCCCTCTGTGTTGTGTTGTGTGCAGGGGGCATGCGCAGTACCCTGCTTTTGCTCCTGACCCCCTGCTTTTGCTCCTGGCTCTTCAGAGGTGGCAGTTGGGTTTTCTGGTCTCTTTGTATCTTATCCAGAATTTGTGCCAACTGTGCATACATGCAGTTATTTTTAGCCCATTATAGTTTCTTTATATTTTGTAGCTCGAGGAGATGTTTGTCCAGGTGCAAGCATTTCAGCACTGCAGCAAAAGTTCCCAGGTCCCAGCCTGTTTCCTCCCAAAATTACTATGTTGAAATCCTAACCCCCAAAGATGATAGTATTAGGAGTTGGGGCCTTTGGGAGGTACTTAGGTCTCATGAGGGTGGAGCCCTTATGAATGGGATTAGTGTCCTTATAAAAGACCCCAGAGCTCCCTCACCCCTCCCACCACATGAGGACGCAAGGAGAAGAGGCTGTCTACAAGCTGGGTAAGGGTCCTCACCAGAACACAACCATGCTGGGGCCATGATCTCGGGCTTCTGGCCTCCAGAATTGTGAGAATAAAATTTCTGTGGTTTACAAGCTGCCCAGTCTGTGGTATTTTGGTTACAGCTGCCTGAATGGACTAAGGGTCAGAAGAGAGAAAATCCAAACACATACTATTTTGTTCCACAGTCGAGCTAATAAATGCCTATATATGAGGGGATAAAAGTTTGCTACCACCCAAAAGGAAAGAAACCTCATAAATCCTTCACAAAATTTCAATTAAAACATGATCCGACAATTGCCAAACCATCAGCAAGGTGCCAGGATAAACTTTCCAAGCAAAGCAACCTTCCTATCAAGCAAAACTCTGCTTCCTTGTTACACGGGCCCCAAGGTGAAGCCAACATGCCTTGAAATCCAGTCAAGCATCCACAGTGACACCTGCCAGGACCTCCCAACATGCACCCTGTTTAGATGAGCACATCCAGGGCTGTGAAGAACTTTTCAGAAAACAGATGCTCTGAGAACAGAAGGTGCCTGGGCCACAGTCTAGCATAGGCTGTCCTTCCCGACCCCACTCCTTTTTGCCTCGGGATGGCCGTGCACATGTATCTAGGACTTCACTTTCCATGTTTAGAAGTCGAGTGCAAGAGACCCTGGGGTCCTTTCCTTTTTTAGAGACACCAGAGCCCAACGTTGGATCTACTTCGTGTTCTGGGCTATGGAACAGCCTGAACCAAGGCCTTGCCTGGCTCTGCACACAGGGCTACTCACATGGGCTGAGAGCCAACAAAAGAATGAACCAAAGACACCTGCTTCTGCCCTGCACCTCACGACTGCAGGGCAGCAGTGCTGAGTGCCTGCACAGACCAGGCGCCTGATGAGAGGAGCCCAGCCCGGGTCTTCCTGGGTCCCACCCTGCCAGGGCTGCTTCCTGTTACAATATTTAATCATGCACAGAACCCTGCCTTTCTTTATTTTTTTACTGAAGAACAGCTGATTTACAATGTTATATTAGTTTCAGGTTTACAGCATAGTGATTCAATATTTTTGCAGATTATAAATAATTACAAGATAAGGGCTATAACTCCCTATGCTATACAATATATCCTTGTTGCTTATCTATTTTATACATAGTAGTTTGTATCTCTTAATCCCATACCCCCTTCGTGCCCCTCCCCCCTCCCCCTCTCCTTTGGTAATCACAAGTTTGTTTTTTGTATCTGTGAGTCAGTTACTGTTTTGCATAGACATTCATTTGTATTATTTTTTAGATGCCACATATAAGTGATATACAGTATTTATCTCTCTCTGCCTGACTTATTTCACTAAGCATAATATCCTCTAGGTCCATCCACATTGCTGCAAATGGCAGCATTTCATTCTTTTTTATGGCTGAAGAGTATTCCACTGTGCATATATACCACATCTTCTTTATCCAATAGTTTGTTGATGGGCACTTTGGTTGCTTCCATGTCTTGGCTATTGTAAATAGTGCTCCTATGAACATTGGGGTGCACGTATCTTTTTGAATTGCTGTTTTTGTTTTTTTCTGCATATATACCTGGAGTAGGACTACTGGATCATATGGTAGTTCCACTTTTAGTTTTCTGAGGAACCTCCATACTGTTTTCCATAGTGTCTGCACCAATTTACATTCCCACCAGTAGTGTACAGAGTTTCCTTTTCTTTACACCCTCTCCAACATTTGTTATTGGTAGACTTTTTGATGAGAGCCATTTTGACAGGTGTGAGGTGATATCTCATTGTTGTTCTGATTTGCATTTCTCTAATAATTAGTGATACTGAGCATCTTTTCATGTGCCTGTTGGCCATCTGTATGACTTCTTTGGAGAAATGTCTACTCAGGTCTTCTGCCCATCTTTTTTTTTTTTTTCTTTTTGCAGTACGTGGGCCTCTCACTGTTGTGGCCTCTCCCGTTGCGACGCACAGGCTCCGGACGCACAGCCTCAGCGGCCATGGCTCACGGGCCCAGCCACTCCACGGCATGTGGGATCTTCCCGGACCGGGGCACGAACCCGTGTCCCCTGCATCGGCAGGTGGACTCTCAACCACTGCGCCACCAGGGAAGGCCTTCTGCCCATCTTTTGATTGAGTTGTTTGGTTTTTTGATATGGAGTTGTATGAGCTGTTTATATATTTTGGATATTAACCCCTTGTTGGTCACATCATTTGCAAATATTTTCTCCCATTCCACAGATCTTTTCATTTCGTCAAAGCTTTGCTGTGCAAAAGCTTTTAAGTTTAATCAGGTCCCATTTGTTTATTTTTGCTTTTATTTCTTTTGCCTTAGGAGCCTGATCCAAGAAAATACTGCTACAATTTATGTCAAAGAGTGCTCTGCCTATGTTCTCTTCTAGGAGTTTTATGGTTTCAGGTCTTACATTTAGGTCTTTAATCCATTTTGAGTTTAGTTTTGCATGTGGTGTGAGGGAGTGTTCTAATCTCATTGTTTCACGTGTAGCTGTTCAGCTTTCCCCACATCACTTGTTGAAGAGACTTTCCTTTTTAAACTTCCTGCACAATTGACCGAAGTGGAGACTGAATGGAAAAGCAAAGCCAACAGGAAGCCAAGGCACAGAGAGGTGCGGGGGATGTGCAAGACAGATGCCAGCGGGAAAGGAGATGGGCACAAGGAGAGCGGAGGGCAATGGCGGGCGGGAGGGGTTGGAGGACACACCAGGGTCAGGACCCAACATCTGCATTCCCCCAGGTTAGATTCACACCTGACTCCAAGTCCCCCAGACTCTGTTTTCTATTCACAGCCCAGGTAAGATACACTGGGGAAAGTCCCTTTCAGAGAATCTAGTAATCTTTCCACCACTGGCAATTCTGAATTCCAGCTATTAGGCAGTAAAGTGTATCCCATGAGAGACACTACTTTTGTTTGCCATCCACCTAGCACCAGTCCAGTCCCCTCCTGTCTCACCATCAGAACCTAGTTTGGGTGGTGGTGGTGGGTTCACATGCCTGGCTCAGGCGATAGATCTTGGTGAGTGTAAGACAATGCCAGTTAGTGTGAGATAACATTGTTTCCCACTTTCCCTGCCTCCCTCCAAGCCAGTGGTAGCCATGTGACCCAGCTCTGGCCAATAAAATCTAAATATAAACCCGTCTGGCAGATTTCCAGGAAATCTTTTTAATCTTGATCAACAAAAATCAGAAACAGCTGGCACTGACCCCTCCTCCTTCCTTGAACTAGGACATAATGGCTAGTGCTTCAGCAGCCACCTTGTGGCCAGGTGGTCAGGAGAATTACAGAGACGTCAACCAAAGGGTTGACCAAAAACCAAACCAAAGCCTCTGAACCAATGCTAGGAACCTCCTTATGTGTAAGAAGCAACCCACTATCTGGTCAGTTTTCTGTTACTTACACTTGAACAGATTCCTGATACACAGGCTAAGGTATTTTATTTTCACATACCAGTAATTCAGTGATAACAGCCATAATAATTATCTTCCTGTGTATAATCATTGTTTAATCTACTGAAGACTTCCACAAAGCCTATCTAACTGGACCCACTGACATCTTGTTACCAGGCAAGTGTCTTCTCCCCATTCCTGAGATAAGAACACATACTCTGAAAGGTAAAGTGGTAAATCCAAGTGATGCCAGCCAGGCCCTCCCCAGGGCTTCCTGTAGAATCAGCACCCGGCAGCCAGGTCGAGGAGGACAGTGTAGCTTATCAGGTGGCTGAGGAGAGAGGCCATTCCAGGAGGCAGGGAGGGTGTCCCTCCCCACATGGCACACTGGCCTGTCTGTGAGCTCACACATAGAGCTCCAGGGAGCTACCTACACAAGGAGTACACGTGAGACAAGGGAGGGCAGCTGAAGGAGGCCAGAGCAGGCAGCAGAGCCAAGCTGAAAACTCCACCACTGTTACAGACTGAAGAGCGTGCCTCCAAATTCATTTGTTGAAGCCCTAACCCCCAGTGTGAGTGTATTTAGACATAGGACCCTTGGGAGGTAATTAAGCTTAAATGAGGTCTTAAGGATGGGGCCCTGATCTGATAAGATCAGTGTCCTTCCAAGAAGAGGAAGAGACACCATCTCTCTCTCTCTCTCTCTCTCTCCCCTGTACGTGCACAGAAGAGGTCAGGTTAAAACACAGCAAGAAGGTGGCCATCTTCAACCAAGGAGCATGGCCTCACCAGAAACCAGAGTGCCAGTGCCTTGATCTTGGACTTCCAGCCTCCAGAGCTGTGAGAAACAGATGTCTGTTGTTTAAGCTACCTAGTCTGTGGAGTTCTGTTAGGGCAGCCTGAGCTGATTAATACAACCACCACCTCGACTGGAAATTTCAGCAGCCTCTAAGTGCTGCTAAAATGAGCCATATCTCCAATGGTTCTGGACTAACCTTTGGAGGATCAGTGCTCCAAGGACTAACTTGGTCCCTTCTGGAATTGCTCACGAACACCAGCCTCTCTCAGCTCTGCAGCGTCGGCTAGCTCAACATTTGTGCCCAGGAGGCTCTGAACCCTGAAGGACACCCAGCAGGGCAAGGCAGGGCTCCCTCTGATGAGAAAGCCCCAAATTCAATCAGGCTCAAACCACGTGACTGCCAGCCCATGCTACATGCCCGTGGATGCAGAGGCCTTGCATGTGCACACCTCCAGAGCCAGGTCCGAGGGTGTCCTGTTGGGGGAGGGGCAGAGCAAGTAAAAAACGCATTATACACAGATCAGGCACTGCAGAGGGGGAGGGGTGCACAGATTTAACCTCCTGTCTCAGTCTCTACCATTAAGAGCAATTTAAATGACACTTGGTGGAAAAGATAATAATATTTCAGGTCAGAGGGAGATGGTGATGGCTGCAACCAGGACAGCATGGATGGAGAGAGGCGGATAGAGTGAGTAAATGAATCACGAGGACCTTGTGACTGATGTGACGTCTATACGTGTGGGGGTGTGTGTATGGTGTGTCATGTGGTGTGGGGGGATGCGTGTGTGTGACATGTGGTACATGTGGTGTATGTGGTGTGTGCACACATGTGGTAACGTGTGTGCTGTGTGTGTCTATGTGGGGGGAAGGAGGCAGTGGGAATAACAAGAATCCAAACTCCACTCCTTGTGCTGTGGGAGCACAAGGGCCCTGGTGACAGATGAGAACCAGGACACAGGTGACCATGCAGTCAGCTTGCGAGTGGGGCTGGCAGGTGTCCACCGACAATGGGGTAGGAGGGGTCCAGCTCTAGCGCTTGTGGCAGGAGAGGAATTGTATGGACGAGACGGGGCGGTCAATGGCTGTGCACAGCCCCCGACCCGGGCCTCTGGAGGAGGTCCAGCCTGGACCATCACACTGCATCCCAGACCACTGCACACTGCATTTCAGGGGACTTGGAGAGAGCCTGGGAAGTTCACTGGCCATCGCTGACTGGTTTGCCACCCTGCCCTTCCCCCCATCAACAGGGACCAAGGGCATTTAGTGCACCAAGCTGCCACCTCCTTGGGTTCTTCCGTACAGGAGGGGCATGCACATGTGTGTATAAGAGCGCACTTGTGCATGGTGTGTGCATGTGTGACTGCATGTGTGTGGCCGTGCACACATGTGGTGTGTGTGGGTGTGTGCAGCATTCATAAAATGTATGAGCATAAACTGTGGTTTGTGTGCACATGTTGTGTGTGTGTCATGAGCACACATGTCTTTTGGTCCTTTGAGGGACAGGAAACGAGAACACATGTTGGCATGGGAAGTGAAAGCATCCGGCGGGCGGCTGGAGAGGCCCTCCCGGGGCTGGGGGACACTTGGCCCATAGATGTCAGCCAGGCCCATGTGCTGCAGAGAAGAGAGCCCAGCCCCCAGGCAGGGGAGAGGAGTGGCCTCGGCCAGGGAGGGGAGGAGGGCTGGGACCGGGGCCCAGAGGCTGCGTGGTGGGAGTGCTGATGGGCCAGGGGCCCAGGGCTGGGGTGCTGATGGGCCAGTTTCTCTCTAGCCAGAGCCCTGTCCAGGCAGGGTGGCCCGAGGAGACCTGGGAGGAGGAGTGAGCGGAGAGGAAGATGCTGGGTCCCTGTGACCTGCTCTCCAGCCTCTCAGGGCGGAAGCACTGACCTGAGTCCCGCTCAGTCCCATCCCCGGGCTCACACCCCAGCTGCACGGCTGGCTCGCTTGGGGATCGTTAACAAAGATGCCCCAGGAGTGGGACCCCAGCTTCCGTATTTTTGTAAGTGTCCCTGAATTACCAGACCCAATGCCCTATCGGACCAGAATGTTCCTGCTGACCGTGTCACCAGGGAGGCCCTTTTAGGGCTTCAGCCCTCTCCCCGGAGGCCCTGTGCCCATGATGCTGATCTGCAGAATTGGGGAGTTACAGCATCTGCCGGCCGAGGGCAGCACCTTCCAAAGGGCCACCTCAGCCATCGTGAGGTCATTTGAGCGTAAAAGGGGGCAGAAGTTAAATTGTTCTTCCTCGTTTCCAGCTGTCCTTGCTGCAGGAAAGAAGCTGCAGCCTTGGGAGAGGCTTCACGGGACGGTTAAAACTCGGGCCCTGAAGCCATGTCATGGCCTCGATTAAAGGACTGATTTCTGTCTTTTGAGCCTGAACAAATTCCAGAAGAACTGCCTCATCAGAGGCATCAAGAACCCTCGCACGACGGCTGAAAGAAAAGGTGCCCACGGGGAAGAATCCGCCCAGCTGCTGTGAAGCCCCCTCCCCTGCCGTCCCCACAAGCATCTCCCTCCATCACATCACCAAGCAGGTACCCGGCCGCAGGTGTGAAGGTCAGACCCCTCCACGGTGCACCGAGCCTCATGGGACTGACATATATGGTGAGCACAGCCCTGTCTAGGGACCTGGCCCCCATCCCCCTGCCTACCCCTCAGACCCCTGCTGGCCACCTTAGCGAACTCTCCCCTTGATCCTCAGCACCTTGGCCCTAACAAGTGACGGCCTCCACTGAAATGCAGAAGTCTAGCAGTCACTTCTAAAGTGCACAAACACAGCCATGAGGTCTTAACTCATCACATGGGCTCCCTCAGGGCCCCACGCTAGGTCTTCGAGGCTGGGACATTCCCAGCCACTTCCAGAACCCAGCCCCAGACAGACAAGAGGGCAGAAGCCAGGCATCTGGTGCGGGGTCTTTCACAGGTCGGGGAGCCTGAGAGTCACGTGGTATGTGTTCTCCATGCAGATTCCCAGGCCTGGTGCCGAGACAGCCATTTGTGCGGGTGCTGGTGGGGGCCAAGGACCTGTGGGCTTCTGGGTGCCCTCCTCACGCTGATGCTGACGCATAGGGTCCTGGGCCAGACACGGAGTGTTCTACACACCAGCCAGCACAGGAAGCCTTGTATACAGGTGGAGCTCAAGAAATTGCTGCTTAGAAAGGACTAGAAAAGGAAGTAACTATGTCATAATATGCACTATATAATAATGACTTCCTTTATGACACATCCTGCAGCTTTTAGACGGGGAAGAAGCACTATTCTACTGCACCAGGATTCAGCAAATTCCATATATCGTGTACTAACTTCCCTGTAAACACTGGGCCTGAAAGATGTGTGGGGCTGGGGTAGGGGAGGACATTTTTCAAACAAGTTTGAAAAATACTGGATTCTACTTGACTAAACTGTGGGCCTTCTCAGAGTCTTTGATCCGCTAATGGGCACTGCATACCTTCAAGGACAAATTGAGAGTGTACAGAATATTTCCCAAACTTACTGAAGCCAAGCACCTTATTTTTTAATGGAACCTATTTTAGCATCATGAAACATAAATGGGGAAATCTCTAGTTCACCATTTCACAGAGTTTTCTAGTTTTCAACATGCTTCTGTAAATAAGAATCTCCTGGAATGTCCACGCCCAGTTCCTGCCTCTGCAGGCAAGTGGCTTCATTCCTGTTTTGTTGAGAATGCCTGAAGATTCCTTAACCAGGAAAGCTGGAAAGTGACCAGAGAAATTATCATATTGTCTTGGTTCTAAGACACAGGATCCTTCTGATAACAGCTTGTAGAGAAAAAAAGAAAGAAAGAAAAAAGCAGTGAGAGCATCAGTTCCAGCCAGTACGCTAGCAGCTCACACCCACCATGGTTTATTTCCAGCCCATGCTGCACAGTCACGATGGGTCAGCTGGGCTGTGCCCTAGGACCTCTCCCCATTCTGGGCCACAGGCTGATGGGGCAGCCCTCCACCCCCAACGCTGCTCATCATCAAGCAGAGGGCAGGACAGCTCTGAAGGGTCACACGCCTTCATGCAAACAGCCTGTAAGTGACACACATCACTCCCACTCAGATAACTCATGTGGCAGAACCCATCCCCCAGGCCCGCCCCACCACCCAGGCCTGGAACGCAGCCCTGCTGGGTGCCACAAGCCTGGAAAGCTGGAAAGCCTGCCCACCCTGGTCGTGGTGTGACCCTGACCACCTGGCACGTCCTAACTTCAGCAACACTAAGATATAAAGATGAATCTTAACATTTAAGAAAATGGAATTTAAAAAGTTGTGCTTAAGTTCCATGTTTCCTGACTGGTTAATATGTGCATGGGTATGAATCCGTGTACACATTGGCCAAGTATTTGTGACACGACAGCTCTGAGTGACCAACCTGCCTTGCCAAGAAGGGAGTGACCTTTCGCACACTCGGGGCCACCTGCCCTGGCTCTGGAGTCCCAGAGGCTGCAAAGGAGGCAGTCGGCCTTCCTCAGCATTTGTCCCTGGTCCCTCATCAGAGGCATGAACAAGAATTCCCAGCCTTGCCCCTGCCTCCCAGGGCCCCAGGATGCTGCATCTAGGTTTGCAATCGCCCAAATCCATGCCACGTGGAAATGTCCCTCCAAACGCCCTTTGCCAGGACATTTGTGATGCTGTGGCCATGGGCACAGTGCTTTACAGGCACCCAACTTTAGCAGGCAAAGTAACAACCCCTCACAAAGAGCTATGAATCAGATGGCCCCCAGTGCAACCATCCTGCCCCTGTGACCTCCTTGGCCCCAAATGTGGGTGACCCTTCACATCTGTCCTCCGTCTGATCATCACGGCCGTCCCTGGAGGGCAGCCGGGGTGATGTACAATCATTCTCTCTTATAGATGAACACACAGCAAGGCACCAGCTTGAGGTCACTCGGATAATTGACATTCTGGTTTTTCAGGCGTCCAGTGCTTTTGGCCCCTCTGCTGATGGCTTTCCACCAAGGCCCAGGAGAGGGTGGAACATTCTGTGGGAGTTTATTTTGAGAAGAGCCACAGACTAGATCTGCCAATCTTGGAAGGAACCTGGTAGGTTCCTTTCATTCTGCAAGTAGCACCAGGATACGAGGTGGGCAAACAGGGCGACAGCATCCCCTCCGTAGACTCCCATAGATGGTTGCTCACAAGCTGTATCACAACATGCGTGCAAGCACCTGGGAAGTATGAACGAACAGGAAGCTTCCCCTCTCACGTGGACATTTATCTGCAGCCCGTCTCTCTGCCAACAGGACCAGGGCCTCTTGAGGGAGAGCGGTCCCTCCCCACGTTCCCAAACTGCAGGGCAGGTGGCGGCTTATGCCCTGAGCCCTGCTCCTCCCCCTGGTGAAAGTGACAGGCCAGGGGTGGCTGCTCCAGTGTGGGCCCCTGCCAGCCTCCAGGACAGAAGCTGCTCCTCGCCGAGGCAAGGATGCTGCTTTGGGCGCTCCGGCTACTTTCCCACCTTGGGTCAGAAGACCTCAAGCAGTGTGCTTTGTACATGTCTACTCATCAAATTAATCTAAGGGGACATCAAACCTGGGGTGGCAGGCCCAGGTCTAGACATACAATTCCAGGCTGCCTTTCTTGGAAGGCACAAAGAAGGTATTTTATTCTTTCCTCATAAGGCCAGAAAAGAGAAGAAGGAAAAAAGCTGTCTGAAATACCAGGCTCTTTTTTTTCCTTTACAATTGATACTATTATATTAAGGAAACTTATTTTTTAAATTAGAATCATGTGTTAAATGTACATTGAGATGCTTGCTACTTGAAAGAATCCTAGAGTAAATCCTTTGGCAAACATCATTCCTGCCAGAATGTAATTTATATATATTAGAGTTATAACTGCTTTAGGTACTTAAAAAAAAAAAAAAAAGCAACAATGCAGCGTACAGGGAAATGTAAAAGATTAAAACAACAAATAAGTTCTAAGGCAGGTGCTGAGAGGCACACAGTGGGGTCCACAGCTGGGGACACAAGGCCCCACCCTCGTGGAGTCACGGTGGGTGACAGCCAGCAGGGCCCACCCACCACCTACTAAGAGGAGGGCACTAGAAAGGGGACCTGAACCTCTCATGTGACAACACATTTAAAAAGACAAGCTAATAAACAACTTTTAAAAAACCCAAACTGCCCTCTCTAGTTGAGCTCACAATGACAATAAAATTGGAGAACTGCATTCTCGGGAACCCAGATCAGAAATAAATAACAAAGCGATCAGCTCCTGGGTGTGTGTCCAGACTGAGGCCATGAAAATTGTGGTTTCTGTCTATGACAGCGTCTCCCTGGGTCCTCGGCCTGGGGGGTTTCCAAACCCTACCTATTTCAAGGTCACTCAGGTTGCTGTTCAGAGCTTTTCCTCCAAATTAAGCCATTACATTTTTTCCTCTTTGCCTTCATAGCATTCTGGCTCATTTTCCCACCACCCACAGCTCTCTGGAGACTTTGCTACAAGTCTGGAGAAGCCGGGATTGATAAAACAATGGAATTCTAAGGAAGACAGGTCCCCTTTCACAAATGAGACATCAAACACCAGGAGACTTGGTGCATTTCAGTCACGGTTTTCTGTTGTGTCATGCTCTATCCAGAAACTCAATATCATTTATAGATTAGAAGGAATTCTGTGCAATGAATGTTTCTACTCTGGCCCTTTCTTCTACTGATCATTGAAAAACCCAGGATTTTTGTTCTCCTGGAGGCCTCGCAAGTCAGGACACATGAGTGGTTTCTGAAAGCATGAACTGCTTCTGAATGGCAACCTGCACTTTCTGGGTTTTTGGCAAATCCTTTCCACAGCTAAGAAGCTGGTATACTGCCTTACCCTCTGAGGAGACAGGGGCCAGTGGATCCTGAAATTGAGCCACCAGCCACTAGCCAAACCATACCCTTGGCCTGGGCTGCAAAGGGTCCCACCTTCTCATTGACCCCAAGGTGCCACCTACCTGGCAAACCCACCCACCAGCTTCCCATCTGTACACAGAGACACACCATGCAGGCCAGGAGCAGCCTTAACACCAAATATTTTAACACAGTAATTCTATGCCGATAAACTTATCCTTAGAAAATAAAAGGACAAACACAAACAGAGGTATGAACACAAGAAGATGGTCATTGCATCTCTGTTTCTAAGGAGCAAAACAGAAGCTGAGAATTTCAACAAAAGGGTATTGTGGTCACTACTGGTGCTGCTAATGGAGCAGCCTGGCCTTCCTCCTTCCAGATGAGGGGTGATAGTGGCTGCCCTGCCCCGGGGAATAAAGCCACGGCCTTGCTTTGGCTGACAAGAAGCAGGCAGAGGTGTCCTGCCACCTCCCAGAGGGATGGCTCCCATGCGGCCCCTGCCCCTGCCCCACCCTGCAACGTTCTCTGCAGGGGCCTCTCTGTCAGTCTTGGTCCCAGAGGCCCGTGCTGACCCAGGATGGACCCGAAATGGGAGTGAGCGATAAGCCACTGCCATCCTGAAGTTGTTTGTTACCAAAGCACAACAGAGCTTACGGTGACTGACACAGAAATGAGTATCTAGTAGCGAGCTTCTGTTGTAAATAATATTAACTTATGTAGATTGGCCTCGGGGATTGGATGGAGAGGAAGGATACTCTTATCTGAGGCTGGGAGGATGAGGAAAGATTCATTGAAAGCATTTCCAGGGAACACCTGGAGGGCAGATCTTGTACTTACTAAAGGTGGAGGGCTCAGGGTCCAGCAGGTGTGGGGTTCGCTGTTTGCTGGGTTTGATTAGGTAAAACAAGAAATATGAGCTCAGAAGAGAACTCGCTGGGGCTTCCCTGGTGGCGCAATGATTAAGAATCTGCCTGCCAATGCCGGGGACACGGGTTCGAGCCCTGGTCTGGGAAGATCCCACATGCCGCGGAGCAACTAGGTCCGTGAGCCACAACTACTGAGCCTGCGCGTCTGGAGCTTGTGCTCCGCAATGGGAGAGGCCACAGCAGTAAGAGGCCCGCGTACCGCAAAAAAAAAAAAAAAAAAAAGTTAGGTTTACACTATACTGTGGTCTATTAAGTACACAATAGCATTATGTCTAAAAAAATGTATATACCTTAATTAAAATACCTTATTGCTAAAAATGCTAATCATCATCTGAGCCTTCAGCAGGTTGTAATCTTTTTGCAACAGTCACATCAAAGATCACTGATCAGGGGTTGAGATCAAGATGGTAGAGTAGGAGGACACAACAAAAATAAACCTACATGTGGAACATTCCCACTGAAGACAACCTGAAGCCTGGCAGGAAGACTCTGCTACAACCAAGGCTACAGAACAAGCCAAATGGAGTCGGGCAGGAAGGGAAGTGAGTGATCAGGTCGGGACAAGCACCCGTGGGAGGGGATATAGAAGAGGAGGGGGATTACATGGGCTCAGGGATCCTGCCTGGGAAGTGAGGAGCTGGAACCACATATTGGGCACCCAGCCTTGGGGTCTGACACCAGGTAGATGAGTCCACTGAGTTGCCCTTTCCTCTTCTTCACCCTGCCCCCAATAGGGTGATGATGGTCACTGAACATAGGAGTAGTTCGGTTCATACTTGGCTCTGGCTCTAGCCCCTCCATCTCCAGCCCCACCTCCCACCACGGTGATAGCTGCCAGCACATCCTGGGGGAAGATGTGACCCATGCTCACGTCAGATCCAGCTCTCCCACCAAAGCCACTGTACACACACGAACTGCATAGGACGTTTCCATACAAGGACACCCTTCAAGACCAGGACAGGTGACTGTTTCAACTAGTTTAATAGAGACAGTTAAACAAACTGAGAAGACAGAGGAATTTGTTACAAATGAAGGAACAATAAAAATATCTTGAAAAAACAACTAATAAAATAGAGATAAATAATTTACCAGATAAAGAGTTCAAAGAATTATTAATAAAAATGCTAACTGAACTTGGGTAAAGAATAGATGAACACAGTTTGAATTTTAACAAGGAACTAGAAAACAGAGAAAAGAATCAGTCAGAGCTGAAGAATACAATAACTAAAATGAAAAACACACTAGAAGAAACTAACAGCAGATTAGGTGATACAGAAGAATGCATAAGTGATCTGGAAGATGGTATAATGGAAATTACCTGATCAGAGCAGCAAAAAGGAAAACAAATTTTAAAAATGAGGACGCTTTAAGAAACCTCTCGTACAACATCAAGTGTACTAAACATTCACATTATAGGGGTCCCAGAAGGAGAAGAGAGAAAGTGTTCAAAAACGTATTTGATCAAATTATGGCTAAAAACTTCCTGAAGCTGAAGAAGGAAATAGACATCCAGGTACAGGAAATACAGAGAGTCCCAAACAAGACGAATCCAAACAGACCAAGACATACCATAATTAAAATGGCAAAAGTTAAAGAGAATTTTAAAGGCAGCAAGAAAGAAGCAAAGAGGCATATACAAGGGAAACCCCACAAGGCTATTTGTTTATTTTTTCTGACTTTTCTGAAGAAATTCTGCAGACCAGAAGGGGCTGGCATGATATATTTAAAATGCTGAAAGGGAAAATCCTGCAACCTAGGATACTCTATACAGCAAGGTTATCATTCTGAATTGAAGGAGAAATAAGGAACTTCTCAGACAAGCAAAAAACTAAGAGTTTCATAAATACTAAACCAACCCTGAAAGAAGTGTTAAAGGGTCTTCTCCAAGTGGAAGAGGAAAGGCTACAAAAAGTAGTAATTTACAGGAAAGGCAAAATCCCACTAGTAAAGGCAAATATATAGTAAAGGCTATGGATCAACCACTTAAATAAGCTAGTACTAAGATTAATAGACAAAAATTGTAAAATCAACTATAACTACAATAAACAGGTAAGAGATAAACATGAAGATGTAAAATATGACTTCAAAACCATAAAATGTGTGTGTGTGGGAGTACAAAATACAGATCTTTTAGAATGTGTCTGAACTTAAATGACTATCAGTTTAAAACAAGTATATATAAGTCAACACATATGAACCCCATGGTAACCACAAATTTAAAAACCTACAATAGATACACACAAAATAGAGAGAATGGAGCACAAATATACCACTAAAGAAAATCATCAAGCCACAAGGAAGAAACTAAAAGAGAAGGAACAAAAAAGAACTACAAAAACAACCAGAAAGCAAGTAACAAAATGGCAATAAGTACATACCTATCACTAATCACTTTAAATATCAATGGACTAAATGCTCCAATCAAAAGACACACAGTAGCTGACTGGATTAAAAAAAAAGACCCATCTATATGCTGCTTACAAGGGACTCACTTCGGAGCTAAGGACACACACAGACTGAAAGTGAGGGAATGGAAAAAGATATTTCATGCCAATGGAAATAAAAGAAAGCTGCGGCAGCAATACTAATAAAAGACAAAGTAGGCTTTAAAACAAAGTCTATAACGAAAGACAAAGAAGGGCATTACATAATGATAAAGGGATCAGTACAAGAGAATATAACATTTGTTAACATATATGCACCTAATATAGGTGCAACTAAATATATAAAGCAAATATTAACATATATTAAAGGGAGAAATTGACAATACAACAGTAGTAGGGGATTTTAACACTCCACTACATCAATGGACAGATCATCCACATAGAAAATCAATAAGGCAATAGTGGTTTTAAATGACATATTAAACCAGCTGGACTTAATAGATATCTACAGGCCATTCCACACAAAAATAGCAGAATATACATTCTTTTCAAGTGCATGTGAAATGTTCTCCAGGGTAGATCACATGGTAAGCCACTAAACAAGTCTCATCAAAGTTAAGAGAATAGAAACTATATCTAACATTTTTCCCAACCACAACAGTATGAAACTAGAAATGAATTACATGTAAAAAAACAGAAAAAACACAAACACACAGAGACTAAACAACACGCTACCAAAGATGGGTGAATGAAGAAATAAAGAGAAAATCATAAAATACCTTGAGAGAAATAAAAATAAAAACACAACTTTCAAAAATCTAAGGGATGCAGCAAAAGCAGTTCTAAGAGGGAATTTTAGAGTGAAATAGGTCTACCTCAAGAAACAAGAAAAATCTTAAACAACTTAATCTACCGTCTACAGGAATTAGATAAAGAAGAACAAACAAACCCCAAAGTCAGCAGAAGGAAATAATAAAGATTGAGAGGAAATAAATAAAAGAGACCAAAAGAACCCAAACAATAGAAAAGATCGATCAAACCAGAGTTGTTTTTGAAAAGATAAGCAAAATTGATAAGCCTTTAGCCAGGCTCACTAAGAACAAAAAAAGAGAGAGGCCCCAACTAAACAAAATAAGAATAAGGAGAAATTACAACCAATATTTCAAAGATACAAAAAATCAAAAGAGAATATTATGAACAGTTAAATACCAACAAATTGGTCAACATAGAAGAAATCAATAAATTTCTAGAAACATACAGTCTTCCAAGACTGAATCAGGAGGAAATAGACAATCTGAACAGATCAACCACTAGTAGTGAAATTGAATTAGTAATTAAAAAAAAAAAACTCCCTGCAAACAAAAGTCCAGGAGTGGATGGCTTCATAGGTTGAATTCTACCAAACGTATAGAGAAGAGCTAATACCTATTCTTCTCAAACTATTCCAAAAAATTGAAGAGGAAGGAACACTCCCAAATTCATTCTATGAGGCCATCATTACCCCGATACCAAAACCAGACAAAGACACTATAAAAAATAAAATTACAGGCCAATATCTCTGATGAATATAGATGCAAAAATGCTCAACAAAATATTAGCAAACCAAGTTCAACAATATATAAAAAGCATCATACACCATGATGAAGTAGAATTTATTCCAGAGATGCAGGATGGTTCAGTATCTGCAAACCAATGGATGTGCTACACTACATTAACAAAAGGAAGGATAAAAATCACATGACCATCTCAATAGTTGCAGAAAAAGTATATGACAAAATTCAATATCCATTCATGATAAAAACTCTCATCAAAGTCAATATAGAGAGAACATGTCTCAACATAATAAAGGCCATTTATGGCAAACCCACAGCTAACATTAAACTCAATGGTAAAAAGCTGAAAGCTTTTCCTTTAAAACCAGAAACAAGATAAGGATGTTCCCTCTTGCCACATGTGTTTAACGTAGTATTGGAAGTCCTAGCCACAGCAATCAGACAAGGGAAAGAAATAAAAGGTATCCAAATTGGAAGGGAAGAAGTTAACACTGTTACTATTTGCTGTTGACATGATAGTATATTTAGAAAAAACCCCAAAATCTCCACCAAAATTATGAGAACTAATATATGAATTCAGTAAAGTTTCAGGAAACAAGATTAATATACAGAAATCTGGGGACTTCTCTAGTGGCACAGTGGTTAAGAATCTGCCTGCCAATGCAGGGGACACGGGTTCGAGCCCCGGTTCGGCAAGATCCCACATGCCGCGGAGCAGCTAAGTCCATGCACCACAACTACTGAGCCAGCGGTCTAGAGCTCGTGAGCCATAACTACTGAAGCCCAGGCACCTAGAGCCCATGCTCCTCAACAAGAGAAGCCACCGCAATGAGAAGCCCATGCACTACAATGAAGAGTAGCTCCCGCTTGCTGCAACTAGAGAAAAGCCCATGCACAGCAACAAAGACCTAACACAGCCAAAAATAAATAAATATTTTTTTAAAATCTGTTGCTTTTCTATACCCTAACAATGAACTATCAGAAAGAGAAAGCAAGAAGAAGTCCATTTAAAATTTCATCAAAAGGAATAAAATACCTCGGAATAAACTTAACCATGGAGGCCAAAGACCTATACTCTGAAAACTACAGGACACTGATGAAGAAAACTGAAGATGATAAAAGAAATGGAAAGATATCCTGTGTTCATGATTTGCAAGAATTACTATTGTTAAGATGTCCATACTACCCAAAGTAATCTACAGATTTAATGCAATCCCTAGCCAAATACCCATGACATTTTTCACAGAACTAGAACAAATAATCCTAAAACTTATATGGAACCACAAAAGACCCCAAACAGCCAAAGCAGTCTTGAGAAAAAAAGGACAAAGCCACAAGTATCACGCTCTCTGACTTTAGACTATATTATATAGCTAAAGTAATCGAAACAGCATGGTACTGGCATAAAACCAGACACATAGATCAATGAAACAGAACAGAGAGCCCAGAAATAAACCCATGCACTTATCATCAATTAATTTATGACAAAGGAAACAAGAATAAAAATGGGAAAAGACTGTCTCTTCATTAAGGGGAAATGCTGGGAAAACTGAACAGCTACATGTAAAAGAATTAAATTAGAACAGTTTCTCATACCATATACAAAAATAAGCTCAAAATGGATTAAAGACCTAAATGTAAGACTGGAAGCCACAAAACTCCTAGACAAAAACATGGGCAGAACACTCTTTGACATAAACCATAGAAATATTGTTTTGGATCTGTCTCCTCCGGCAAAGGAAACAGAAGCAAAAATAAACAAATGGGACCTTATTAAACTTAAAAGCTTCTGCACAGCAAAGGAAACCACTGACAAAATGAAAACACCTATGGAAAGGGAGGAAATATTTGCAAATGCTGTGACCAACAAGGGGTTAATATCCAAAATATATGAAAAGGTCATACAGCTCAACATCAAAACAAACAACAAACAAACAACTCAATCAAAAGACAGGTAGAAGACCTGAATAGACATTTCTCCAAAGAAGACATACAGATGGTCAACAGGCACATGAAAAGATGCTCAACATCACTAATTATTAGAGACATGAAAATCAAAACAACAATGAGATATCACCTCACAGCAGTCAGAATGGCTATCATCAAAAAGTCTACAAATAACAAAAGCTGGAGAGGGTGGGAATGTAAACTGGTGCAGTTGATACAGAAAACAGTATGGAGATTCCTCAAAAAACTAAAAATAGAATTCCCATATGATCCAGTAATTCCATTCCTGAGTATATATCAAAAGAAAACAAAGACGCTAATTGGAAAAGATACATGCATCTCAACGTTCATAGCAGCACAACTTACAATAGTGAAGATATGGAAGTAACCTGTTTGTCCATCAATAGATGAATGGATAAAAATGTGGTGTGTATCTACGATGGAATATTACTCGGCCATAAAAAAGGATTGAAAATTTGCCATTTGCAGCAACATGGATGGACCTAGACATTATCATACTGAGTGGAGTAAGTCAAACAGAGAAAGAGAAATATTATATGCTATCATTTATATGTGGAATCTAAAAAATAATGCAAATGAATGAATATAACAAAACAGAATCAGACTCACAGACAACAAAGGAGCGGTTACCAGTGGGGAGAGGGGTGGTGGAGTAGGACAAGGGTAGGGGATTTGAAGGTACATACTACCATGTTGTAAAATAAATAAGCTACAAGGATATATTGTACAGCACAGGGAATGTAGCCACTATTTTAAAACAACTTTATAGTATAATCTATAAAAATACTGAATCACTATGCTGTAAACCTGAAACTAATATAATATTGTAAATCAACTATACTTAAATTAAACAAAAGAAAAAAATGATCACTGGTCACAGATCATCATAATAAATATAATAACAACGAAAAAACTTTAAATCTTGGGAGAATTACCAAAATGTGACACAGCGACAAGAAGTGAGCAAATGCTGTTGGAAAAATAGCACCAAGTGCTTGACACAGTCTCCTCACGCAAAGGAAACCACTGATTGTATAAAGATTGCCCCATATCTTCAATTTGTAAAAAAACTGAATATCTGAGAAGTGCATAAAGCAAAGTACAATAAAACGAGGTCTGCCTGTATGTACATATATTATATATATATTACATAGGCTGTGATAATGAAATTATTATCACAGCAGTTATAGCTTTATGACTGTCTTCTAAGTACACAGGTTTCCCCTTCTCTCCTGTCCTCATCACCCGGACACTGTGAAGTAGGTATCGTTCACATGGCAGAAGAGACGATGAGAGGTTGAATAAAGCTCTTGCTCTGAGTGTCAGACACAAAAGCTCATTTAGAAAGCTCACTCCTGTCCTCCTCCCCTCAAATGATATGGTTATTTGCTTCCGTTGGCAAGCTCTTAATACCTAATATCGCAGAAAGCAACAACGGAAAGTAATGACAGTACAATACAGAGACAAACCTGTAAAGATTCTCATGCAAGCAGGCAACTGAGCATATCAATTAACATCCTTTTCTTTTTAATTTATTTATTTAATTAATTTATTTTTGGCTGCATTGGGTCTTTGTTGCTGCGCGGGCTCTCTCTAGTTGTGGCGAGCGGGGGCTACTCTTCCTTGCCGTGCGCGGGCTTCTCATGGCAGTGGCTTCTCTTGCTGCGGAGCACGGGCTCTAGGCGCTGGACTTCAGTAGTTGTGGCACATGGGCTTGGTAGTTGTGGCTTGTGGGCTCTAGAGCGCAGGCTCAGTAGTTGTGGCTCACCGGCTTAGCTGCTCTGCTGCATGTGGGATCTTCCCAGACCAGGGCTCAAACCCGTGTCCCCTGCATTGGCAGGCAGATTCTTAACCACTGCACCACTCAGGAAGTCCAAACATCCTTTTCATTCTTGGACTTATCTTCACATTCCTTGAGGTTAAGTTTATCACGTGACCATGTTTTGTGCACTACATTTCATTTTTGCAGGTGTAGCGTGACACTGATGGAACCACTGCAGCTGGCGTGTACGGTGTGCCAGGCTCTGGACTGAACGATTCACAGGCAGTTATTTATCTTCATCCTGACATCACTCTATGAGGCAGACAATATCATCTTCCCACAGGGACACCCACTGCTCCCTCTAACTCAGCTCTTTACCAGGTTCGTGGTACAGGGGTACAAGGTCCCCATGTTCTTACAACAGAATCCCACTCTGCATAATATTCCATGGTGGACCAGAATACATATTATTTATCTATTCATCAGTTGATGGATATTTGGGTTGGTTCTACGTTTTGGTTATTATAAAAAACGCTACTGAACATTCACGTACAAGCCTTTGTGGGGACATACGTTTTCCCTTCTCTTCAATAGATACTCAGGAGCGGAAGTGCTGTGTCATACGGAAATTCTGTTTAACTTTTCGCGGAACTGCCAAACCGTTTTTCAAAGAGGCTACAGCATTTTATATTTCCACTAGCCATGTGCAATCGTTTCAATCTCTCTACCTCCACACCAACGCTGATCTTTTTCTTTTGGTTCTAGACATCCTAGTGCGTGTGAAGTGGTATCTCAATGCGGTTTTGATTTGCGTTTCCCCAATGACTGCATGTTGAGCATCTTTTCATGTGCCACTTATATATCATCTTTGGAGGAGTGTCTACTCAAATTTTTTGGTCTATTTTTTATTGAGCTATTATTTGTCTTTTTTATTGAGTTGTAAGAATTCTTTATATGTCCTGCATATGAGTTCTTTGATGATACAATTTTACAAGCATCTTCACTCATTCCTTGAGTTGTCTTTTTGCTGCCTTGAAGGTCTTGTTTGCAGCACAAAAGTTTTAAATTTTGATGTGGTGCAATTTATCTATTTTGTTATTTAGTTGCTTCTGCTTTTGGTGTTGTAGGTGGTAGCTTTTTGAAGTGAGAGAGCTGTTGGCGGCCATCCGCCCCCAGGTGGGTGAGGGGACTCAAGAGGGAATCAATCAGTCCACATGGAGAGAGAATGACAGTCACACAGAGAGAAATAGAGGAGAATGTGTGAGGTGGAGAAATGTGCAGGGGAGAAAGGCCTGGGCTCCCCCAGCACCGCTCTCTGGGGCCAGCACACCTGAGACCAGCTGGATGTGATAGGAACTCCTTGGAACCCTAGAGACCTGCTTCCCAGCTCTACCAGTTTCAGCTGTTTGCCAACAAAAAGACAAAGAAACAACAATGAAGAAAACAAGAACCCTGACCAGTGTACGCAGTTTAGAGATGAGAAAAAAGAGGCTCCAAGAGGATCAGGCCCCATCAAGGGACTGGGATTCCAATGCCAGCCTGTGCCCCCACCTCCAGCCTCCCCATGGGCAGGATACAAGCATCACAAAGAAGCAGACAAGCCTCTTTACTTGTAAAGAGTCTCACAGAAAACCTCCTTTCAAAAGCACACTGTTTCAGCTGCCTGGACTTTCTAACGTGAGCGAGATGAGGAATCAGAGTCAGCAGAGCCTTCATCTTCAATTCCGGAGGCCAGGAGCCCCATGAGGGGCACCGCTCATGACCGTGCTGGCTGGTGCAGTGGAATCACTCAGAAAGGAAGAGCAGGCCCATTGGAATCAAGGGGGCAAATCTTTAAGACAACACAGTAACACGAGCCCAGGAAAAATCCAGGTACAGAAAGAACCTCAAGGTAGAGGGAGGGCTGGTGGCCAAATGGAAGCTGCCGAAGTCTCCGCGGACTATGACTGGTCAAGACTCAATTTTATAAATTTTCTGTGTGGAAAACTAAAACATCTGCTGTTCCATATACAAACTACAGAGTGAAATGGAACAAAAAGCTTGACTGATGGGGGTGGGATTTCAGTGTTGAAAAACATTGGTTCAAAGGATGCTCCAGCTCGTGTTTCAAAGACAAAAAATAATGTGTCCACAGAGCACCACTCCTGGGCTCTCTCCCCATCTCTCTCTACATCAGCAACCTCCCTCCAATCACACGAACTTGGGCTTCTAGGGTGGAGGCCACCTTTCTCTCACCCCATGGGCTTCAGACTCAGAACACTCTACACACAAAGCAGTACCTCACTCTAAACAAAATAATGAATCTATATGTGATCATCAAAATGCAGATTCCCACCAACCAGTCTTGCCAACAGAGAGGATACGTTTATCCTAAAGGAATTAAAATGACTTACTAACCTGCTTCCAATAGTCACCATATCTGTGATTTCAACATCTCGTGGCAGAGAACAGGTGAACATGAAGTTAGCCAAAGTGTACTTCCAGAAGGGCAGTGCCTCCAGAACCTGATAGAAAATATCTCAACTCACTTTCTTCTCAGATAAACACAGATGAGAATCTTGGACATGAATTTAATTTCTCTTATTGCACATGTACTTTAGGATATAAAACTCTCAGAAGATAAATCCATGTAGTTCATGGGAGGCTAGAATCTCGAACTGGCTGGTCCTGGGTCATCATTAGCAGCCTAAATCACATGCTGTAAAATGTGAATTTCACAATGCTCCCAAAAGGCAGTCTTGGGATAAAGAAGATGTGGCACATATATACAATGGAATATTACTCAGCCATAAAAAGAAACGAACTTGAGTTATTTGCAGTGAGATGGATGGACCTAGAGTCTGTCATACAGAGTGAAGTAAGTCAGAAAGAGAAAAACAAATACCGTATGCTAACACATATATATGGAATCTAAAAACAAACAAAAAAAGGTTCTGAAGAACCTAGGTGCAGGACAGGAATAAAGATACAGACATAGAAAATGGACCTGAGGACACGGGGAGGGGGAAGGGTAAGCTGGGACGAAATGAGAGAGTGCCATGGACATATATACACTACCAAATATAAAATAGCTAGCTTGTGGAAAGCAGCCACATAGCACAGGGAGATTAGCTTGGTGCTTTGTGACCACCTAGAGGGGTGGGATAGGGAGGGTGGGAGGAGACACAAGAAGGAGGAGATATGGGGATATATGTATATGTATAGCTGATTCACCTTGTTATAAAGCAGAAATTAACACACCACTGTAAAGCAATTATACTCCAATAAAGATGTTAAAAAAAAGAACACCTGAAAAAAAAAAGAATTTTAACAGTTAAGAATTTTAATTTTAAAACTATGCAGAAATAATAACGATGAAAGGAAACAACTCTGTGTGAAAAGTAGGTAAGGAAAGTAGAATGACTGACTGTTCCAGAATGAGAAAAGGGGGGAAAATAGGATGAACTTTTAGCAGTTTTGTGGAAAAGGATCTTGGGAAGGAATTTTATGCATGGTCAAGCTGAGTAAGATTGGGATAAATTTATTTAAGTTAACAAATGAGTTTTAATATCAAAAGTACACTGATATAAAATTAGAATTGTTTTTCTCTCTGTTAAAAGGAAAAAGTTTTATTGGATTTTTGGTCTGCTTTTTTTTTTTGTTTTTTTGTGGTACACGGGCCTTTCACTGTTGTGGCCTCTCCCATTGAGCACAGGCTCTGGACGCGCAGGCTCAGCGGCCATGGCTCACAGGCCGAGCCCCTCCGCGGCATGTGGGATCTTTCCGGACCGGGGCACGAACCCGTGTCCCCTGCTTCGGCAGGCAGGCTCTCAACCACCGCGCCACCAGGGAAGCCCCCTGGTCTGCTTTTGATAACAGACTGTGAATTTTTTTTTTTTTTACCTTTTAAATAACTGCCTAGAAAGCCCCCACACACAAAAAAATGGGAATCTTGTTTAAAATTATAAGCTTCAACATAAAACGTGGTTGTTATAAAGCAGAAACTAACACACCATTGTAAAGCAGTTATACTCCAATAAAGATGTTAAAAAAAAAACATAAAATGTGGCTAATGGCATAAACTGTAATATGTCACTAACCTTATACCCTCAAAAATCCATCCATTCACTCATTAATTCATTCATTCATCTATCTTTCTACCTTCATTGGGCATCTTCCAGACAGTCCTAAACAATGGTTAGGTAGGTAAAAACACAAAAACACAGTCCCAGGCATGAAGAGTATAGTAGGGACAGGATTACGCAGTAGGCAGACCATCTGCTGGATTATCAACAAAGCGGGGCACCAAACACAAGGCCCTTGTTCTGTTTCTGGAACAGGACCCTTCCTGCCCAGGAATCTGCAGCATGCTCCCCAGCCTGACGGGCTCCAGATCAGCATCGGGGCCTGATCTAAGCATCTCCTCCCCGAGGTCTTCCTTAGCCACATCTCACCTCTGTTCTCCATCGCTTCACCTGCTTCATTTCCATAGCAACTCTCATCACCTGTTCATGGATGCCAGCTCACCAGGTATTCCCAATCCCTACAGCACACCGAGCATTGCTGAGCAGCACTTTTCATTAAGGACAAAGAAAGGGAAGCAAGGATGTGACAGCAAAACAGAAAGACTTGCTAAATTTCAGAGAAATGCTTCTTTGCTACAGGAGACAGCTTCTTAAAAGAGTGCTCTAAAGGTAACAAAAACACTATGAAAAGCCTTGAAGTTATAGCCCTCATTTTGTAAAAAAGCATTTTCAACTTAGTGACTATCGACTGCTCTGCTAAGAAAGATGAAGACATTATATATTTGCCTTGCCGCTCCTTTTTCCCTCCCAGTGATTTTCCTATGTTATATTACTATTTGTAAGGTTTATATTATCTATACTATGTGCTGCCACTATAACTCGCACAGATGGTCGATCTTTCTTACTTTTATATTTAAAGAGATTTGAGGTTCACCACCCATTTACAAGTGCTGAACTTTTATGCACTTCTATTTTGGCTGGATTTTGACATTCAATGGTTTTATTCAAAACCCTTATTCAGAAGGGCTCACAGAATCTAAGTTTTCTGATTTCGGGCATGCTTGAGAATATCTGTCCATCGTCTCTGTCTTTACACTAGTCAGTTTGGCTAAATAAGGAACTATTGGGACATCCATTGTTTTACTCAGAATCCAGGGTCCCTTCAGAGGGTGCAACTCAGCACAGGCTGGCCCAGCATGTTCTATCCCGACTGATGCTCCTTACCTTTTCTGCCCTGTTACTTTTTCCTTTCACCAACCCCTCCCTATTTCCTCCACCCCCAGATCCTGGCAAGCACTTTTCTACTCTCTGTTTCTGAGTTTTACTTTCTTTTTTTTTTTTTTAAGATCCCATATATAAGGGGTACCACGCAGTATTTTGTCTTTCTCTGCCTGGCTTATTTCACTTATCGTAATGTGCTCCAGGTTCATCCGTGTTGTTATAAATGGCAAGATTTGCTTCTTTCTCATGGCTGAATAATATTCCATTGTATATACATATAATATGGTGTATATATATTGTGAATAATGCTGTAATGAACATGAGAATGCAGATATATCTTTGAGATCCTGTTTTCATTTCCTTTAGATATATACCCAGAAGTAGAATTGATGGATCATATGTTAGTTCTATTTTTAATTTTTTGAGGAACCTCTATACTGTTTTCCATAGTGGCTGCACCAACTTAGGTTCCCACCAACAGTGTAGGAGGATTCCCTTTTCTCCACATCCTCGCCAATACTCACCAATATCTCTTGTCATCTTGATGATAGCCACGTGACAGGAGTAAGGTGATATCTCACTGTGATTTTAATTTGCATTTCCCTGACGATTAGCGATGTTGAACACCTTTTCACATACTTGTTGGCCATCTGTACATTTTCTTTGGAAAAATGTCTATTTGGGGCCTCTGCCCATTTTTTAATAGAATGTTTTGTTTTGTTTTGCTATTGAGTTGTATTCCATATTTTGGATATTAACCCCTTATCAAATATATGATTTGCAAATATTTTCGCCCATCCCACCAGTTGCTTTTCCAGTTTGCTGATGATTTCCTTTGCTGTGTAGAAGCTTTTAGTTTGATGTAGTTCAATTTGTCCATTTTGACTTTTGTTGCCTTTGTTTTAGGTGTCATAGCCAAAAAACCATCACCAAGACCAACATCAAGGATTTTATGCCCTGTTTTTTTTTTTTTTTTTTTTGCTTTCTGGGAGTTTTATGTTCTTACGTCTTACATTCAAGTCTTTAATCCATTTTGAGTTGGTTTTTTGGTATGGTGTAAGATAGGGGTCCAGGTTTGGTAATTTTTTTAAAAGCTTAACAAAATGCAATTCCTTATGAATGACAGAGTCAAGTTTGGCCTGGATATTTACATAGTTTTCTTTGATCATCTACTTAACTTTTCCCCTTCTTTTCTAAAACTCTGTTAGGAAATCAAATCGCGGTGACACTTGGTTCCTTTTGTGGCGTTTCCTCCATGCTGTACCTGTCCAATGAGGCCTCTGATTTTTGGCTTCTGAACTAGTCTTTGTGTTGCTATCATTTTTACTTTTTTCTCTTCTGATTTTTTCCCCTGAATCCCACCAGTGTGGGCTTTGTTCTCTTCTGTCTCACTCAATCCTCTGAATCTTTCTTCTATGCTCAAAGTCTGCTTTAGAGATCATGTTGCCAGCATTTTCCTTGAGAGTCTGGAAACTTACTTTTCTGAACTCTTGAGCTGGTCTCTGAATCATCCACATTTTCCCGCAGTCTTTGGCTTGTGTTTTTCTTTGTCTTTCTTTATTTTCAGGTTTCTCTTGTAATTCTTTTGTAGTCCTTAGTCATCCCTGAATGAGATCAGCTATTTATCAAGGAAAAAGAGTACGGAGTAAATGGCAGGATTAGGCTGAGAAAATATAAGGCTTTGATTCAAATTTGTCTGGAATATTTTCTCACTCATCTGGACTTTATTCTGTCCTGGGAACCTGTCTCCTTGAGTGTTTGGACTTCAAGTGTAGGGCTGGCTTATAACAAAGCATTCATTGCCACGCACCCACTGGGTGGGGATTTGTCACTGCTCCCTCCCAGACCTGCCTCTCCCTATTCACCTGGGGCAGGTCCCTGAGCCAGGAGCCAGGTCACATACAACACACATGGAGGAGGGCATGGTCCCTCCTCCACCGCCACCTCTGAATACCCAGTGGCACTAACCTGGCTTCATCTGAGCAGAGAAAGTGCTCACTTCCTTCTGCATTTGCTGTCCCTGATACATAGTACATGCTCAATAAACATCTGCTTCAGGAATGAAGACTGAGTTAATAAACCAGATGAAGAAAACCAAGGAGACAAACATGGAGCACAGCACACCAGGAGGCAGTCGCAGGACAGTCTGCAAGTCAAGTCCGGAGGCACGAAGCTGACAACCCCTCCTCCAGCGAGCATGGTGCTAGATCCGGGCCAGGGCTGGGGATGTGCTGGCACCTCCCACAGCTCCAGCAAGTCTCTGGCGCAGGCGTGGCCTGGGGTCATAAGTACAGTAAGGGAAGGCACTCTACACTTCATCCTGGTTCATGCCAGTTTTGTTCTGGAAGTTACTACAGTCTTCATTCTTGGTTCTGAAGGTCTCTATCCCCCACAGGGTGACAGCTCCAGGGAGCAGAGGCCACCATGCAGTGATATGAGGACACTGGAAGTCAGGATGTCACTGTAAAGGCGCCAGATGTGCTGACCTCCTCCAGGTGCACACACCTGTCTGCATCAGGCAGGGGGGAGCTTGGACACTCAGGGTCCACCTGTGTGGACCACTGGCGAGAGGGCGGCCGTTCCCCCTGCAGACCACCTCCTTTCAGCTCTGAAGAGCCCACCTGTAGCACAACGCAGGGAGGCAGAAGACACCCCAAATGACTGTGCCACAGGGAACAGAGGTTCAGAATCAGAATCTAGGCAGACAGATGGAAAAGGAAAAGGGCCCTTCCTTGACACCTGAGTTTGCTGCCTGAGATACACCTAACCCGAGACACTCCTCAACAGCCCTCAAAGCCTCCACTCAAGGCTCGGCGTGACCCCGGCAATATCTGCCTCCAGGGAGCCACTTTCCACCCTTCTCTTGAACTCTCCATGCCCACCCAGCCCCTAGCTGGGGGCTCCCACCCCTCTTCTGGGTTAAGGGACTAAGGGATGTTCCAGACCCACCTCAGGAGGCACAGATGGCTCGAGAGTGGACAGTCAGTCTCACACCACCGCCTGCCACTTACTCAGGCCTGGGTGCCTGTGTTCCGCAGCTGCTGCCCCTTGTTCACACCTGCCCTGCTCTGTGTCTTAAATCAAACCTTCAAGAAGGCAGGAGCTGGCTCTCTGAGTCTAAACACTCCTACTGAATGGTTTTAACGTGCCGTTCGCAAAGTGTGACAACAAACACTAGAGGGATTCAAATAGGCTCTGTTGTCTGTGGTCCTTGAGAAAATCCTGCTAGAAGCAGTCGTATTAATGACAATGAAAAACATGAAATAGGTGGCAAATCAATGATGTGAGCCCTAATGTCTGAGTAACACACAAAAAACGGGAAAAAATATATCCCCTGGGCCCTAAACGCCTGCAATCCCAGTGGAGAGAGAACGGAAAATATGGCAGTTGGTGCTATTATAATGTTTTAGCTCCAACAAAGTGCTTTCACATGCCTTAATGCCAATGTGTCTGACAAGGACCTTGGGTATTATCTTAATTTTACATATGAGAAAACTGAGACTCAGAGAAGTAAACTTTAAAAGATTAGAGAATGCTGCAAAATAAAACAGCCAAGGTCAATATTGGAACTAAGTAGACAGTAGCTTGGTTTTGTCCTCTGCCACAGAACCCAGGATCGTAATTAAAATTATTTCATCCTGAATGTCCACTGACAGATGAATGGATAAAGAAGATGTGATATATATATATATATATATATATATATATGTGTGTGTGTGTGTATATATATATATATCCATGCGCGCACACACACACACACACACACACACACACACACACACTGGAATACTACTCAGCCATAAAAAAGAATGAAATAATGCCATTTGCAGGAACATGGATGGACCTAGAGATTATCATACTACATGAAAGTAAGCCAGATAGAGAAAGACAAATATCATATGATATCGCTTATATGTGGAATCTGAACAAAAGATACAAGTGAACATATTTACAAAATAGAAACAGACTCACAGACATAGAAAACAAACTAATGGTTACCAAAAGGGAAAGTAGGGTAAAGGGATAAGTTAGGAGTTTGGGATTAACATATACACACTACTATACATAAAATAGATCAACAACAAGGACCTACTGTGTAGCATGCGGAACTGTACTCAATATCTTGTAATAACCTATAAGGAAAAAGAATCTAAAAAAAAATATATATATGTGTGTATATATATATATATATATATATATATATATATATATATAACTGAATCACTGTGCTGTACACCTGAAACTAACACATTATAAATCAATCATATTTCAATAAAAAAATTATTTCATCCTGTTGCTTCTCTACCGACTTCTCAGCCATGCCAGAGATGTGGTGATGGTACACAAAGATGTGAGCCACTTACAGAATCAAAGAGGAAGACAAACACTTACTGAACATGTCCTGTGTGTGGCACTGCATCAGGTGTCACCATAGGTAATTCACACAGTCATCACCATCACTCAGTGGTAGCATCACCGTTTCACGTGTAAGGAGAATGAGTGTGAGCAAACAATGCAAATATCATCTACTGTATCACCCTGGAGCAGAGCCAGGATAAGGTGATGGGCAGGAGCTTGGATGTTACCATAAAGGTGCAGTAACCAAGGCAGTGCGATACCGGCATAATGACGGACAAATGGATCAATGGAAAGAATAAAGAGCCCAGAAATAGATCCTCACTTACATGACCATTTGATTTCTGACAAAGCCACCACCACAATTCAGCATGGATAGGATGGTCTTTGCAACAAATGGTGCTGGAAAACACTGGATATCCATGTGGAAAAAAATGAACCTCAATCCCTACCCCCCACCATACGTAAAAATTAATTGAAGCTGAATCACAAACCTTGTTGTAAAAGCTTAACTAAAGAACTTCAGGAAGAACTACAGAAGAATATCTTCATGGCTTAGGGTAGGCAAAAGCTTTTTTAGGACACAGAAAGAAATAATCATAAATGATAAATGGCAAGTTAACTTCATAAACATTTTAAAATTCTGCTTATCAAAGTCACAACTACAACTCAATAATATGAAGAAAAACCACCTAGTAAAAAGTGAAAGAGCTGGACAGGCACTTCAACATCATTAGTCACCAAGGAGATGCAAATTAAAACTCCAATGATATACCACTGCACACGCACTGGGATGCCTGAGAGGAAAGAAGGCTGACAGTACCGAATGTTGGCAAGGATGCAGAGCAACCAGAACCCTCCAGCCTTGTGGGTGGGGGTATGAAACAGTCTGGTGGTGTTTTACAAGCCTGCCCCATGACCCAGCAATTCCATTCCTAGGTATTAACCTAAGAGAAACAAAAGCATCTGTCTACAAAAAGCCTTGTATCAAAATGTTCACAGCTGCCCTATTCATAAGAGCCCCAAACTGGGAACAGCTCAGCAGTTCAGAAACAAGAAAGTAGCCAAACAACCCCTGGCACAGCGAGACAATGGAACACAGACAGCAAGGAAGGGGAGCAAGCCACTGATAAAGCAACAATACGGATGAATCGGATGAATCGCAGAAACCTCACACTGAGCGGAGATGAGCACCTACTGCCTGGTTCCTTTCAGAGAAAGCTCTACAACTGGCGAAATTAACCTATGGTGGAGAAATCAAAAAACATCTGCCTGTGGCGAGGAGGCTGGAGGCAGGGCCTGAGAGAACTTTGGGGCATGATGTTAATGTTAACCTTCCATAGCTTGATGAGGATGTGTATTACACAGATGCATGTATTTGTCAAGACTCGGCTCAGAATCTAGACCTTCCCCCAGCCTCTGTCCAGCCTGAACCAGAGGTACTTCCAGCATCCTGCCCTCTCACTGGGGCCCCATCGACTACACCAGTGTTGAGTGATGGGGAGCCAGACAAATGTATGGGGGCTCAGGGGACAGAACCTGAAACAGAACCTAAAGTGCCCGAGGGTGTCATAAGTGACCCACAGGAAGGAGTGAGTGGTCCCTTGATCTCCAGATAGGCACACAACCATGATACTTTTAAACAATTTTGGCAGAATACATATAACATACAACTTACCATTTTAACCACTTTTAAGTGTACAGTTCAGTGGCATTCATTATATTGATACTGCCGTGCAACCATCACCACCATCCATCTCCAGAACTTCTGCATCTTCCCAAACTGAAACTCTATACCTCTTAAAAACAATAACTCCCCTTTCTCTCCTTCCCCAGTGCCTGGCATCCACCATCTACTTCCTATCTCTATAAATGTGACTACTCTAGGGACCTCACTGAGTGCAATCACAGTATTTCTCCTGTTGTGACTGGCTTATTTCACTGAGCATGATGTCCTCAAGGTTCATCCATGTTCTAACAAGTGTCAGAACTTCCTTTTTAAGGCTAATACCCCATTTGATGCAGATACCGCATTTTGTTTATCTGTTCATCTGTCAATGGACACTTGGGTTGTTTCCACCTTTTGCCTACTGTGAATAATGCTGCTATGAATATGGGTGTACAAATATCTTTTAGAGTCCTTGCTTTTACTTCTTTTGGGTACATATGCAGAAGGAGGATTGCTAGATCATATGGTAAATCTATTTTTATTTTTTTGAGGAACCACTGTACCTTATTCCAAAGCGGCTGTACCATTTTATACTCTCACCAGCAGTGCAAAGGGTTACAATTTTTACAAATCTTGGTCCCAACACTTGTTACTTTCTGAGAGTGTTTTGTTGGGGAGGGGATGATAGCCATTCTAACAGAGGTGAGGTAATATCCTTAATACCTTAAAAAAAGAGAAGCAGTTCTATGCTCCTTCCCCACAGGAAAATAAAGGGAGCTTATTGACAGCATAATTTTCCAGCAGGGCTCAGAGCCTCACTGTTGGGAACTGAGGCAGAGAAGGTGGCCCAGGGGATTAAAGGGGGCCGTATCCCCAAATCGCCTGACTCTGAGGAGTCCCCTGCATGTATGCACACGAGGCTTGGCCAACGTGTATTTAATGCAAGTGAGTGTATAATTCCTAGACAACAGAAACCAAAGCAAGTTCTTTATGTTTAAGTGTTAAAGTTAATAAACAGAACATATTTACAAAAGAAGCAATTTCCGTTTGGAAAAATATTCAGGTTTAATGGCTGCAGAAACATCCCCCCAAATGGGAATAAAATTGCAGCAAATTTTGTCCTTCCTATTTTAACTCCAAAATTATATGAAAATATACATTCTGAGCACTGAAAGACCAATTCTTAGGAAATATATATTTATGCAGATTAAGCAATAAAACATATTTAAGTCAACACAAAATGTTATACTTAACAATTTCTTGACATTTTAAGAACTGGGCCAGTTTTAAATATCCTCAGAGTTCTAGAGATATTAGAAATTATCAAATTTCTCACTTCTGTATTTTGAGTAAAATAGCCCATCACAAAGAATATTTTAACCTGTATTCTAAGTGAGTTTAGTTGGAAATTGTAGAAATCGGAGAATCAATCACAAACTTGGGAACAGCGAGTTCAGTTTTCACAAGGCATGAAGAAAATGACCCTAGAAGCTTCCACACTGCTTTCGGGTGGACCCCCAACTCATCCCCATCCACAGCCCCACATTCTTTGGGATCTTACAAATGTAACAGGAAGACCATGTGGGGCCTTCATTTTAGCTGCTGGTAAACTGCCTATAATGCTTTTTTCTGAGTGGACTTTAAGGAGTATTTGCCTTTACAAGAGCAATTCTCTTTAGCTTTGTTTTTTAGCAGAGTTGTGATTCTAACAGCTTCATGTGTCCTAAAACCAGACAAAAATACAAACAAGAGTCAGGGGCATTTCCTTCCTCTGGGTTAAAACGATATAACAGATATAAGGACACCGTCCACAGCAAAGAGGTTCAGCAATGAGGTGTGGTTTTGCCAGCTGCCTGGAACAGAATGAAAGCAGAAGAGGACAGACCAGGGGACTCTAGGGGCCAGTGCTGCTATAAAGAGAGACAGCGGGGTGATGGCTGAGAGCTCTCTCCCAAGCAGACCTCTTCCTGCTGATACCTGAAACCTCAAGGTGTTGACAGAGCTCTTCAGACCTTCTGTAGACCCATCATCTAACACAGGCGCCGCAGATGACACCAGCACAAAGCTCACTGTGGTGGGTCATTCAAGCAAAGCATGCAAGAGATAAACTCTGTTTCTACTTATACATCTGACCCAGGAGTATATAAGACATACAATGAATCTGTAGTGCATGGACACAAATTTAGGCAGCATCCGAAGAGGGTAATTGCAAATGGGACTGAGGTGGGAATACGTGGATGAGTAAGAGTTTTTATGAATCATTAGATGCCGGCAAGAGAACGAAATGAGATCACTGCCGAGTGTGAATGGGCCTTGGTGGTGCAGGGCACAAACTAGTCCTTGGAGGGGGGACTCCTGCCCAGGGCTGGACACCCTGATGCAGGCACCCATAAACACGAGAAAAAACACAAAATATTACACAAGGTCCGCCATCATGTTCACCTGCCAGGAAAAGACAACTGTCTTACATGAAATAAAACAACTGCTACAGAGTTTTGACATTCCTCTATAACTTCTGGTGCTTCTTACCTGAAAGAAAATGAGCAAGGTTCAAAGTACAGAAAAAATAAGGCAAAAATCTAGGGCTGCCAGATGAAAAACAGGTGTCTGGTTAAATATGAATTTCAGATAAACAATAAATGTTTTCTATAAGTACGTCCAGTGCAATATTTGGGACAAACTTACATGAAAACATTATCCATTATTTATCTGAAATTCAAATTTAACTAGGCACTCTGTATTTCTATTTGCTACATCTGACAACTATAAAGGAAGTATAAACTTGTTTGACCTTCCTGAAACCGTCTCTGCTGGTCAGCAGATGCAATGGGCAAGCAATGTGGAAAAAGGCAAAAATGTCACTGGGTTTTCATTGCAAATAGTAAGCCAGAGGCAGCCACGGCTGGCCATGATGGACAGGAAATGCAGTTACTGTTTCATTATTTTTTAAATTATGGTTTCCTCTTTGTTCTCCAAACTGTCCTATTTTTTTGGATCTAGATTTAAATATTTAAATATTATATATATGAGTTGAGGTGACCAACTCAATACTTTCCTCATGATCGCACTACTGCAAACCACCACCCCCCACACACAAAAAAACCTTTTTTTGTTCTCCCTGAAACCCAGCACTGTTTTATAATTTGCCTCTTATTCAAGACACACATTTCAGGCAAACTCCAAAGCTGTTATTTGGAGCTGAAATGTTTAAATACTCTCCAATGCATAATTGTAGTACAGATGTTGTCTTTCACAATTCTCTCTGGGACAGGCTATTTCAGAAGAGGTTACTTGTACAACTTAATTACTTTTCAATTCTTCTGAAGTATTTTGTTTTTCTTTTTTGCACTTTTCATGAATTTATACTATTTTAACTTGAGAATATCTAAAAAATATTTGCGGTGCAATATTTAACACATGATTCCTTTCATAAAAAGGCTTACTAAGAATATTATCAACTGATTTTATGAGGCCAGTTCCACCATGATACCAAAACCAGTCAAAGACAGTACAAAGAAAGTACCAACACCCCTCATGAACAGAGAAACAACAAACCTCCACAAAATATTAGCAAACAAAAGCTAGCAATGTATAAAAAGAATTATACACTGTGACCAAGTGGGATTTATTCCAGGGATACAAGGCTAGTTCAATATTCAAAAACCAAGCAATATAATCCACCATTTTAACAAGCTAAATATAAAAACCACATGGTCATATAGATTGCCTCAGAAAAACATTTGACAAAATCCAACATGTGCTCATGATAAAACAGTCAGCAACTAGGAATACAAGGGAACTTTCTCACACTAAGGGCATCTATGAAAACCCTACAGCTACTATCATAATTGATGGCCAAAGACTAAATGCTTTCTCCTTAAGATCAGGAACAAGAAAGGATGTCTACTCTCACCATTGCCATTCAACACAGTATTAGTTCTAGCAAGTACAATAAGGTGTAAAAAGAAAATAAAAGGCGTATAGGTTGAAAAAGAAGAAATAAAGCTCTTTACGGATAATGAAATAGTCTACACAGAAAATCCTAAGGAATCTACAGAAAATCTGCTAGAACTCAATGAATTCAGCAAGGTCACAGGATAAGAGATCGACATACAAATAACAACAGTGTTTCTACATACTAGCAATGCACATGCGGAAAGTGGATAAACACGATATGATTTACAATCATTCAGATAAAATAAAATACTTAGGTGTCAACTGAATAAACATGTATGGGATATATATTGAATTTTATGAAATGATGAAAGAAAATCAAAGAAGACTGAAATAAATTGAGAGACAAAGCATGTTCATGGGTTAGAAGGCTCAACATAGTAAATATGTTGATTCTATCCAAATCCCTACTGAAATCCCAGCAAGCTGTTTTTAATAGATATAGACAAGCTTATTCTAAAATATTTATGTAAAGGCAAAGGAACTGGAATAGCTAAAATAATTTTGAAAAAAAAAGAATGGGTTGAGTTATTTGTAGTGAGGTGGATGGACATAGAGTCTGTCATACAGAGTGAAGTAAGTCAGAAAGAGAAAAACAAATACGTATGCTAACACATATATATGGAATCTAAGAAAAAAAAAAAAAGGTCATGAAGAACCTCGGGGTAAGACAGGAATAAAGACACAGACCTACTAGAGAATGGACTTGAGGATATGGGGAGGGAGAACGGTAAGCTGTGACAAAGTGAGAGGGTGGCATGGACATATATACACTACCAAACGTAAAATAGATAGCTAGTGGGAAGCAGCCGCATAGCACAGGGAGATCAGCTCGGTGGTTTGTGACCACCTAGAGGGGTGGGATAGGGAGGGTGGAAGGAAGGGAGACGCAAGAGGCAAGAGATATGGGAACATATGTATATGTATAACTGATTCACTTTGTTATAAAGCAGAAACTAACACACCATTGTAAAGCAATTATACTCCAATAAAGATGTTAATAAATAAATAGATAAATAAGGAAAAAAAAAAAGAATGGGATGAGAGGCATCACTGTACTTGAGACTAGGGCTTACCATAATGCTGCAGTAACCGACACGGTGAAGTATTAGCAGAAAGCAGACAAGTAGATCAGTGGAACAGAAATAAAAACAAAACAAAACAGAAACAGACCCACACAAGTACAGCCAACTGATTCTGACAACAGTGAAAATACAGTTCAATGGAGGAAGGCTCATCTTTTCAACCAGGAGTGCTGGGGCAATTGGACATGCACAGGCAGAACACTGAAATTCCACCTAAACATCACACCTGAACAAATTAGCTCAAATGGATCAGAGATACAAACGTAAAATGTAAAACTATAAAATTTTAGAAGAACATAGGAAATCTTCAGGAGCTAGCCTAGGTGAAAAGTTCTTAGACATGACACCAATAGCTAAAATTAATAAATTGGACTTCATCAAAATTAAAAACAGAAACAAAAATAACTTTTGTTCTGCAGAAAACCCTATAACAGAGCTCAAGCTTAGACATCACTATGTCAGCCACCGGCACATCCCCCAGGGGTCAGGCCAGAGCTTGGCACCACTCGCACATCATCCTCTGTCTCACATCTGTCCACCTCATCCCACCGACCAGATGCCAAAGCCAGGCCTCTCTCCTCCTCTATCACACGAGTCTAAACTGCCCTCAACCCTCTCTAGGACCTGCAGGGCTGTGAGACCTCAGTGATCCCAAGGACCCCTCCCCACTACTCCTCAGTGATCCTGAGGACCACCCCCTCCACTCTCAGTGATCTGGAGGACCCCCACCATCCTAATTGAGCTCCAGGGTCCTCCCTTATAATCGATTCCCCACACCCTCCACAAGAGAGACCTTTGTCAAATGCACATCCGATCACGATCCAGACCTGATTCTTTGAGACCCCAAAACATTAAAGCAGATTTGACGGATCAGGTGACCCAACAGCTGAACTGGGGTGGGAGTTGCATGATGCTGAGTGTGCTGCCCTCCCAGCCAGTGTCTGTGTGCTCCCAAGGGCACAGCTGGTGGGCGTCCAGGCCCCCTCTAGCTACAGCATGGCTTTAAGCACAATGTTGAGGCCAGCAGCATCCCCTCCCCTCCTCCCCCTGGCCAGCAGCCACCACCGGGAACCATGCTGCTTTCTACAGTGGGTGGGCACTAGCCTGAGTGCTGGATGTCCCCACCCTGCAGTGACAAAGCCACCCAGTGGCGGCCACTTTGGGGAGCAGGACCTCCCATTCACGTGCTGTCCCTTCTTCTGCCATTGCTGGTAGCAGGACTGCCAGCATGTTGAGGGTCCCTGGACCACACAACAAAGAATGACCAATGAGATGAGGGCTCAAAGGGATTTTAATTTGAACTCCGAAGGGAATACACCATCATCTGAGGCTCTGAAATAGTGGAGTCAAACATGTCCCCAAAGACACACCCCTTCCTGAAGGCAGCACCAGCCCTGCTAAGCACAGGCATAGAGTCTGACCGCAGGCCTGGGGGGGTCACAGGGGCATACTCGGGGCTGACACCCAGCCTTTATATCCAACCACATGCCAGGGGAACTTACCATCACCGGTCACCGTGACGGTGTTTCAAAACTGTAAGCACACATGAATTTGAAATTTAGGGCACATGGTTGGATGTAAAGGCCAAGGAAGAAGTTCCACCCCGTGTCTCTGTAGCCCTGGTCTAACACCTGGTTTCTTGCTACCACAGTGAGGAACTGGCGTGTCTCCTGCAGGATTCTTAGGAAGAACAAAAGTGTCCACATCCATGAGAAAAACTGACCTGGGATCACTGACTGTGAGATGTAGACTCTTACATCAAGGCTGAGATCCTCACGCATTAATTAAAAGTCTTAGTCGCTTGATTGGGAGTGATATGATTTGTATCACTTACATAGATACAAAATGGTAAATGACACAGGAAGTTGCTTTATTTACCTAAAAAAACCAATTTAGGGGTTATTTTTTCGTTGTTTTATGTTTTTAGCTCTTTAACTTGGTCAGAACTGAACTAAACAATTTGCACAAAATAAAATCTCTTTTGATAATAAAACTAACTAATTTTAACTGGTATTCACCATTAAAGATTTCAAGATACAGGCAGCAGTTTCTGAAATAATTTTACAGAATATTCAACAGTCACAGCGCAAAGCTCACTCTGCAAACAACAGAAGTCTGTTTTTTATTGGAACCACCAAAGGTAATTTTGAAGGTTATCAAGCTTCCTTTAATGATAGACATACCATGAAGTTAACTAGACTATTTCTCTGTCTATTTATTTCTTCCTTTCATAGACACCAGTAGTTTTGGAAAATACACTTTTAACTCTCAGGTTTCAGAAAATACCACACACGAACAGGAAAGGTTAAAATCTATACTACTGCCAAATGTTCTCGAACATTTAGATTTCACATGACTCGACCGACTATATCCCATTACCTCAATTTCCTAAAATAACTTTTTAGAATCGGTGCAAACTAGCACATAAAGGGATACCCAAAATGACGGGCTAGTGATGGTTTCACACTGGTGGGACCACCAGTCCTGTACCATCACCTGTGCAAGACGGAGATGTAAAGGCTCCCCTCTGCCAAGCCCAAAGGAGTCAGTTGCTTAGGTCGCTATTAAAGGTCGCTGTAAAATACAGTACCACCTTTCAATTATCTGCTTAATAAACAGAGGAGGGGGCTGCAGTGCAGCAGAGTATCACAGGGTTTGTGCCAGAAGATGTGGGCCAGGCCCCCTTTTCTTATTAGTCAAGTTGAGACCCTAGGCCACATACTTAACTTGAACCTTGGTTTCATCATCTGTGACAAGAGGGTAACCCTGTCCCTTCTCTCCCACCTCAGAGGGTGTGGAGGTGATGCTGACCGAAGCCTGGGTTAAGTCATGAGGTGCCCAGGACATGACACATGCATGGCGGGTTTCCTTAGCACCCAGGGCCGTCCTGAGACAGAGCTTAATACAAGTGCAGCCTCTGCAGCACGTGACAAGCAGTGATAATGTGGCGGGCCCACCCTGCCTCTGCCCGTCCCCGGGGAGTAAGGGGACATGATTCAGCCTCTTACCCAGAGTTGGTTTGTCAGGGCAGGACATGCCCTGTTGGTGGATGACATCACCTGAGCACAGGGAGAAAAGGTTACATGAGCCGCACAGCAGACAGGGGGATACCAATTGCTCATTTAAGTGCAGAATCCACCTCTGTAAAGACCAGTTCTCCCCTCTCAGATGTCTGAGAATAAATGCTGACTAAAGTGCCTTTGGATTCTTACCTGAACCCACATCAATCCAAAATACACTCTATTGCCATCAGGGCTTATTCTCTCCTCCTGGGAAACCTCAGTCTGGCCTCTACTTGCCCGGCAGAGTGCATTTTGGGGAAGCCGGAGGGTCTCCTAAACTGAAGCGCTGCAGTCCCGTGACCCAGCACTTTCACTCCCAGGTGTGCTCCCAACAGAAATGCAGCTGAATGTCCAGCAGAAGACATTGTCCAGGATGGCCCCCTGCTCCAAGAGCCCACCCTGCAAAACCCCCCCAACATCCATCAGCAGGGAATGTCATCTATTCACACAGCACTGGGAATGAACGAGTAACAATGACACATGGGTACCTGGATGGACCCCACCAACACCCCAAGGAGCCGAAGGAGCTGGAGGAAGAGCATGCGCTGTGGGATCTCACAGACGGGAAGCGCAGCAGCCACGCGGGTGTGTGGCATGAGATGTGGAGGCAGCGGTGGCCCGGGGGGCAGTGTGATCACAGGCACGTGCTCAGTTTGTGTGTGCGCTTATGCCGTGCACCTCTCTGCCTGAGGCTACACTTGCACAAAAGGCTGCAAGTCAGGGAGAGGGGACGGTTCTGTCATCCACTCCCAGGAGTTGGTTTTGTCAGGCAGGCAAGAGGACAGATATCCTCAGCCAGTAGTGAGGACAACTCCTGGGGGACTCACTGCGCCCCCTGCCCTCTGAGGGCCAGTTTCAGCAGATTGTGCCGTGGGGTCAGGGGGTGTGGGGCAAGAGGACCCTCCACAGGCCAGGAATTAAGGCCATTTAATCAGATTGCAAATGCACTCCGTATCCTGACAAGATTCATGACTCTCCAAATTTATAGTGAGTCACCTGTGATCTTGTCAAAACTGTGACAAAACCCTGACCTACTTAGTGCTGGGAAAGCGCCTGGAAATGACATCGCCGCTTCCCTATTTAAAGCATGTCTCTCATGACTGAAGCAAGAACGGAACAAAAGAAAACCCCCAATTCATCGCGTTCCAAAAGATGGGTTTACCTTTGCTACCTGTCCCCAAAGATCCCAAACGATAATGAAACATAAATTGCAATGAACGCTCCTGGTACCCATAAGGGAGGTCTGAGATGCTGCTGGGTGCGTGTCCAACCTCACAATGCAGCTGTGCAGACCTCACTCAATAAAGGAAACAAAGACAGGAAGGCCAACCAGGCCTGGCCGCCCTGCACTGCCCCCCAGGATCACCCTCCCGACGGCCAAGGGAGACAACACCCTAGAAAAGTGCCTCGGACACAGGGAAGCCAATCTCACCCATATCCTGGGGGGGATTTCTCTTGGAAGCTTTCATCTTCCACGTGACAAGAATTTTTAAAATGGTTTCTTCAAAAATGAAAACTACAATCGAGCCTTCATTAACCTGGTCTCTTTAAAACACGTTCTGACAGTGATTTTTTTCTACCTGTGCTATGTTTCCAGCTCTTCCTTTAAAAATTTATAACTTAAAAGTCAGACAAAGACAAATATCATATGCTATCACTTATATGTGGAATCTAAAATATGATACAAATTAACTAAGCTACAAAACAGAAACAGATTCACAGACATAGAAAACAAACCTATGGTTATCAAAGGGGAAAGGGGCAGGGGAGGGATAAATTAGGAGTTTGGAATGAACAGATACACACTATTATATACAAAATAAACAAGGTCCTACTGTATAGCCCAGGGAACTATATTCAATATGCTGTAACAAACCATAATGGAAAAGAATATGAAAAAAAAATTACAACTTAAAATGAAAGTGGATACCATGTCCACTTGACAGGCTCACAGCAGGCAATGGTCATGTTTCCTGCAAACATCTGCAGCAGCATCGCAGATGGGCCCTTGCTGGGCTTGATGACTACGCACAAACCCTGGCTGTGTCACAGTAATCCTTTTTGGCCTGTTTATTTATTTATTTCTGTCTTATGACTCAAACAAAATAGTTTAAGGACTAGCAGGGCCAGCCTGTCACAATCAGCGTGCAGCCCATCCTGTGTGGGGTGGGTTCTGAGCTCGCACCAAAGTGCCTTCGATGACCTGGGATGCCCCGGAGTCACGGAGGCTCCAGCTAACACAGGGCCTGTGTGAGGACCGCCCTGCCAGGCCGGTGAGTGGGACACACCCTGGAGCTTTCAAATCAAATCCCCTCTGTGAAGTCCAGCAAAACCTACAAGGACACGCTCACTGTGATGGGAAATCTGAAAACCAGGGCAGGACAATGACCCTTCATCACCTCCTCATCGTCTGGAAACGTCTTTCACAACCTCCCAGAGGACTTGAGCTTTCCTCTACCCTCAGACCCTGAGCCAGGGCCATGAGGATGGGGGGTGGGGGATGGCCCCATTCTTGCCTCCTCCACAGCCTCTCCTTCTCTGGACCCCACAGGCAGAGGCTGGCCTGGTGGTCCAGGTACCCACACCATGGCACAAAATGCAACAGAAAAGGAAACCAAGAATCACAAACAGTTCCACAGCCCCCCGACACAGCTGCATCTGCCTGTCTCCCCCAGGTCCTGACACACAGCCCAGGGGCTCTCAGGACATCTGATTCCACAGACCATAGAGGGCACCCCCAAAGGGTAAGGATTCATATAGAGGCTTTGTTTTGTTAAGTAAGAAATATTAAATTACAAATTAAACCCTCCCAACCTTGCACAAGGGTAAGAGCTAGTACCAGGTAGACAGGTGGGCCCCACGGAAGGAGAACTGAGGCAAGGTCTTCCCTGCTCTGTGGGCACGGCGCTTACACACATCCTGCAGGTGCACTTGGGCCCTGCTCACCAACTAGGGCGCCACCCGAGGCCTCACTGTCCCTGTGAGCCAGAGGCGAGGTCAACTCTTACAGAGCGGCACACATGGGAGTCCGGAGACGCTGCTTCCCTGCAGCAAGCCAGCCATCCAGTCTCCCCTGCAGAGCCTGCAGGAGGCTGCTCCTCCATGCTGGGCTCCCGAGATCCCACAAATATGGTGGCTCCTTGCCATCCAAACACCTGCCTGTTCCCATCTTACTGCTTGTTTTACAACAATAATAGTAATCTTACAAAGCAGGATCCTTTGATATGTCAGCCTTCCTCATGGCACAGGGCCCTGGGCATCCCCGCACCTGCCCTGGACAGCGTACCCCTGAGCCCTGACATGTGCACACACCTTGTCCCACCCTGGGCCTCTCTCTCTCAGGGGAGGTGAACAGGAGAGGCTGCTGAGTGGCACGAGGCCTGGGGCTCCGTTCCGTTCTGCCCATGCTCAGCCCCAGCTTTCCAGCAGGCAGGTGAATGTGTGTGCACCCAGGAAATCAGCCACCTTCCCAATCCTCTGCCCTCGTGAAGCTGGCTGCACGCTGGCTCTGACCACACGACATGCCCCAGGGGGACAGGGGAACCAGTTTAGCAGGATAACCATGACTGGCACCTATTACAAATCCTGAGACCTTGGGCAAACACCCACTGTGAGGGATGTGGCCTGCCTGGGAGTCCTCGACTGTCCAGTGCTCTTCCCACCAGGCCCCTCCTAGCATCTCTAGAGACACCTCTTCCCTTACGGCAACTTCTATCCCTCCACACTGATGTGTCAGGACCCCAGGCTCTAACCTGGTCCTACACACAGTGAGGAAGGGCCTGTATAGGGGCAGAGAGGCCAGCATTCTGAGTGCAGTGATAGAGGCCAGCAGACCTTTGGGGCACTGGTGGATCTCCCCCCGGAGGAAGAGGAGGAGGGAGAGGAGGAGGAGGAGGAGAGGGAGGGGGAGGAGGAGGGGGAGGGGAGGGGGAGGGAGAAGAGGAGAGGGAGGAGGAGAGGGAGGACAACTGAGACGGGGAGGGGAGGAAAAGGAGGAGGAGGAGGGGGAGGAGGAGGGGGGAGGGGGAGGAGGAGGGGAGGAGGGGGAGGGGAGGGGAGGAGGAAGAGGGAGGGGTGGAGGAGAGAGAAGAGGAGGGGGAGGAGGAGAGGGAGGACAAGTGAGATGGGGAGGGGAGGGGAGGAGGAGGAGGGAGGGGAGGAGGAGGGAGGGGAGGAGGGAGGGGAGGAGGAGGGAGGGGAGGAGGGAGGGGAGGAGGAGGGAGGGGAGGAGGAGGGAGGGGAGGAGGGAGGGGAGGAGGAGGGAGGGGAGGAGGAGGGAGGGGAGGAGGGAGGGGAGGAGGGAGGGGAGGAGGGAGGGGAGGAGGGAGGGGAGGAGGAGGGAGAAGAAGAGGGGGAGGAGGAGAGGAAGGACAAGTGAGACGTGGAGGGGAGGGGAGAAGGAGGGGAGGAGGAGGAGGGGGAAGGCGGAGGAGCCCGGGGGCTCCAGCACACAGCTGGGCGCACAGTCCTGGGGCTGCTTGGGAGGCAGTTGTCAGGGCCGCAGCCCCAGGGGTGTGGGATCCAGGCTGCTCCCTTCTGCTCCTCTCTGCTGGCGCCGGCTCTACCTTCTGCAAGACTGGGTCTCCAGCCTCCTGCCCCTACAGCCCTGCTGCTCTTGTCCACTCTCCCAGAGGCCCACCCACTGTTAGTTGCAGTCCCTGCAGTCTCTCTCCAGCTCCTGCCTTCTGGGTCTCTCCTGTCATTCCCAGGTGCCTGACTTCTTCCATATTCCTCAATTCAAATCCCCAAGAATCCTGATCTCTGGAATCTGAGCCACACAACCTCTCCTGGTGCTGAGCTCATCCCACTGGGCTGTGGGCAGCCGCTATTCTGTCTATGGCCCAGACTGTCCTTTAACTTCCTTTGGTGGAGGCCCGTGGAGGAAGGATGTGGAATCATAAACTCCTTGGGTACACTGTTACCAACTAAGTTCAGAAAGCTGGTATGATCGTGTGTGAAAGAGACCAGAGTAAAATCACCCAGGTGGCCCCCTGAAAACCAGAAGAACAGGACAAAAAGGAGGACTCTGGCAGTGGCATCAGGAACAGGAACAGGCTTTCCTGTGTGTGGTGACCTGCCACGCTGCGCGGGATGACCCATCATCTGACCTGGAGCGTGTCCCCTGCAGGGCCATGCACCCAGCCCTCAGGAGCCCACGATCGATCCGTTATCGTTCACCGACTACAGCACGTTCAGCCCATGCAGTGTCACGTAGCCGTAAGGACCTCACTTTAAGGCTATTTAGTAATGTAGAAAAGGCTCAAGAAATAATGCCAAGTGAAGAGGAAAACAAAACCAGAGGAAAAATTCTTTGCACATGATTACTTCTTCTCCAGTGGGTATTTTTCCAAAGGGTATTTGTTACTTTTGGGGAAAAGCAAGTCTTTAGACACAATGTCTGTTGAATGAATGAGATGACAGAAAGTCAAGGGCAGCACAATTTTGCAAAAAATTAAATGCACAAACAGAGTCAATAAAATGCCGAGGGTTGCCCCACCGCTCCTTGGCCTGGAGGGGACACTGTAGAGTCCTCCCTGCCCTCCTGCCAAGCTACGATGAGGAAGCGGGCTGCCCAGCAGGTCTGCCAACCCTTCTGGGTGGACGAGGCTGCACTGAACGAGCCATGTGTGTCAGGGCAGCAGAGGTGGTCAGACTGCAGAGGAAGTTCAAGATGTAACAGGGACACCTGGGGACATTTTACATAAATGCACGACCACTTTAAACCTTCCAGGAGTAAATACAGTTACCCCTCCGTATCCATGGAAGGTTGGTTCCAGGACTCCTGAGGATACCAAAATCCACAGATGCTCAAGTCCCTTATATAAAATGGTGTCATATTTGCAAATAACTCACTGAACATCCTCCCCTATTCTTTAAATCATCCTTAGATTACTTATAATACCTAACACAACGTAAATGCTGTGTAAATAGCTGCCAGAGTACAATTAATTCAAGTTTCACTCTTTGGAACTTTCTGGAATATTTCTTAGAACATAATTGATTGTGGTTGGTTACATGCATGAATGCCAAACCTGAGGATACAGAGGGCCTACTGTACAGTGATCGGAGACTTGGGCTCCCGAGACAGTGCTGCCTCGTTCCCAACGCGCAGTAGAACAGTGTCCAGAGCAGGACGGTGGCACACACTTGCCCACCACTGAGCATACGATGGAAATGAATGAAGGGTGCAGGAACATGTCAGAGCATGACGGGGGCTCTCCTGCACTGAGTACAACACATGATGGTCCCACCCTTTACAACCAGGAGAAGAAGGCTACTTGTGAAGGCTCCAGGTCACAGTGACATGGTAATGAGTGCTACACTCCAGGGAAGCAACAAAATGACCTCAGGCTCCCAAATCTACTATGTGTTTGTGTGTGGGGGGAGGTACTGCAAGGCTTTATGGGGGCACTAATGGTGCAAGGGCTTGCAACACAGCTAAGTCCCTTCTTCTGGAAATCTAAAGAGCTCTTCAAATGTCATGGCCATGAAAAGCACGGTCACCATGAGGAGGCGTCCCGTGGGTGAGATGCACCAACACACGAAGACTGGCAGCCCGCCTTTTGGGAGCTCCTGGGAGAGCACACACTGTGATGTAGGGCACAGTTCACAGGTGCCGTGAGTGAGGAAACTGTAAAAGGCACCATAGGAGAGGCAGGGGTTGGCACTGGAAGGGAGGGCTCTGCATCCAGGGAAGGGCAGGGGAGCCAGCAACCAAGATATGGCAAGAGAACCATGGGGTGTACCTGGGACAAGGGGGCGGGGGTGGGCCAGTCTGCTTGGGGGAAGTGTCTAACCCTGAACTTCAAGTAATGGTTCCCCAGCTCTAGGCAATACTCTAAAATGCTTTGTGATTTTTTTTTTAAGTTTTCTATAGTTAAAACCTCAGATAACATCCACATAACAGGCTCAAGAATACTCCAGCCATCAGTGTATGGTCTGCCTTCCTCCTTTCTCTGCGCTGACTCAGCACTGATTCCTGAGGTATCTTGTGCTCTTCTACACCCAATGCTTTGCATTTGATCAGGTTGATATGATAAAAAGAAGCAAACAAAGGAGCTTCCAGAAAATGCAGCAGACTCAGTTGGGAAAGGCCTGCCAGTCCTTTGCCTCTGTACAGCCGACAGAGCCCGCCGATGGGGCCAACATTGCTCTAGCCACCACAGGGCACTGTCAGGAAACCGCTCACCAGGCATTCCCAGGCCTCGGCACACAAATGTACTGGCCATTGCCCTGTCCTTTAGTGGCTCCACTCTCCAAGCTGGTCCCAACTTCAGAGTGAGCCACCCATTCAATAGGTGAACAGGATCTGTGTCTTGTGACCAGTCCTGTCCTGACGCCCCACCCACTGCATCCCCGCCACATACAAAGCACTTCCACAGCCCTCGCTGTAGGTTGCATGACAAACCATTGAAGGGCAAAGGCTCAGAGGGCACTCAGTTCAGACAGCCACAGTCTCCAAAACCACCAACCCGAGGAGCTGACACGCAAGGTGACCCTGGACTCACAGCCCCCTGGAGACCTGACAGAAGCAAATACAATCTCACTGGCCAGATGCACACACCCTAATGCCAAGCAAAGACAAGGCTGCAATCAAGTGAGGAAACACAAGAAGCAGCGACTCCCCAAGAACAGGGCCAGCAGACCCAGCAAACAGTAACATCAGACAAAAACCCCTAACTCACCACCATCGAGAAGTTCAGGTAACAAATTGTGAATCAGAGACCATAACATACTGTTTTAAATGATGGATTCAAGCACTTCTTAAAGTGATCAAAACCCTAAGTAAACAATATGATACCTTTCAAAAAGACCAAGGATATGGGAAATTAAGAGCATTTATGGAAATGAGCAACATAATCACAGAAACCAAAATCCAAGTGGCTGGTCTTTACAGTGGGTTTGATGTGGGTTGGGCAGAGGGCAGATCAGCCAAGTGGAAGGCAGCACTGAGGAAAGCCCTTAGACGAAGGCATAATGCAAGAGAATCGCTGAAAAATCAGAACGATGGAACAAAAAGGACCAATAAATGACAAACTGAGAGAGGAAGGAAGAGAGGGAAGTGGTAACAAGCAATCTTTGGAGAGCTAAAAGCTAATGTCATGGAACTGATCCCAGCATGAATCATCCCTGGGGGAGGCCCAGAGGAGCAGGCAAGAGGATAGCTCGTTCTCTCATCTTCCCAGATGTCCAAGGAAGCTTCAGGAAGACGACAAGGCTACGTTCCCTGAGGTCTCACACATTCTGGTTGTACAGGTGACCCCGGGATGTGGTCTTTCTCAAATACCAGGTACATTCTGTCCTTCCTCCACACTGGCGAAAGCACAGTGATCATTTCACCTGATTCTTGAGTGCTACTGACCTTCTGTCTACAGGGATGCAGGGCTTGGCCCTGCTGGCCTCTCTGAAGCCATGGTCCACCAGTTACTCATCCCCATGAATGACAACCCTGTGGACCCTACAAACTGGAAGGCAGGCAGAGAAAAAGAAAAATATTTAAAGACTCCAGTTTACTATCTTTTTAGTGCATGGTGGATTTCTCTCCCAGCAACTGAAGACGTGAGCAGGGGCATTCCTCTCCTTGTACACTGCTTGGCTGGCAGGCAGCCCAGAGGCAACAAGCTGGAGGGGCTCTGTGCGCATAGGACAGCCCAAAGTAGGTCTGGCTGGGGCAAAATCCTCACAAGCTCTCACTCCTCAGGATTTAGGGCTTCCTACTTTTAAGTTGCCACGGCTTTTAAAAGACAGAAAAACACTGCAAAACTAAGGGCTATTAACATACAACTATTTAAAATTGAATATTTAAAACAAACATATCTTAGATTGCTGCCAAGTAAGCTGTTCCAAACATAGTTGGAGCCAACAGATTTGCGCACACAAAGAGCCTGTAAAAGAATGCCAAAAGTTCATAAGCTTCAACTCAGCCCAGCAAAGTAAGTGCACACCTCCTGGCTGTAAAGGAACAGGTCAACTGTGAAGGCAGCTTGTGCTTCGTAAGACAGACAAATGGCATTCCAGGTGCCCCCAGACCGGCTCAGCGGGCAAGTGGGGACGAAAGGTGACACCCGTCTCACAGGATGTCTGTGAAATTTAAACCAGATAATGTTGGAAAAACACATGGCAATCACTGGAGGCTATTCTACTGTTTAGGGATTACAGCATTAATGTAATATTCATTAGTGATTAAAGCAGCAAGTGTTCATTCAAGGCTTTATTGATTAACGTCTAAAAAGCCACATAGATTTCTGAGATACAGGCAGTGAGTCCAAGGCTGCTGGGGTGTGGCAGGGGTAGGATCAGGCCCCAGAGGTAAGGGAGGCTTGGGTCAGATATCCAGTGTGGCACTTGTCTGCCTCCTTCCCCCAGGCTGCTAGCAGGGGAGGCCTGGGGGCCCTCGGAAAGGCCAGATCTTTGTACAATAGCTTGTCTAATCTAAACGAAGGGCTTTTATGGAAACATGTTCTGGAGTAAAACAAAAGCTCTTCTTAGAAAAGGAACCACAAAGTCACAAGTGCTGAACAATGCCCAGCCCCCAAGAGAAACGGCGACCCCATTCCTCTCTCTCAAAGCACAAGGAGCTCCCCAAAGATTATAAGCAAGATCCCTAGGCATCTACACCACCATCCACCAGACAGCAGTTTCCAGGGACTGGCTTACTCCTCCACGCTTGCTTTGAAAGCCCCCAAAACAATGAAAACGGAGAGAGAGAACTAGAAAGAGAAATATATTCCACTTTCAACAAATCAGGAAAACAGACACTAGCAGAGAGCACAAATCCCTGGGTGGACCAGACCAATGGAACCAGGAACGCACAGAGCAAGCCAGAGCCCCCATCCTGACCCCTGGGGAGATACAGACCTTGAGATGGCTGCTTGCGAAGGATCACATAGACATGGGAGCAGAGCCACTGAGCAGACCGTGGCCTGTGGACTTGGCCTCATACACAGAGAGAAACAGGCAGCAACTATGGGATAGAAGCACAAAGACCTGCTAGGAGCAATGCCCAATTTATACATGAAGATCTGGGGAATGCAGCCCTCCGGCTGGGCAAAGGAAATGTATTCGGAGAGAGTGTATTCCAGACCACAAACTTGAAATGAAGTGCACCCCCATCCTATTCTTCAACAAAGAACTGACTAAAGTCACCAAGTAACCAGCTCTGGAATCAGGCACAGAAATAGGGTGGGGGAGGAGGGTAAGCACGGGCAGACCCAGAGGAAAGCCTCGTAAGGAAATAGGAGAAGAGCTTTTTTAGTAACATACCCCTCACAGTCTCTGTAAGCTTCCTATTATTACTGCAACAAATCACAACAAACCTGGTGGCTTAAAACAAGAGAAATGTATCATCCTACAGTTCTAGAGGTTAGACCTCTGAAATGGGTCTCACGGGGCTAAAACCAAAGTATTGCAGGATGGTGTTCCTTCTGGAGGCTCCGGGGGGAATGTGCGCCTGCCTTTTACAGTTTCTAGGGGCTGCTCTGGTTCCTCGGCCGGTGGTCCCCTTCCAGGAACCGCATCCCCCGACCTCTGCTTCCAGCGTCAGGTCTGCTCTGACTTTGCCCCTCCTGCCTCCCTTGGGGTTACATCAGGCCCACAATGGATAATTCAGGCCAATCTCCCCATCTCAAGATTCTTAACTTAATTACATCTGCAAAGTCTCCTTTTCCATATAAAATAACATATTCCCAGGTTCTGGGGATTGGGACATGAACGTCTTTGGGAGTCATGATTCCAGCCACCGCAGGAAGCCCCTTTTTCCTTGCCATGTCCAGCCTGGAGGGCACACACATGCATTGGCTCATGGCTTCCTGCTGCCAACAACATCAGTACCAGTCTGATGCCTCTCTGGTCCTCCCTCTTCCACTTTCATGGACCCTCTGATTACACTGGGTCCACTCAGGATAACCCAGGATAATCCCTCTACTTCGAGGTCAGCTTGTTAGCAACCTTCACTTCATATTCAATTTTACTTTTTTCAATTCCAATTCTCCCAACATATTCACAGGTTCTGGACATCAGGATATTGATATCTCTGAGGGGCCTTTACTCTGCCTACCACACTCTCCTAAAAAGATTTTTAAAAATCAAAGAAGAGAACCAACAGAAGGAGAAGAAGAGCTTGGGAAAGAAATGGAGAAAAAGAAAATAAATGAGCTAGGGATGATGACCACATTATAAGCCATTAAAAAATAGAATAGGGCTTCCCTGGTGGCGCAGTGGTTGAGAGTCCGCCTGCCGATGCAGGGGACACGGGTTCGTGCCCGGGTCCAGGAAGATCCCACATGCCGCGGAGCGGCTGGGCTCGTGAGCCGTGGCCGCTAAGCCTGCGCATCCGGAGCCTGTGCTCCACAACGGGAGAGGCCACAACAGTGAGAGGCCCGCGTACTGCAAAAAAACAAAAAACTAGAATAAACACAATCAACCAAACAAAGACACAAGCAAATGAAATGGCAAAGGATGTGAAATATCAAGTTTATCAAAGAGATGACAGATATAAGACCCAGAGGAAATGCTACATAGATAAAGTGACTTGTCTTTGTCAGATGATAGGGTATATTGTGTTCGGTTTAAAAGAAAGTGATACAGAAGATGAGCATACAGAAACAGCCTGGAGAAGTTACTGAATCAAAAAAATCATATGAACATCCAGGCAGAAGACAGGCTGAGCTCAAATATCTTCACAATAATGCTCAATGCTAAAAGACAGAAATATTTCTATAAAGTTTTAAAGGAAAGAGCGTGACTCAAGAGTTTTATACTCAGGCAAGAGATATTTTGAAGCTTGCAAAAATTCTCCACTGGGAGTCATGAGCCATTCGAGAGGAGAGCGGGGGATCATGACCAAGAAACTCTATCATGAACTCCAACAACTGAAAGAGGAATTGAAAGAAAGGCCTTGAGAATTCCTCAAAAATTACAGATAAAGGACCAGTACTGTGTGATCCATCTAAATGTAGCACGAAGACCATGTAACTGTGGAAAATGAGGTTTCCTACGAGGGGGCAAACAGTATGTGTCTAGACCATGTAAGCAATGGTGACATAAAAAGCAAGACAGGAGGAATGGGAGGGTGGGGGAAAGAAGGGTGGGCATGCACTTTAGTCATCTTTCAAAGCAGAACTGAACTGATATCAGTCAAGGCAGCTGGCAAACATATTTCATAGTCTCCCCCTAACTTTACAGGGACTGAATGGAGACTATAGCTTCTCCCCAGTCAATTCTTCCTCCTGAGCACCTGCCTAACCCACATGGCAGGGAGTGGACAGAGGGACACTACTTCCTGCTCATGGGCCAGCCCTACTGCAGGAACTGCCACCTGGGAGGGGCCGGCCACTACGTACTCTGGGACTATGGTTATCACTGGCTGGCCCACCCAGCCCAGGGAAGGAACATGCTGGGAACTCCAAGATAGAAGACACTAAGTTTAAATTCAGCAAATCCTTCATTATTAAATTAAATAAAATTTAAATGAGTACATTTTATTTTTTTAACATCTTTATTGGAGTATAATTGCTTTACAATGGTGTGTTAGTTTCTGCTTTATAACAAAGTGAATCAGTTATACATATACATATGTCCCCATATCTCTTCCCTCTTGCATCTCCCTCCCTCCCACCCTCCCTATGCCACCCCTCTAGGTGGTCACAAAGTACCAAGCTGATCTCCCCGTGCTATGCGGCTGCTTCCCACTAGCTATCTATTTTACATTTGGTAGTGTATGTATGTCCATGCCACTCTCTCACTTTGTCCCAGCTTCCCCTTCCCCTTCCCCGTATCCTCAAGTCCATTCTCTAGTAGGTCTGCATCTTTATTCCTGTCTTGCCCTTAGGTTCTTCTGACCTTTTTTTTTTTTTTTTAGATTCCATATATATGTGTTAGCATAGGGTATTTGTTTTTCTCTTTCTCACTTACTTCACTCTGTATGACAGACTCCAGGTCCATCCACCTCACTACAAATAACTCAATTTCGTTTCTTTTTATGGCTGAGTAATAGTCCAGCTCAATACCAAAAAAACAAACATCCCAATCCAAAAATGGGCAGAAGACCTAAATAGACATTTCTCCAAAGAAGATATACAGATTGCCAACAAACACATGAAAGAATGCTCAACATCATTAATCATTAGAGAAATGCAAATCAAAACTACAATGAGATATCATCTCACACCGGTCAGAATGGCCATCATCAAAAAATCTGCAAACAATAAATGCTGGAGAGGGTATGGAGAAAAGGGAACCCTCTTGCACTGTTGGTGGGAATGTAAATTGATATAGCCACTATGGAGAACAGTATGGAGGTTCCTTAAAAAACTAAAAATAGAACTACCATACGACCCAGCAATCCCACTACTGGGCATATACCCTGAGAAAACCATAATTCAAAAAGAGTCATGTACCAAAATGTTCATTGCAGCTCTATTTACAATAGCCAGGACATGGAAGCAACCTAAGTGTCCATCGACAGATGAATGGATAAAGAAGATGTGGCACATATATACAATGGAGTACATTTTATTTTAAATAGCACATATGACAGTCTAAAAAATGTAATAATCTCCAACATGATTAAGTGAGAATAAAGGAAACTGGAGAACAATGGACACTGTATGCTCCTATGTGTTTAAACATGAAAAAAGGAAATATACATTCTTGGGCATCCACAGAATATTTCTAGAAAGGTACAGAGGAGCAATTAACAGCAGGGCCTCTTGAGAGAGGGACTGGGCCTGGCATAAGAAAATGACTCACATTTTACTATATATTCTTGTTTTACTTGAATTCTGTTAGCCTGTGCACATACTGGCCGTCTCATTTTTTTAAGAAAATTGAATAAGCAAAGGAGAAAGGGCAAAAACTCATATGTCCCTATTTCTATGGAGTAATACCTGCCCTCCCACCTTTCTGTAGGGCTGGGGACAGGATGTGGCAAGTTCTGTATTAGCTTTGTCTTTCTAGATTTCAGTATTTCTTATGGATCGTGTTTTACAAAAAGTGTCCCCAAAACAAATGGTTTATGCTCAAAACACCAAGAGCAAAGTGCAGACAAACAGGTTCTCCTACCTCCCCTCCCCCTCCCCCCCACATCAATTAAACTCATCAGTAGTCTATTAAAAAATGAACATCGATGACACACAGTGGACAAAAGTTTGAAGGATCCTCCGGTTTGCTCCCTAAAAAGGAAAATGCACAGTGAATTCCGATGAATGTCCAAAGGGTCCAGACTGCCCTCTCCTGCTCCAGGCTGTTCTGTATCCCAGAACATCCCACAAACTCAGGAAGATGGTGCTGGTGTGACTCGCTCTGGAGCTCTCAGAGGGTCTCCTCTGTTTCCAGGGTGACCTCTCTCTGATCTCAACACAAGCACCTGTCCACCAGCCTCTGTGGTCCTCACATCAACCCCGCGAATGGAATGAGGCTCCCCCTTATTCCAGACGTGGGAACAGAGGCTCAGGGCAGTAAGACACCTCCCGGAGGTCCCCAGCGATGGGGCAGGTCTCTTCCCAACCCTGCTGAAAAGGAATGAACGCCCAGTTGGTTAGGGCTCCGTCCTGAGGGGAGAGGAGCCTGGAGAGAAGCTGTAGAGAACCGACAGGTACCCCTGGACCTGCTGTCACCTGCAGGGACGCAGTGGCTGGGAGATGACCTGACCCAGCCAGGGACTCACAGCAGGAGGCAGCACCATGGAAACAGAACACAGTGTGTCTGACCCCAAAGCACAGCCTCTCCCATACCCGTGCCCCCAGGGGGCCCAGGGATGGCAGTGTCCCACCCCCCACTGGCCTGGGCACTCAGGGGCTCCTCTGCAGGCACTTGGGTGCCTACAACCTCCCCTGTGCACTCTCTGGAAAGCAGAACATGTTGGGGATGCAGGACCCCATGGGAGTGGCTGGGCAGAGCAAGTGAAAGGCCAGCAGGTGGTCAGAGCAGGGGCCTGACCTGGACCCACTCCACTCAGTGCCCTGAATGTGGGGGCCCATCCAGCAGACACTCATGGGCTAACCTGGGCCAAGTGCCTGGAAACACACTGGGGAGGATATGGCACAGCCCCAGGGAATGGGCACGCAGCCTCAGGCCTGCTGGGTCCCTCCGAAAAGTCCCACAGCCTGACCGTGGCTGAGCCCTGCCTGCATACAGCCCATGAGTCTAGCTCTAGCCTCCTGGGCTAGCAGCAAACGTCTGGGGGCTATTCTCCTCTGTGAACCACCGGGAACCACCTAACAGCTTCATGCAAATTCTACATGTCTCCAAATGACTTAGGCTCTTTCTACATTTCCTCCAGGTTTTTATTCTTGCTTCTGAAAAGTAACTACAATAACAACAACAAAAACCTCAAAACAGTTTCTTACATTTGTATAGTCTTAATTTACAAAGTACAGCCTCATATCTAGATGAAGAAACCCAACCTGGACTTGTGAAGGGCTCTGCCTCCCTGGAGAATGTGCCTGGGTGGTGGAGGCCCCCACCCCACCTGTCCACCATGGAGGAAGTGTGACTCCTGCCTGGCTGTGCTCCGCCGATGTGATGCCTCACGTGCAGACTCCCCTCCAGCCTGGTAGCTGCCCAGAGATCATGCAGCGCCCCAGTTTTCCTTATGTCACTCATGCTCAGCCTGGGCCAGCACCCAGGACCCTCGGGGAAGGTGTGCTGCTGGGGCGACCAAACACCCATGCAAGAGGTGCTTTCTCATGCCTTTGCCCACTGGTCCACGAATACCACCAGGAATTCGGGGCAAAATGTCACTGCCCATCTCTTGGGCAACACAACGAACTGATGGGAAGAACATGAGGAACCTGGTCTTCCGTGCTGCAGGCTTGGCAGCTCTGTGAATTTAGACAGGTTGTTCCATCATGCTGGGGAGTAGATGGCCAACACACCCTCCTGCTCGGAAAATGTCTCTGCTTCTCTCTTCCTCCCTGTTAGGAAGAGTGTGACAGGAAGAATGCAAACTTTGGGGTTGGGGAAGAGGGGTCTGGGTCTCCAGACTGCTCCAAACACACCCTCAAACACTAGACTCTCCCTCTCTCTGGTGCCCTGGGCATCGCCCTACCCAGAGGGTAAATACTGATTGCAAGTCTGTTCTCAGTAATGCCCACCCTCAGCTCCCTCTAGGGACCCACACCTGGTCTCATCCAGAGCTGGGGGGTGGGGAGGGGAAGGACCACAGACCTTCCACGCTCATAAAGGGCTGTTTTGCTGAGGCAGCAGTGTTGAATCGTGAATCCCCACTTTTATCATCACGAGTACAGTGGTTCGGTTCCTTCTTGGGCAACTTTTGCAGCAGAGATAACACCGAGAGGGGACATTGACAGAGAAGGTTAATTAATTTCTTAAAAGAAAAAAATTTCCTAGCAGTACTTTATCCAGAAAGCATCGTTTTCCCACTCAATACCTGTCCATCACGGCGTCATGGTTCTGCTCTGTTAGGCGAAGTCGGGTAGATCTTATCCTCTTGCCAAACTGAAATAACAGGGAGGCAGGTGGGAAGGGATCTTGCTCAGGGGTGAGGTTGGAGGGGTCCATCAGCCCCCTGAGGACTCTCCAGAGGAGGGGGACGAGCCCAGGAGAAAGGCGTGTCAGGCAGAAGGAGGGCAGTGCTGGTCAGGGGGCCAGAGTGGGCCGCACAGTCGTCAGGGTGCGGAGGGAGGCCTAGAGGAAGCATTAGCCCCAGGGGTCCCACGTCCCGGCTGAGCGTCGATGATGCAGACTGCTTCTTTCTTCAAGGCCCCTCCCTAACCCCAGATGGGGAAAGGGGAGGTGGGAAGGAGGGTTTTTAAAAATCCGGAATAGGGGCTTCCCTGGTGGCGCAGCGGTTGAGGGTCCGCCTGCCGATGCAGGGGACGTGGGTTCGTGCCCCGGTCCGGGAGGATCCCACATGCCGCGGAGCGGCTGAACCCGTGAGCCGTGGCCGCTGGGCCTGTGCATCCGGAGCCTGTGCTCCGTGGCGGGAGAGGCCGCAGCGGTGAGAGGCCTGCGTACCACAAAAAAAAAAAAAAAAAATCCGGAGTACAGTCATTTGCCTTATCAAATAGATGTAGCTAATATTCCCTAAGACTGCACACAGTGTCTGCGACACATATACGGAGAAGGTGAAAGTACACCTCCCCAGAGAACGGACACTCAGTGGTGTGTCACATCATGGTGAATCGGTAAATAATCCAGGCTTTTTTTATTTTGCACGGTGCCAAACTGGGGTCTCAAGTTTGAAAATGTGTCAGATCTGACATGAGCCACATTCTCAACTATAACACTTTTGAACTCATGGGAGCTAAACAATTCCAGAAAGAATAATTAAATTTCTAATTTTAATTCCCACAGGACTAGTAACTGCATTTCACAAACACGCGTGGAGAGCCTGTTCTGAACACGGGGCCACAGCACAGCCTTCTCCTCGCAGCCTCATGGTCAGAAGGAGGGATGCTGACCACACAATCCATTTCTAATTATAAATCCTTCTTAAAATGCTCTGTATTCTCCTCAGCTTGAGAAATGGATACAAATATTTTTAAGAGACGCCTAATTTTCCCTAGTTGCTCTCTCCCAGCAATGAATGGGGCTTTCTTTCCCCTGATTAGTCAGCACTTGGAGAGAAGGAGGGAATTACTGGGCACAGAATCATGGACTTGAATGAGACATCAGAGGTCAGGCAGCTATCTGTCTCCACCTCACCTGTGAAACAGAGGACTAGAAAGGTGTCAAAGGTGGGGACCTGGGCCAGAGGCTGGGAGTCTCCCCCAGCAGGCCCAGCCCGGCCTTCAGCCCACAGGGGCCACACACAGATGCTCCCTCATGGCCATGGCCACGGCCACATTTCCTGCCTGGACCTCCGGTCACCCCACGGACTAGTACAGGCAGACCTCCTTTCATTGCACTTTGCTTCACTGCGCTTCGCAGATGCTGCATTTTTTACAACCTGAAGGTTTGTGGCAACCCTGCATTGTCAGACGATGGTTAGCATTTTTTAGCCACAAAGTATTTTTAAATTAAGGTATATGTATTTTTTAGACATAATGCTATTGCACACTTAATAGACTACAGGATGGTGTAAACATAACTTTTATATGCACTGGGGAACCAAAAAAATTCATGTGACTCGCTTTATTGTGGTGTCTGCAACCTCCACTGTAGCTCCTAATTTAAATGCAGCAACACAGCATCTTCTAACAAACCCCTAACATGAAGCAGTGGAATTTCTTGCCTGTATCACCCCTCCCAAGCCCGAGAAGCCTTACACGATAATGTGATAATGCATTTCTGAACACAGTGCCATCCAGACTGTTCATGGGGTAAGTGAACTTGGGTGGAAGAAACCTTAGGAAACGCTGTCAGCCTCGGCCAGTTAGGGCAGATGACCCTGGGGAGATGGAGGCTGACTGCACACGGCATGCCTGACAACCGGAGTCCGCCAGCCACTTCGAACTAGGGGGCCCTTAGGGCCCAGTTCACAGCACCTCAGACCAGACAGACTGTACAAACAGAATAATCAAGAGACGTGGATACAAAGTGCAACCCATTCCTGCAAGTCCAGGCCACAGGCTTCCAAGAGATCCAGTGCGACCTTTCAATTTGCCTACCAAAAACTGCGTAGCCACGGTACCATATGAAACAGTCAGCCACAGAGATTTCACATGACCTAATAAGTGACGGGGCTTGCAAAAGAGCCACTTCCTCCCGTGGGGCCTGCGACGTCCCTCAGGAGGCACAGAGACTTCTCTGCCCTACACCACATTTAACACCGATGACAAGGGATGCCCCTTGGTCTCACCTGCTCCAAGAACAGCAGCAGGCCCTGCCAGGGGGCTCGTTCAGGGTGGGGAGAGTGGTGTGGACACCAGGCCGACCAACACCTCCCTCAAGGGTAAATGCCAAGACCGCCCATGCTGGCGGGGCCTCAGGCCACAGTCACTGACCCTCACTGACATGGGACTGGCAAGACCCCACCTCTGGAATCCTTTTCTCTTTCCTCTCCTTCACCCCCCTAGTTTTCCATGTAAAAGACTAATCTTTCATCAGCTCCAAGAGTAAGAAAGTGTGTTCTGTAACGATCCATCCGATGAGCCCTGGGGGGCCTGCTATTCACATGCCCAGCAGCACCCCAGAGGTAGGAGATGCAGCCCAATTCTCAGGGGGTCTGGCGTCTACTCTGACTTGGAGGAACTTCCTTTAGCCTGTTTTAACAGAACTGGCTGACAAATCCAGATAAACAACAAGAATCACTAGGCCAAAGAAGGCCCTCCATCCTTCTTACCCATGCCTCCTTCTTCCTCAACAAAAAAAGTTAAAGCAAGTTCACTGAAGCTAGGACTTGAATCAAGTGCAAACTGTAAAACCATCAACTAAGAAAACTAAGGGAGAGAAACGGGCTCGCGGTAAGTGAGGTGGGCACACTCTGCCTCCAGTTCCTTTTATTGGAACGACTGATCTCTTTAGAATTGAAGGACTCACTGCACACTCTCTCACCTGCTCCTCCCCCCAAACCTACGCGAAGCCAGAGCAGAGCTTCTCCTCTTGGGAGGCCACCTGGGACTGCGCCCAGGGTCACACAGCTGTTCACCCCGTCCAAGTTGGCTGGCAACTTGTCCATTTTTTTTTTTTTTTCTGTTCAGGGATGATTCTTTCAAGAGACAGCATGATATTATTTAAAAGATTGGTAAAACATACTCCAATGAATACATTTTAAAAAGAAAAAATGTGCAACTAGAGATTATCATACTAAGTGAAGTAAGTCAGAAAGACAAATACCATATGATTATCCCTTATACATGGAATCTAAGATATGACACAAATGAACCTATCTATGAAACAGAAATGGAATCACGTACATAGAGAACAGGCTGGTGGTTGCCAAGGGGGAGGGTTGGGGGAGGGATGGAGTGGGAGGTTGGGTTAGCAGATGCAAACTATTATATATAGAATGGATAAACAACAAGGTTCTACTGTATAGCACAGGGAACTATATTCAATATCCTATGATAAACCATAATGGAAAAGAATATTAAAAAAGAATGTATATATATACATATATATATGTATAATTGAATCACTTTGCTGTACAGCAGTAATTAACACAACATTGTAAATCAATTATACTTCAATTAAAAAAATAAAAAGTGAACGATACATACCTTGGATGTTCAACAATTTTTTTTAAAGGCATGAAAAACTACACATGCAAATGTGTTGCCCCATATTTCAATAATACACATATTCTCCAAGCTTCAAATAATCATTACAGGAACTGTGGGGAAATGGAATGGAACGTGGTCTTTGGACACCCAATATGAATAGGTACTGACTCAGTCTTGGGATGTGGGGTGGCCTTCAGGGCAGGAGGCACATCACATCCCAGGACACAGTCCATCATGTGGTCTCTTCCACAGTGCAGACATGCCAGGCCAGCTCCAAGCTTCCTATAATATCCAGGGGAGGGGGACTTCCTTGGTGGTCCAGTGGGTAAAACTCTGTGCTCCCAATGCAGGGGGCCCGGTTTCGATCCCCGGTTGGGGATCCTGCAGGCATGCCGCAACTAAGAGTCCATATGCCGCAACTAAGAAGACCGCGTGCCACTACTAAAAAAGAGCCTGCATGCCGCAACAAAGATCCCGCGTGCCGCAACTAAGACCCGGCACACAATAAATAAATAAATAAATAAATAAATATTTAAAAAAATATCCAGGGGAGCCCCATGTCATAGACAATTTTAAAATGGAACCACAGAGATAATCTGGGTAAATCACGGGTGCGTCAGCCCCAGTGGCAGCAAAGCTGGAGTCTTCACAGCGGTAGCAGGGCTCAAGGTGGCAGGGGCAGCACCAGGACATCCACTCCTAAACTCACCTCAGTAACGGAGAAACTGAATCTCACAGAGGCATGGGTTGGTGGTCTGTTCACACCCATCCCTAGCATCATGTGAAACTCTGCTGATCTAATAAAACAATTGAATGAAACACTGAGCAGAAAAGAAAATGAATTTCAGCGTTCTCCTTTTAAATTTCCTAAAAGTTAAGACTGCATCTTATGCATGCATATTCACTCAGACATCAAATATCCATCACACTTATAAGGAAAACTATGGAAGAATAAACTAAGCTCAAACAGATAGTTCCTTGCAAGGAGAAACTCAAGATCTTTCAAACCCAGAAAATGAATTTACTTTAGACTTATCTACTTAAAGCAAGAGAGATGTATTTAGAACTTGCATTAGCATGAATGTACATTTGACTTCTCAGAATGTGAGATGGTGGATAGCAGAAATCTAATAGCAAGCACTAGGAGTTTGTGGGATCCTGCAATTTTACTAGATAAGGCCTTGGAGACACGGGAGGTTAACTTTCTCCTTTTCTCATGAGCAGCCTAGAGCATGACGGTGCCATGCCTCGTCCAGGGTGGCTGGCTGTGGCCGATGCAGGAGGAAATGCAGGGTCAACTCCCTCTTAATCCCAGTCTTTACCAGAGCCCTCCCTCCCACCATGAGATACTGTGTCTAAACCAGCCAGCTAAACACACCTCGACAACATGGGCAGGTAATACAGCAGCATCAGCCTGTGTCTCATTTTCAGAATTTGAAAGACTTGTTTTCAACCCATATACCCATTCTGTTACTATGAATGGTAAGGAACTCCATCCCCAAAGAGTAGAGAAGGCAGTTCCTTCCTGGCCTGCTCTGTCACACCTGTCACATCTGTGTTAATGTCATCTTTTTCTTGGTCTGACACACAGACTGCTTGGGGGATGCAGCAGTCTGCCAAGGGCAAATGAAACTCTGCTTCCAAGTTTCAAGGGTAAAATATTTTCAAATTAGATATACCATAAAAAGGAACCAGCATGTTTTGTTTCCTTTCAAATGCCTATGGATCTCAGGATTCCCTCTGAGTAGGATATTCTGTGCTCCTCCTCAGGGATGGACAGCTTCCAAAAGGATCAGGTACCACCTGTCTTTTAATTGAGTGGCACTTCCCCTGTAGCCCTTTAAAGTGCTCCAAGAGAGGCACAAAGCTGGAAAACAATTTCCATTTGCCCCTTTGAAATCAATAGTCTGATTTACATGCATTTTCAACAGAACAAGAAATACAAAGAAATATCCAGTCATAGCATTTGGACAGTTGTCTAGTAGAAGACTTATTCCCTTCAAGGTGTGATCTCTCCCTTCAGCATCTGGGCTCCACAAGGAACCTGGGGAGGACACCATAACTAGACCCCTTGATGGTCATCCAAGCCCTGGGACACACACACCTCGCCCTCACCTTGGCAAGACAACCCTCCCCGCATGAGCTCGCCTCTCTAGACTCACTAGGAACTTTCTGATGAATAACATGGCACACACTTAAAATCAGATTAAGCACATTTAAGTGAAAAGCACAGTTGCCTCTTTTCTCCCGTTTTCATTTTCTTCAGGTAAAGACACACAGAGGGATTAAACATTTGCATTTCTCCATCAGAGAAACCCTGAGGCCAATAACCCTCGCAAGGCAGGCAAATAAACCCCCTGGGAGGTGCCACTGACAGAGTCCTGCGGTTTAAGTCAGTAGCTGTCAAACCCCAAAGAAAGCACTATTGGGGGATGGTGGGCATTTCCACTGGCTATCCTGGCCGGCACTATCACGCCCTCACCAGGACCAGGATGTAGGCAGGAGTTCCATGAGGCCAAGTCGCTCCTCCCCAAGCCAACACTCTCCCTTCTGTGGTCTGAGAAGGCATTGAATCTTCTGACTAGGACCAACCATCACTCTCCAAAGACGTGGAGCCATTAAAGCAATCTCTCTGCCCCACGGAGGGAGACCCATTCTGGAAGCCATAACCTCTGGCTATTCAAAGCATGTGCTTCCTTCAGTGTCCATTCCTTGGGCGATGGGCACATGGAGACGCGGGGCACACACGCACAGACCCCCAGTTTGGGGATCCTTCATCCTTTCCCAAGGTGGCTCAGGTAGAGGACCGCCAAGATGCATTTAGCACGCCCCCTGCTGGCCCCTCGGGAGCTGACTCAGCCTTTATTCTCTGGGCCTAAAACAGGAATTAAATGACCTTAACACCCAAAGGGAACAAAAAGAAAAGCCAAGGCAATTACGGCTTCCCAGAATCAGAAAATGTGATGTTCTAACCATAAAAAGGGGATGAAGAAGCTTTAAAGTAAGGGTTTTTGAAATGTTTTAGGAAATCAGTGATTACTATCTCAAGATTTAGTGAGAACACTTGAATTTGCATTTTCACGAGTACTACAGTGAGTTAAATCAGAAACATTATAATGAATATTTTCACAGGTCTACAAGTGAAAAGGATATGTGGCCAGAGCTCATAGCTCAGAGCCTTAATAACCAATTTTCGTAGGACTGACGCTACTTCAATTACAGAAAAAATCTCGGCCAATGACTTAAGAGGTCAAGTAGCAACTGTTATGCAGCAGGGGCAAAGTCGCGGAGAAGACGAAAAGATGCACATTTGGAGACAATTCCGCTACAGGGCTTCCTGTCTCACGCAGCCTTGCCACTGTGAGTAAATCTGGCACCTTCAGGAGGTGACAGGCCATGCACACATGGCTGCTTCAGAGGGACATGCCCCTCCCCTTCTCCACAAGGGGAGAACAGACAGTTCAGCTTTTTGGTGACTTTTATGCTGTCCTCCACCAGGGCTGAGGGCCTCCACACAGGACTCAGGCTGAGACCCACACAAGGCAAGACTCCATAATGCAATGGTTTCCATCTACTGTCAGCCTGAATGCCAAGGCCTAAGGTGAAGCTCTGCTTCCCCGTTTTCTTCCCACCAATCCAGAGTTTTTGAAAGCTTATCTTCCTGACCAGACTCAAACTTTTTCATGGCCTGTGGTATTTAATTCCTTACAGACCCAATATGACCACACTAATAATTTAAGGCATGCTTCTTTGAACCAATGAGGAAGAGTCATTAATTATTAAATACACGAATGTCAATATTTTTGTCCCTTACTGAATATCCTTTTGATATGATAGGCTTAAGTAGATATACAGACTGTCTTGGGAACTTGCTTACTTCTGTTCTCATTACAGTCAGTACTAATGGAATACTCACACACACAATAAGGCTGACACGCTGCTCGAATTTAGGAGGAGAAATTTCCCCAGAACTTTGTGTGCCATACAGGTAGGTCCCAGCCTCTGCACTCTCAACCCTCTTCAGATGTTAAGCTGGCCTTCAACCTGGTGGGCCGCACAGCTGCTACGGTAAGGAAAGGCCGGCAGGGCCCCAGAGAAGCTGTCACCCCTTTCTCCAGAGCAAGCTGCTCCCAGGCCCATCCTAGTTGGGGGGAGGGGGGCAGGGAGAGGAGGTGATGGAGAGGAAGAAGACCCGCAGATTTTCCTGAAGCAATCAAGGCCCTTCAAGATCTAGGCCACACTGTCTACCTTTTCCTGAACACATCATCTGCCACCTGGAATATAATGTCTTTTAAAATTTTTCATCTCACCGCTCACTTTCAATCATAAAGATAAAGTCAGTCAATAACCACTTAAGTGTCATGCATGACTTTCCCCTGGATCCTTGTGATGTGGATGAAGTGATTCCCAGATCCGTGGGGATCTAACAAGTTTCCCTCCAGGCACTCTCGAATCTATTCATTCTCAAGTCAAGAAATAAAAATAAAAACCGTTTTCACCTGTGTAAGGCTGGTGAGTTCACAGAGCAGAGGGAAATCTATTTTGTGGCAGAGTCTCAAAAGGCTGCAAGAGCTGCACGGGAGGAGGGTGCGCTTGGGTGGTTGTGTCCAATGAAGGAAAGTTTTTGTTAATGATGACATCACTGACATCTCCCGAATTTAAAGGAGCACTTAGAGCACAGCAGATGCGATCTCCCCCCCTCCAGTGAGAAGATACCAGGGAAGGCCTCCGGGTTCACAGCCAAATTGCATTAACGGTTCGCCCGCTGTCCAGACAGACCCAGTGGAACGAGCGAGCAGCGTACCGGGCCGCGGTGGCCCACGCAGCCGGGGCAACCGGCCGGCGGCCTCACGCGCTGCTGCCGGGCCGTGCCCGGGCGTCCGCTGGCGCCCCGGGACTCCGGCGCGCCCACACGGACAGAGGGGCCGGTGTCCCCGCGCCTGTCATCACGTTCCAGTGCATATGGCTCAGGGGCCCGGAGGAGACACCGTCAGCGACCCAGCGAGAGCGCCGCGCCCTGCCCAGAGACCCGCGCCGGGCCGGAGCCGGTGGCCGCGGCGGCCGCGGGGTCCAGAGCCGAGCCCGCAATGCAGACGCGCCGGCGAGCCCCGCGCCGAGCCCGCGACCCCCGCGCCCTCGCGGCCCGGTACAGGGGCTGCCCGGCCTCTGCGCCCACCTGCCCCGCCGCAAAGCCGCGGAGGCATCCGGCGCCGCGCTGGGACTGACCGCGCACCTACCGGGACCGCGGCCCCGGCCCCACCGCCACCGGCAGCACCGCGGCCAGCGCCGTCTCACCTGCCGCGCTGTGCCGCTCCGCTCAGCCAGCCCGCAGCGCCTCAGTCACCGCTACCCGACTTCCATTTTCTCTCGCTTTAAGGAAAATCGGATCAGCTGTTTCTCGCGCTCCGGCTCCGCGGCCCCCTCCCCAGCTGCCGCTCGCGGTCCGGGGGCCTCTCCACCCCCGCCTCCTCCCGCGCTCCGCTCCGCCCCTCGCGCCCCTCCGCTCCGCCCGCGGCCGCGCGCGCCCCCTGACGTCACCGGCCGCAGCCGCGCCCCGCCCCCTCCCCTCGTGGACGTGCGCGCACCCCGCCCCCGCCCTGCCGGCCGGCTCTGAGCGCGCGTGCTCGCGGCAACCACTCGAGCAGAGACCCGGACTCCGGGAAGAGCGCGGGGCAGCTCTCGCCCGCGTCCTCTCGCCCGCGCTAGCTCTTCCAGGTGCCCCTGCTTAACCTTCCTTTGCCCGTCTGCCTGCCTCGCACTGTCTGCGCCCACCTTCATTTCTTGCTTTCTGCTCACGCTTTTTTCCTCAGCATCCCAAACTTTCTCCCACCCATCCTGTCTCGGCTCCATTGCCGAGACCTGCTTCGGGGCCAGTGCATCACATCTCATCTGAAGCTGCTCCCTTTGCCTCTTAAACCGGTTCTCTGACCTTTCCCCATTTCTTGCCTTCCTCTTAAAAGTATTTTCACACCACAACTTCGGACGGCTCCTCTCTCTGATGCCAAGGCCGGCCCACTGCCTTCTGCCCACTCTCACATCACCCTCTCGGTGTAACCACGACCCCCCTTCCAAATAATGTTATATTACAAGTTACTAATGCCATCCTCATGCATTTCTTGACAATCGTTTCACTCTTAGTTTAGGACTTCTTGCTTGGTTTTTAACATTATGCACACATATCTGTAAATTACTAAATATATATCATTTTTAGTAATTTATTTGACTTCTTAAATTAATATACAGTAAAATTGACTTTTTTTTTTGGATATACAGCCCTGTGAGTTTTCAAACACCAGTTTGGATGCGTGTAACCACTAGCACAATTAGGATACATCATCCCAAGAACTCCCCCTTGTTGCCCTTCTATAGCCACACCCTCCCAAACCCTAATATGTTCTGACATATGGCAACCACTGATATATTCTCCATTGCTGTAGTTTTGTCTTTTCGAGAATGTTATATACATAGAATTATGCAATATGCAGCATTTTGAAACTGACTTTATTCATTCACCATTATGCCTTTGAGATTCACCCATGTTTATCGATAGTTCTTTTTATTATTGGATGCTATCCCATTATTTGTACTGCGTTTTGTTTATTCATCCATTGAAGGTTTCTTGTTAGGGCAGTTGTGAATAGGTATTCTACAAACAGTTGCATGCAGAGCTTTGTATGGACCAGTTTTCACATCAGGTGAGTAAATACCTTGCAGTACCAATGCTAGGTCTTTTGGTAAACTTGTTTATCGTTATAGGAACCCTAAAAACAGTTTTCCAGAGTGTTTACACATTTTCATAGCCACCAGCAATGTATGAGAGTCCCACTTTCCTGAATCCTTGTCAGCACTTGGTATTTGCTGTATATTAGGCATTCTCATAGGTGTGGAGAGATTTAATTGTTGCTTTAATTTTCAGTTCCCTAATGGAAAATAATGTGGGGCATCGTTTCACTTGCTTATTTGCTACCTGTTTATCTTCTTTGGTGACATGTTTGTTCACATCTTTTGCCCATTTTTTTTTTTTTTTGGCCGTACGCGGACCTCTCACTGTTGTGGCCTTTCCCGTTGTGGAGCACAGGCTCCGGACGCGCAGGCTCAGCGGCCATGGCTCACCGGCCCAGCCGCTCCGCAGCATGTGGGATCTTCCCGGACCAGGGCACGAACCCGTGTCCCCTGCATTGGCAGGCAGACTCTCAACCACTGCACCACCAGGGAAGCCCTTTTGCCCATTTTTAAATTGTTTATTTTCTTATTGTTGAGTTTTAAGAGTTCTTTGTATATTTTGGACAGAAGTACTTTATATATGTTTTGCAAATATTTACTGTCAGTGTGAGGCTTGTCTTTTCATTCTCATGTCAGTGTCTTTTGCAGAGAAGAATTTTTTAACTTTAATGAAGTCTAACTTGGCATTTGTTTTTCTTTTAGAGATCATACATTTGGTATTATATCTAAATGCATCACCAAACTGTAGGTCACATAGATTTAAGTCTATGTTTTCTTCTTGAAGTTTTATAGTTTTACATTTTATATTTAGGTCCATGATCCATCTTTATTTAATGTTGGTGTACGGTCTGTGTGTGTCAATTTTTTTTTTTTTTGCATGTGAATGTTCAGTTGTTCCAGTATCATTTGTTGAAAAAAAATCATTTTCTTGTTGAATTGCCTTTGCTCCTTTGTCAAAGATCAGTTGACTATATTTGTGTTGGTCTGTTCTATTGCACTGATCCATGTATCCTTTCTTTGACCAATAATGTCACACTGTGTTGATTACTATAGCTTTGTAGTAAGTCTTGAAGTTCAGTAGTGTCATTCTTCTGACTTTTTTTTTTAGTATCATGTTTGCTATTCTGATTCTTCTGCCTTTTCATATAAACTTTAGAATCAATTTGTAGGTAGCTACAAAATAGCTTGTTTGGATTTTGATTGGGATTCCACTGAATCTGTAGATCAAGTTTGGAAAAGTTGACAAGTTAACAATATTGAGTCATCCAGTCCATGAATATGAAATAACTATTTATTTAGATCTTCTTTGAATTTTTCAGCAATGTTTTATAGTTTTCTATATAAAAGTCCCATACATATTTTGTTAGAGTTACTTTTAAGTATTTTATTTTATGGAGCTATTGTAAATGATATTGTTTTTTAATTTCTAATTTCAGTAGTTCATTGCTGGAATATAGGAAAGCAGTTGGCTTTTGTATATTAACCTTATATCTTGCAACCTTGCTGTACTTGCTTCAGGAATATTTTTGAGCATTCTTTGGAATTTTCTGCTAGAATATTGTCACTCACTAATAGAGACAGTTTTATTTCTTCCCTTCCTATCTGTATACGTTCTCTTATCTTACTGAACTAGCTGGGACTTCCAGTATTATGTGGACTAGGAGTGATAAAAGAGGACATGCTTACCTTGTTCCTGATTTTAGGAGGAAGCATCCATTTTCTCGCCATTAAGTATGATGTTAGCTGTAGGATTTGCTGCATATTCTTTTTTAAAAAAATTAATTAATTGATTGATTGATTGATTTTTGGCTGCATTGGGTCTTCATTGCTGCACCCAGGCTTTCTCTAGTTGCGGCAAGCAGGGGCTACTCATCGTTGTGGTGCATGGGCTTCTCATTGCAGTGGCTTCTCTTGTTGCAGAACGCAGGCTCTAGGAGCTCGGGCTTCAGTAGTTGTGGCGTGTGGGCTCTCGAGCACAGGCTCAGTAGTTGTGGCGTACGGGCTTAGTTGCTCTGTGGCGTGTGGGATCTTCCCAGACCAGGGCTCGAACCTATGTCCCTTGCATTGGCAGGCGGATTCTTAACCACTGCGCCGCCAGGGAAGCCCCACATTCTTTATTAAATTGAGAACGTTTCTCTCTATTCCTAGTTTACCGATGGTTTTTTAAAATGAATGGGTGAGAATTTTGTCAGATGCTTTTTCTGCATCTAATGATAGGGTTGTGTGATTTTTTTTCTTCAGCCTGTTGATGTGATGGATTACTTGTCTGACTTTAGAATGTTGAGCATTCTTGCATACCTGGGATAAATCTCACTTGGTCGTGGTTTATATTTGCTTTTATACATGGTTGGATTCAGTCTTCTTGTTTTGATATTGGGGTAATACTGGCTTCATAGAACAAGTTTATTTTTATCGAAATAGGCCTATTTACCTATTTGTTACCTATTTGATACCTGTTTGTTCTTGCATACATTTTGATAGTTGTGTCTTTCAAAGAATTGATCCATTTCTTCTAAATATTCAGATTTGTAAGTATAGGGTTGTTTATTGTAATTCTTTATTTTTTTTCATGTTCATGAAGTCGAGAGGAATTAACCTTCCTTCATTTCTGATATTGATAAACTGTGTCCAATATCTTTCTTTCTTAGTTAGCTTGGGACAGTTTTATAAATTTTAATGATCTTTTCAAAGAATCAGCTTTAAGTTTTGTTAATTTTCTCTATTGTTTTTCTGTTTTTAATTTCATTTATTTCTTCTCTCATTTTTATTATTTCTTTTTTTTTTCCTGCTTGCTTTAGGCTTAAATTGTTCTTCTCTCTCTAGTATACTAAGGTATACTAGAGCTTGTTGATTTTTTTCTTTCTTCTTTTCCATTTAATGCCATAAATTTTGCTCTAAGCACTGCTTTTCACTGCATACAACAAATTTTGTTAAGCTGTGTTTCCATTTTTGTTTCATTCAATATATTTTAATTACACTTGAGAGTTCCTCTTTGACCCAAATATTTTTAGAAATATATCGTTTAGTTTCCAAATAATTGGAGATTTTCAGCTACCTTTCTGTTTTTGATTTCTAGGTTAATTCATTTGTGGTCTAAGAACATACTGTGTATGATTTCTACTTTTCTGTAATTTGTTAATGTATGTTTTATGGCCCAGAATGTGGTCTTTGTGGATGAATATTCCATGCGAGCTTGGGGAGAATGCATATTATGCCGTCTTAGATAGAGTATTTGTAAATGTCAGTTAGATAAAGGTGATTGGTTGTGCTGTTCAGGCCAACTGCGTCCTTATTGATTTGCTGCCTATTTGAGCTATCAATTTTGGAAAGAGGACCTGGTTTTTTAAAATAAATTTATTTATTTTATTTATTTATTTTTGGCTGTGTGGGGTCCCCGTTCCTGCACGCGGGCCCTCTCCAGCTGCAGCGAGCAGGGGCTACCCCCTGCTGTGGTGCACAGGCCTCTTATTGCAGTGGCCCCTCCTGCCGCGGAGCACGGGCTCTAGGCGCAAGGACTTCAGCAGTTGTGGGACGTGGGCTCAGCAGTTGTGGCCCGTGGGCTCCAGAGAGTAGGCCCAGCAGCTGAGGCACATGGGCTCAGCCGCTCCGCGGCACGTGGGATCCTCCCAAGACCAGGGCCCGAACCCGTGTCCCCTGCATTGGCAGGCAGACTCCCAACCACTGAGCCACCAGGGAAGCCCGGAAAGAGGACCTTGGAAGTCTCTAATTATAATAGTAGATGGGTCCATTTCCTTTTTCAGGTTTAACAGTTTTTGCCTCACATATTTTGATGCTCTGTTGTTAGGTGCAAACACATACAGGATTATTTTATCTTCCTGGAGAATTGGCCTTTTTGTGATTATGTAGTTTCCTCCTCCTTTATTCCTAATAATGTCCCTTGTCCTCAAGTCTGTTCTGTCTGAAATTAATTTAGCTACTCCAGTTTTCTTTTGATTAGGGCTAGCATGGTATATCTTTCTTCACACTTTTACTTTATTTTAAATATTTATTTATTTGGCTGCGTAGGGTCTTAGTTGCGGCAGGCGGGCTTCTTAGTTGCAGCTCACCAGCTCCTTAGTTGTGGCATGCAAACCCTTAGTTGTGGCATGCATGTAGGATCTAGTTCCCCAACCAGGGATCAAACCCGGGCCCCCTGCATTGGGAGTGCAGAGTCCTATCCAATGCTTCATCAGGGAAGTCCCACCTTCACTTTTAACCAAACAGACTTTGGTTTAATGTGGCCTTCTTGTAGACACAATGTAGTTGGGTCTTGTTTTGTTACCATTTTGGCAACATCTGTCTTCTAATTGATATGCTTAAACCATTCATATTTACATGATTATTGATACATTTGGATTAATATCAACCATGTTTGTAACGAGATTTTCTACTGGTTGCCTGTGGCTTATTTTTCTGCCCTCTCCAGTTTTAATTGAGCATTTTATATGATTCCACTTTATCTGTTCTCTTAGAGTATCAATTATACCTCTTAAGAATTTTTAGTTGTCGTTCTAGAATTTACAGTATACCCTTTCACTAATTTATGTACACCTTCCAATAACAGTATTCTCTTCACATGTAGTACTGACATCTTATAACAATGTGTTTCCAATCCCCACTCTCATTCCTTGTGATGTTGCTGTCATTCACTCACTTATCCATATGTGTAATTTCCTAATACTTTGTTACTAGTATTGCTTTAAACGGTTATCTTTTAGATCAATCAAGAGTAAGAAAAATTAAAGATTTTATTATACTTTCATTAATTCCTTCAACAATACTCTTCCGTTCTTTTTGTAGATCCATGTTTCTGACCTATGTAATCTTCCTTCAGTCTGAAAAAAATATTTTAACATTTCCTGAAGGATAGGTCTGATGGTGAATTGCCTCAGCTTTTGTTTGCCTGAGAAACTCTTTAATTTCTTGTTCCCTTTTTTATTGAAGTATAGTTGACTTACAATATTATATTAGGTTCAGGTGTAAAACACAGAGATTCAATATTTTTATAGGTTACATAACATACAAAGTTATTACAAAATGTTGACTATATTCCCTGTTCTGTACATTGCATCTTTGTAACTTATTTGTTTTATAACTGGTAGTTTGTACCTCTTAATCCCCTTCATTTATTTTGCCCCCTCCCCACTCATCTCTTTTCTGGTAGCCACTAGTTTGTTCTCTGTATCTGTGAGTCTGTTTCTGTTTTGTTATATTTGCTCATTTATTTTGTTTTTTAGATTCCATATATGAGTAAAAACATACAGTATTTGTCTTTCTCTGTCTGACTTATTTTACTAAGTATAATACCTTCTAGGTCCATCCATGTTGTTGTAAGTGGCAAGATTCCTTTCTTTTTTATGGCAGAGTAATATTCCAGTGTGTGTGTGTGTGTGTGTGTGTGTGTGTGTGTGTGTGTATCACATCTTCTTTATCCATTCACCTGTTGATGGACACTTAGGTTCCTTCCATATCTTGGTTATTATAAATAATGCTGCTATGAACATTGGGATGCATGTATCTTTTTGAATTACTATTTTTGTTTTCTTCAGATAAACACCCAGGAGTGGGATTGATGGATAGTATTGTAGCTCTATTCTTAATTTTTTAAGGAGCCTCCATATTGTTCTCCACAGTGGCTGCACCAATTTACATTCTCACCAACAGTGTACTGGGATTCCCTTTTCTCCACATCCTTGTCAACACTTGTTATTTCTTGTCTTTTTGATGATAGCCATTCTGAGGTGTGAGAGCCATTCTGAGGTGTGAGGTGATCTCCTTCACTCTTGAAGGATAATTTTTCTGGATACAGAATTCTAGATTGGTTGTTTTTGTCTTTCAATCCAAAAAGCATTTCACTCCACTCTCTTCTTGCTTGCATGATTTATGAGAAGTCTGCTGTAATTCTTATCCTTTATCCTTTTTCCTCTAAGGGTAACCATTACCCTTCAACCTCCCTGGTATGGCTTCTTTCAAGATTTTCTCTTTTTTTGTATTTTGAAATTTGACTATGATATGTTTAGGTATAGGTTTTGTGTTGTGTTGTTTTATCCTGTTTGTTGTTCTTTGAGCTACTTGGATCTATGGTTTGGTGTCTGTCATTAATTTTGTAAAGTTCTCAGGTGTTATTACTTCAACTATTTATTTTGCCCTTTCCTCTCTTTTATCTACTGCTGGTATTGCAGTTACACATATGTTATGATTTTACAGTTATCTCACAGTTCTTAGATGTCTGTACTTATTATTTCATTTATTTATCTTTTTGCTTTTAGTTTGGGAAGTTTCTGTTGATTTATACTCAAGCTCACTGCTTTTGTTCTCAGCCATGTCAAGTCTACTGATGAACCCATCAAAGATATTCTTCATTTCTGTTACAGTGGATTTTTAATTTCTGGCAGGTCCTTTTGTTTTTTTCTTAGAATGTCCATCTCACTGCTTACAGTATCCATGTATTCTTGCAGATTATCTATGTTTATTAGAGCCTGTATCAGTCAGGGTTCTTAAAAGAAATATATACAGCTGGGAGAGAGAGAGAGAAAGATATCAACAAATTGGCTAATGCAATTCCGGGGGCTGGCAAGTATGAAATCTGTAGTGTAGTAGTGTAGACTGGTAGGCTGGAACACTTGATTAGGAGCTGATGCTGCAGTCTTGAGACATAATTTCTTCTTCTTAAGGGAAACCTCAGTTTTGCTCTTAAGTCTTTTTAATCGATTGGAGGAGGCCCATCCACATTTTCAAGGAAAATGTCCTTGACTTAAAGTCAATCGATTATGAAAGTTAGCTGCATCTACAAAATACTTTCACAGCAACACCTATATTAGTGTTTAATTGAATAACTGACTACTATAGCCTAGCCAACTTGACGTATAAAACTAACCATACAGAGCTCTTAAAATATTAATCATAATTATTTAAAATTATTTGATACTTCCAAAATCTCTGCTATATTTGAGTCTGGTTCTACTGCTTGAGTCTGGTTCTACTGCTCTTCAGACTGTGTTTTTCTCATCTTTTATCATGCCTTGTAAATTTTTGTGTGTGTGTGTAATCTTTTTTTTTAACATCTTTATTGGAGTATAATTGCTTTACAATGGTGTGTTAGTTTCTGCTTTATAACAAAGTGAATCAGCTATACATATACATATATCCCCATATCTCCTCCCTCTTGTGTCTCCCTCCCACCCTCCCTATCCCACCCCTCTAGGTGGTCACAAAGCACTGAGCTTATCTCCCTGTGCTATCTATTTTACATTTGGTAGTGTATATATGTCAATGCCAATCTCTCACTTCGTCTCAGCTTACCTTTACCCTTCCCCGTGGTCTCAAATCCATTCTCTAAGTCTGTGTCTTTATCCCTGTCCAGCCCCTAGGTTCTTCAAAACCATTTGGTTTTTTTAGAGTCCATATATGTGTGTTAGAATACGGTATTTGTTTTTTTCTTTCTGACTTACTTCACTCTGTGTGACAGACTCTAGGTCCATCTACCTCACAACAAAAACTCAATTTTGTTTCTTTTTACGGCTGAGTAATATTCCATTGTATATACGAGCCACACATTCTTTATCCATTCATCTGTTGATGGACACTTAGGTTGCTTCCATGTCCTAACTATTGTAAATAGAGCTGCAATGAACATTGTGGTATGTGACTCTTTTTGAATTATTATGCCTTGTAAATTTTTGCTGAAATCTAGACATATTGTATTCGGTAATGGGAACTGGGGTAAATAGCCCTCTAGAGTGAGGACTGATGTTAATGTGGCTAGGATTGGGGCATTGCTTTATGTTTGTTTTAGGTACCAGAGGCTTCGACTTCCTCTATTAGCTTTATTTTGTCTCCTTTCTTAACTTTGGGCCCCCCTAAGTATCCCTCCTCAGAGAGAGTCTGTGTTGTACAGCTCTTTTGTCTGTAATCCACTGTTGGTATCCTGAAATCCTGTCAGTGTGGTGGTAAGGTGTGGGTGAGGGTCAGTGTTCTACAGTCTTCAAATTATATCAATTCTTTTAGTAGACCCACGTCTCTTCCCTGTGACCTTGACAAGCGTTTCTTCTTGTATAGGTTCCCCTCCCCCCAACCCCTTCCCCTGAGTGAAACAGGCAGGCTAGAGGGGGCTGCATTGAGAGGACTATCATTTTCCATGGTTTGGAATAAGGTTGTGATAAAATATTTCCCCCCTGAAAAGTAGGTCTTTTTTATGGAGAAAGTTCTGTGTATGTTTCACAAAGATTATTCTTTTTCTCCAAAAGTGAATCTTCTTTGGATCTTTACTGTGAGAATCTGGCAAGTTTTCTTGAGGTAATGTCCATTATGTGTGGATGTCCACCTAAGATTCAGCCCCCAGGAGTTCCTCACTTTCTAGCTGGTCCCCAGTCATCCTCTAGCAATTTGTCAAAATTACCACCTAAATGGTCCTACTAGCGTATGGCTCCAGCAGCTTCTCCAGGTGAACACATCTCAGGTGTGACTCTCTAGCTTCACCTGTCTTCCTATTTCTAGGTGACAACTTGTCCTGCAACATGAGTTTTCTGATGAGTCCAGTAAAAATCAGTGCTTTTCCGTTTGTCCAATTCTTCTTGTTGTAAAGACAACAATACTTGCCATCTTTTTGCATGTCAGAGCTCAAACCAGAAGTCTCCTTCTCATTGTGCTTGTAACACACATTTCCCTAATGGTTAATGATGTTGAACCACTTTTCATGGGCTCACTTCACATCCATACATTCTTTTGGTGAATTTTCTGTTCAAGTCTTAAACTCATTTTAATGAGATAATTTATTTTCTTACTGTTGAGTTGTGGGGGTTCTTTATAGATTCTGGATGCAAGTTCTTTATCAGATATATGATTTGAAAATATTTTCTCCCATTCTGCACCTTGTCTATTCATTGTATTAAGTTTTTTTTTCATAAAGTAAACACTCAATTTTGATGAAGTCCAATTTAGAATTTTTAATTTAATTTTATGGCTCACGCTCTTGATAACATATCTAAGTACTCCTTTCCTAACTCCGCATCACAAATATCTTCTTCTATGTTTTCTTCAAAAAGTGTTAGAGATTTACATTTTACATTTAGAGCTTAATCCATTTTGAGTTAATTTTTTTGTAACAGGTGTGAGGATTAGGTGCTTTTTTTTTTTTTGTCACGTAGGTACCTAATTTCTTTTTTTTTAATCACATCACCATTTGTTGAAAAGTCTATCCTTTCTCCATTGAATTACCTTTGCACCTTTGTCAAACATCAATCGTGTGGGTTTATTTATGGATTTTTGCTTTCTGTTACATTGATCTATGTATCTATCCCTTCACCGTGTTTACTGTATTTATGTATTAATTTAAAAAATCAGATAGTGTGAGTCCAACTTTGTCCTTCTTTTTCAAAACATTATTGGCTATACTCATTCTTCTGCCTTTCTATATAACTTTTAGAATCAAGCTTAGCTGTATTTTAAAAAGCTCTTGCCAGGCTTTTGATGGGAATGGAGTTAAATCTGTAGATCAGTTTGGGGAGAATTGATACCTTAAATACATAGTTTCCCAATCAGTGTACAGAATAAGTCTCTCAGTCTCTCAGTTTTTTTGGCTGCAACGTGCGGCATGCAGGATCTTAGTTCTGCGACCAGGGATTGAACCCGTGCCCCCTGCAGTGGAAGTATGGAGTCTTAACCACTGGACCACCAAGGAAGTCATGTCTCTCAATTTATTTATATCTTCTTTGATTGCTTTCACCAGTGTTTTGTAATATTCAGTATTCAATCCTGCACATGGTTTGGTAGACTTCTTTGTAAGTATTTCATTTTTTAAAGGTATTGTGAATTTTTAGAACTTTCCATTTTCATTGTTTATTGCTAGTATATATAGAAATATGATTGACAGTATAATTAAAAATGAAAAAGGAGAAGTTACAACAGACACCACAGAAATACAAAGCATCCTAAGAGACTACTACAAGCAACTCTAAGCTAATAAAATGGACAACCTGGAAGAGATGGACAAATTCTTGGAAAGGTATAACCTTCCAAGACTGAACCAGGAAGAACTAGAAAATATGAACAGACGAGTCACAAGTAATGAAATTGAAACTGTGATTAAAATTCTTCCAACAAACAAAAGTCCAGGACCAGATGGCTTCACCGGTGAATTCTATCAAACACTTTGAGAAGAGCTAACACCCATCCTTCTCAAACTCTTCCAAAAAATTGCAGAGGAAGGAACACTCCCAAATTCATTCTACGAGGCCACCATTACCCTCATACCAAAACCAAAGATACTACAAAAAAAGAAAATAACAGACCAATATCACTCATGAACATAGATGCAAAATTCCCCAAGAAAATACTAGCAAACAGAATCCAACAACACATTAAAAGGATCCTACATCATGATCAAGTGGGATTTACCCCAGGGATGCAAGGATTCTTCAGTACACTCAAATCAATGTGATACATCATATTAACAATTTGAACAATAAAAACCATATGATGGGGCTTCCCTGGTGGTGCAGTGGTTGAGAGTCCACCCGCTGATGTAGGGGACACGGCTTTGTGCCCCCGTCTGGGAAGATCCCACATGCTGTGGAGTGGCTGGGCCCGTGAGCCATGGCCGCTGAGCCTGTGCGTCCAGAGCCTGTGCTTCACAATGGGAGAGGCAACAACAGTGAGAGGCCCACGTACTGCAAAAACACAAAAAACAAAAACCATATGATCATCTCAATAGATGTAGAAAAAGGTTTTGACATAATTTCAACACCTGTATATAAAAACTCTCCAGAAAGTGGGCATAGAGGGAACCTACCTCAATATAATAAAGCCCATGTATGAAAAACCCACAGCAAACATCATTCTCAATGGTGCAAAACTGAAAGAATTTCATCTAAGATCAGCAACAAGACGAGAATGTCCACTCTCACCACTCTTATTCAACATAATTTTGAAAGTCTTAGCCATGGCAATCAGAGAAGAAAAATTAATAAAAGGAATACATATTGGAAACGAAGAAGTAAAGCTGTCACTGTTTGCAGATGACATGATACATAGATATACATAGATAATCCTAAAGATGCCACCAGAAAACTACTAGAGCTAATCAATGAATTTGGTAAAGTTGCAGGATACAAAATTAATTCACAGAAATCTCTTGTGTTCCTATATACTAACAATGAAAGATCAGAAAGAGAAACTAAGGAAACAATCAGATTCACCATTGCCACAAAAAGAATAAAATACCTAGGAACAAACCTACCTAAAAAGGTAAAAGACCTGTACTCAGAAAACTGTCAGACACTGATGAAAGAAATCAAAGATGACCCAGACAGATGGAGAGGTATACCATGTTTTTGGATTGGAAGAATCAATATTGTGAAAATGACTACACTACCCAAAGCAATCTACAGATTCAATGCCATCGCTATCAAATTACCAATGGCATTTTTAAAAGAACTGTAACAAAAAAAATCTTAAAACTTGTATGGACACACAAAAGACCCTGAAGAGCCAAAGCAGTCTTGAGGGAAAAAATCGGAGCTGGAGGAATCAGACTCCTTGACTTTAGACTTTACTACAAAGCTACAGTAATCAAGACAATATGGTACTAGCACAAAAACAGAAATATAGATCAATGGAACAGGATAGAAAGCCCAGAGATAAACCTATGCACCTATGGTCAACTAATCTATGACAAAGGAGGCAAGGATATACAATGGAGAAAAGACAGTCCCTTCAATAAGTGTTGCTGCAAAAACTGGATAGCTACATGTTACAGAATGAAATTAGAACACTCCCTAAAACCATACACAAAAATAAATTCAAAATGGACTAGAGACCTAAATGTAAGGCCGGTCACTGTAAAACTCTTAGAGGAAAACATAGGTAGAACACTCTTTGACATAAATCACAGCAAGATCTTTTTTACCCACCTCCTAGAGTAATGGAAATAAAAAGAAAAGTAAACAAATGGGACCTAATTAAACTTAAAAGCTTTTGCACAGCAAAGGAAACTATAAACAAGAAGAAAAGACAACCCTCAGAATGGGAGAAGATATTTGCAAATGGATCAACAAAGGATTAATCTCCAAAATATATAAACAGCCCATGCAGCTCAATATTAAAAAAAACAAACAATGCAATCAAAGAATGGGCAGAAGACCTAAACAGACATTTCTCCAAAGAAAATATGCAGGTGGCTAAGAGGCACAACATCACTAATTATTAGAGAAATGCAAATCAAAACTACAGTGAATTATCACCTCACACTGGTCAGAATGGCCATTATCAGAAAATCTACAAACAATAAATGCTGGAGAGGGTGTGGAGAAAAGGGAACCGTCTTGCACTGTTTGTGGGAATGTAAATCGATACGATGATTATGGAGAACAGTATGGAGGTTCCTTAAAAAACTAAAAATGGAATTACCATATGACCCAGCAATCCCACTCCTGGGCGTATACCCTGAGAAAACCATAATTCAGAAAGAGTCACGCTCCCCAATATTCTTTGCAGCCCTGTTTACAATTGCCAGGTCATGGAAACAACCTAAATGTCCATCGACAGATGAATGGATAAAGAAGATGTGGTACATATATACAATGGAATATTACTCAGCCATAAAAAAGAATGAAACTGGGTTATTTGTAGAGACGTGGATGGACCTAGAGACTGTCATACAAAGGAGTGAAGTATGTCAGAAAGAGAAAAACAAGTACCGCATGCTAACGCATATATGTGGAATCTAGAAAAATGGTACAGATGAATTGGTTTGCAAGGCAGAAATAGAGACAGAGATGTAGAGAACAAACGTATGGACACCAAAGGGGGAAAGTGGTGGGGGAGGGGTGGTGGTGGTGGGATGAATTGGGAGATTCATTTTAGACTCATCTGTCTAAAATGAAATCACAACAAAAGTTAAAATGAATGATAACAAAAGCACAATATATCCAAATGCAGGGATTGCAGCTAAGGATGTGCTTAGAAGAATTCTTCCCACATGTCACGGAACAACTAAGCCCGTGCACCACAACCACTGAGCCTGTGCTGTAGAACCTGCGAGCCATGACTGCTGAGCCCATGTGCCACAACTACTGAAACCTGCGTGCCTGGGGCCCATGCTCTGCAACAAGAGAAGCCACCGCAATGAGAAGGCCACGCACTGCACTGAAGAGGAGCCCCCACTCGCCACAACTAGAGAAAGCCCATACACAGCAACAAAGACCCAACACAGCCATAAATAAATAAATAAATAATTTTATTTTGAATAAATAAATAAATTTTTAGGAAAATGTCCAATTGTTTTCCAAAGGGGTTACATCATTTTATATTTTATATTCCCACAGTATGACATGAGTGTTCCAATATATTCGTATTCTCATAACACTTGGTAAGGTCAGTGTTTTGTTTTGTTTTTAATTTTAATTTTAGTGATTCTAGTGGTCATGGAGTGGTATCTCATTGTGGGGTTTTTTTTGTGGTCCGCAGGCCTCTCACCACTGTGGCCTCTCCCTTTGCAGAGCACAGACTCCTTATGTGCAGGCTCAGTGGCCATAGCCCACGGGCCCAGCTGCTCCACTGTATGTGGGATCCTCCCAGACCGGGGCACAAACCCGCATCCCCTGCATCGGCAGGCAGACTCTCAACCACTGCGCCACCAGGGAAGCCCCTCATTGTGGTTTTAATTTGCATCTCCCTGAAGACTAATACTGTTAGGCATATTTTCATGTGCTTATTGGCTATTTGTATTTCTTTATTTGTGAAGTGTCTGTTCAAATATTTTCCTTTATTAATAGTTTGTCTTTTGTTATTGTTTTGTAAGAACTCTTTCAAACTTCTGAATACAAGTCCTTTTTCTGATACATTCATGGCAAATATTTTCTCTTAGGATGTGGCTTGCCGTTTTGTTTTCTTAATAGTTACCTTTGAAGAGCAAAATTTTTAAATTTTGGTGAAATTCAAATTATTTATTTATATTTTATTATTTGGCATTTTGTGTTCCTACCTCAAGGTCACAACCATTTTCTGTTTTCTTCTAGAAGTTTTATAGCTTTAGGTTTTCAGTTTAGGTGTCTAATCCATGTGTTGTTAATTTTGTTTATGGTGGGGGTAATGGTTAATGCTCATTTTATTGCTACTGGCTCTCCAATTGTTCTGGCATGCTTTATTGAAAGATTCTTTTCCCACATTGAATTGCTTTGCACCCATAGTCAAAAGTCAAATCTAGACTCTGTTGTGTCATATTTATCTATTTGTTTATCTTAATGCCAATACCAATATCTTGATTAATGTTGTATCACATGAAGTCTCAAAATCAGGAAGAATGAGTCTTCCAAATTTGTTTTCTTTTCTTTTTTTGATTATTTTTATAAAAGTCTCTGCATTTTTATACACATTTTAACATTAACCTGTCAATTTCTTTTGAAAAGTTTTCTAGAATTTTACTTGGAATTGTGTTGAATCTATAGAACAATTTGGGCACAGTTAACATCTTTTTTTTTTTTTTTTTTTTTTTGTGGTACGCAGGCCTCTCACTGTTGTGGCCTCTCCCATTGCGGAGCACAGGCTCCGGACGCGCAGGCTCAGCGGCCATGGCTCACGGGCCTAGCCACTCTGAGGTATGTGGGATCTTCTCGGACTGGGGCATGAACCTGTGTCCCCTGCATCGGCAGGCGGACTCTCAACCACTGCGCCACCAGGGAAGCCCTTTAACATCTTTTTAAAAAAACTTTTATTTATTCAAGTATAGTTGATTTGCAATATTATATTAGTTTCAGGTGTACAGAATAGTGATTCAGTATTTTTGCAGATTATACTCCATTTTAGGTTATTACAAGATAACGGCTATAATCCCCTGTGCTACACAGTATATCCTTGTTGCTTATCTATTTTATATGTAGTAGTTTGTATCTATTAATCCCATACCCATAATTTGTTCCTCCCCCTTTCCCTCTCCCCTTTGGTAACCACAAGTTTGCTTTCTATATCTGTGAGTCTGTTTCTGTTTTGCATATACATTCATTTGTATTCTTTTTTTAGAATCCACATATAAGCGATATCATACAGTATTTGGAGGATATTTAACATCTTAATATTAAGTCTGAACAATATTCCATTTCCTTTCTCTTGAGAGGGGCTTGTTAATATCTAGATTCTAGATCATTTAGGTTTCTTTGCATTCTTAGCTCTCTTATGGGTTTTAGAAACTAGGATTTTGCAGGTTATTTGGTTTCCTCTCGTGCCATATCCTTAGTGACTTTCTGTATCCTAAGTGGAAGTAGAAGCCACTTTTTTCTATGAGTAACTTTTAAACTTCTGATTCAAATACTTTATTTCTCCTTTTTAAAGTTATTATTTTCTTTATAAAATAGCTTCATTCAAGGTATAATAGACATTTAATAATGTGGACACAAAGTTTACAATTAAATATGTATACCAGATGAATACACCTTTTAATCAAGATAACTATATGTGACATCCCCTGAAATTCTTCATGTCCCTTTGTAATCACTCCTCACACACCTCCCCAATCTGCCCCCATCCATAGACAACCACTGGTCTGCTGTCACTATATATTAGTTTGTATATTGCAGAATTTAAATAAAACTCTTCTTTCACTTGGCATAATTATTTTGAAATTCATTCATGTTATTGCATGTATCATTAACTCATCCCTTTTTGCTGCTGAGTAGTATTCCATTGTATCAATATACTCCAGTCTCTCTATTCAATTATTGGTGAAGATTTGGGATGTTTACAGTTTTGGCTATTTTAAATATAGTTCCTATAAACATTCCTGTACAGGTTTTTATATGGATTTATGCTTTGATTACTCTTGGGTAAATAAATGCCCAGCTGTGGAATGACTGGAATCAATGGTATATTAATTAATTGGTCATCCATCTGATCTCTTTTATACACTGCTAATTTCAGTTTGCTTGTATGTCAAAGGTTTGTGTTCATGTTCAAAAGACATTAATCTGTAGTTTTCTTATAATGTCTTCACCTACTTTTGGTATCAGAGTAATTCTGGTGTCATAGAATGAATTGGGAAGTATTCTCTCCTCTTCAAATTTATGTAAGAGTTTGTTTGTAGTTTGTGAAGAATTGGTATTCTTTCTTGCTTAAATTCCTCAGTGAAGATATTTGGGTCTAGGAGGTACTTTTTATTTTCTACGGATTTCAAATATATTTTAATTTATTTGATAGAGGACAATTCATGTTATCTATTTCTTCTCAAGTGAGCTTTCTAGTTTGTATATTTCAAAAAAATTATCCATTTCATCTACCTTGTCAAATTTATTTATATAAAATTGCTCATAATAATCCATAATTTAAAAAATATCTATAGAATCTGTAGTATTGTCACATGTCTCATTCTTGATACTGGTAGTTTGTATCTTCTTTTTTCCTGCTCAGTCTGGCTAGAAGGTTATCAGTTTTATTGACCTTCTAAAAGAATGACTTTTGATTTCATTGATTTATTTTATGTTAGTTTGGGTCTAAGCTCTTAAGTTTTATTCTCTGTATGTATACATTTCATTTTGTTCCCTCTTTTTTTTTTCTGGTTTCCTAAGGTGGGCTGAAGTCATTGATTTGACATCTTTTCCTTTCGTAACAGAGTTGAAATAGAAGCCCACAAATTTGACAAGTTGCATTTTCATTCAGTTCCTAATACTTTCTAATTTCCCTTTCCACTTTTTCTTTGACCCATATGTTATTTAGAAATGTATGAATTCACTTCCAAATGTTGAGGGATTTTTTTCCCTTGAGATATTTCTGTTATTGATTTTTAGTTTAATTGCTTTATGATTGGAGAACATAGTTTGTTTGACTTAAATCTTTTTAAATTTATTGAGGCTTGTTTTGGGGACCAGAATATATAACCAATATATCTTGGTTAATGTTCTGTTGCACATGAAAAAAATATATATTCTGATATTGGTTGTTGGAGCATTGTATATGTCAATTAGGAAAAGTTACTTGACAGTATTGCTAAAGTCTTCTGTACCCTTATCAACTTCCTGTTTGCTTGTTCTATTGTTTTTTAAGAGAGGCATATTGAAACCTCTGACTATAATTGTGGATCTGTCTATTTCTCCCTCCAGTTCTATTGGTGTTTGCTTCAAGTATTTTGAAGCTGCATTAGTGGTTGCATAGATTTTTAGGATTGTTAGGTCCTCTTGATGAATTGACCTCTTTATCATTGTGAATTAACCTTATTTTTGGTAGTAACATTCTGTTGTCTGAAATCTACTAATTCTGATATTAATCTAGTAAATATAGCATTATTTAGATTAATTTTAATATGGTATATCATCTTCTATTCTTTTTCTTTTAAATGAAGTGTGTCTTTATATTTAAAATGCTCTTTTTTGTAGACAGCATATAGCTGGGTCTTGAATTTTTATCTAATCTGACAACCCCTGACTTTTAATTAGAAGGTTTAGGCTCTATAAATTACTATGATAATTTAAATGGTTAGTTTTAAATCCTACTATTTTTTTCTGTTTGTTGTTTTTTCACTTTGTTCCTTTTTTCCTTCCCGTTTTTCTCATGGGTAAAATGAGTATTATTTATGATTCCACTTTAACACCTCTTTGCTTATTAGTTGTAACTCTGTTTTGTTGTTTTGGTGGTCACTTAAGATTTATAGAATATATCTTTAACCTACCATTGTCTGTTATCAAATGAAGTTATACCACTTCAAGTACAACATAAGAACCTTACAACAGGTAAGGTATTTTTAGGTATCCTGACCTTTGTGCTATTATTGTAACCTGTATGATTTTATATATTTTATAAGCCCCACAATACATTGCTATTACTATTGTTTAAACAATTTTCTTTTAAAAGATTTAAATACTTAGAAATAATCTTGTATAGTTACCACTTCTGACCCCTTCATTCGTTTGTGCAGATCCTTATTTCTATCTTTCTTCTGCCTGTTGGGCTTACATGAGCATTTCTTCTTGTGTGGTAATGAATTATTTTGCCTTTGTGTGTCCAAAAATGTCTTAATTTATCTTCATTTTTGAAATGTATTTCCTCTGGGTATAGAATTCTAGGTTAACAATTTTTTCAGTCAGTGCTTTGAAGATGTTATTCCACTCTCTTTCCTGTCTTCTTCTTTTTTTTTAAAATGAGAAATTTGCTATCATTCTTATTCTTGCTCTTGTGTGTATGAGTGTTTTTCTTGGCTATTTAAAAGATTTTCTCTTCATCAGGGGTTTTGAGCAATCTGATTGTAGTACACCTTGGTGTAATTTTTTCATGTGTCTTGTGCTCAGAGTTTTCTGAATCACTTTGGTCTTTGGGTTTATAATTTTCAGCAAATTTGGAATGTTCTAGGCTATTATTTCTTCAGGTACATTTTCTGCCTTGCCCCTTTTATGAATACCAATTACACGTGTATTAGATCACTTCAAGTTTCTTCCGCCCCTCACGGATGCTCTTTTCATTCATTTATTGCATCTTTTTCTTCTCTGTGTGTTTGTTCTTGGATAGTTTCTGTTGCTATGTCTTCAAATTCGCAAATCTGTTTCTTCTGCAATGTCTAACATGCCCTTACTTCCATCCAGTGTATTGCATTTTTCATGTCAGACTTGTAATTTTTTATTTCTAAAAGTTTTATTTAGGTCATATTTCTATTTAACTTTTTTGGAGATCTGTAATAGAGTTGAAACCACAACTGTAATATTCTTTTCTGCTAATTCTAACACCTCTATCAGTTCTGGGTTGTTTTTTTTCTAATTCCAGATTGTATTTTCCTGCTTCTTTGCATGTCTGTTAGTTTTTTATTGGTTGTCTGGTACTGTGAATTTATCTTGTTGAATGATGGACTTTTTGTATTCTTACAAATATTCTTGAGCTCTCTTTGTAACTGAGAGGACCCTATGGGGCCTTCCCAGAACAGATCCCCCCCTGCCATGTCCTCCACCTACCTCTTATAAAATTGTAGCCTCCTAGGCCTTCTCTGATTTCCAAAGAGTAAATTTAATCAGAGAAGTGAGAAAATTCAGAAAGGAAAACAGTCAAGCAAGATAAAATAATAATAGTTTAGCCATCAAACAAAGTCAAGGACCTTTAGTTCCTCCTCAAGGGCTATAGATAATATTCTGAGCCATGTCCTTTGAGCTGTTTGGCAGATCTTGAAACCCCCACCAGGTGGGAGATGTTAACTGTATGCTGCCCACAAGCATGTAGACCCCAGACCAGTTGGAACCAGAAGGTTGATGAGGTTGACTCCTGATTACCTCACCACCAACTAATCAGAAGAATGTCCACAAGCTGATGACACACTCCACAGCCCCCCTCCCTCACCCTGTCTTTAAAAACCTTTCCCTGAAAGCCTTTGGGGAGTTTAGGTCTTTAAGCACTAGATGCCTAGACTCCTTGTTTGGTGCCTGCAATAAACGCTGCACTTTCCTTCACCAAAACCTGGTGTCAGTATCTTGGTTTGGTAACATGTTTGCTATTAGGTTGTGTGGAAACAGTTTGATTCTTAGGGTCCTGCTTTTACAATTTGCTAGATAGGACCTAATATTTAGTATGGGATTAATTATTACCCACCAGAGAGGCAATGCCCCATAAATTATGCATTAGCCTGGTGGTGGGAATAGTTATGATTTTTGCCCCATGTGAGTGCCAAGCACTGTTCCCTCTGATCCTTTCAGGAAGCTCTTTCCTCAGCATCCAGTAATGTCTTCACATGCATGCTTCAGTCATCGCCTGCTGACCACTCTGTGCTCCCTCATTGGTAGAGTGCTCTTTCTGCTTTGTTCTCCTGGGATCTCAGTTCTGTCTCCTCCATTCAAAGACTCTTCTGGGCTCTGCCTTTAGTTCCACCTCATCTTGTTGTAGTCTGGAAACTCAAAACAATTGTAGGCCTTGCTTCTTTTGTTTCCAGCCCTCAGGGTTCACTGTCCTTTGCTGCCTAACGTCCAGTGGCATAAAACCATTGTTTCTTTTATTTTGTCTTTTAAAGAAATTAGTTCTTTCCAGCATGAGAGTAAATTTAAATCCTGTTACTCCATTTTTGTCAGGAAACTAACTGTCTTTATTTTCAGAGATAGTTCTCCCTGCTCCACTCTGTGGCCTTCCTTGACATTGTGATCAGTCACCCCAGCCTCCCCGTTGCTGCTTGGCCCCTCCTTCCCCAGCCCTTTATTTGACTCTAGATCCTGGTAGAGCATCTTCCCAGTGATAAGAATTTCAGAGTAGCTCCATAAAATCCACTTTCTAGTTTGCAACTTGAGTAAGTCCCTCACATAACCCTGTTGATTATTATGGAAGATATCTATCTAATTATCACCTATCTATTATCTATCTATCTATCTACCTATCCATCTATCTATCCATCTATTTTTAATTGAAAAATTTTTTCAGGTTGTAAGGTACAGAAATATCTTATCCTGGAGACTTCAAATGAAGAAGTCTATGTAAGAATAAGGACAGATGTAGTGAAGCACAGGGTGTGCTCTCAACACCAGATCCAGTCCTCAAGGGAAGTCAGATGTTCATTCAGGATCCCACAAAAAAGTTCCCATAATGTTCCCACAGGACAGGTAGCATGTGTCAGGCCCTGTATGAGTCTGGCCCGTGGCCCAGGTGTCAAGCCTGGTGTCATATCCAGGGTTGATTGGTCTCATAGCATAATGTGCAGCAACTTTCCAGATAAATGCTTCTCAGAGCGGGCCAAGGGCTTCACTGGACCTTGGGACCCCATGGAGTGTCCAGAATGATGCCAGTGGTTCACAGGGATAGCCACCCTTTATTAAATACTCATCTTGCAAACATTATTTCCAACACGCCTATCCATACAGCATATATGTCACTTTTCCTGTTTTCCAAGAAGAAATAGAGACTAAGAGAGGTGAAATATTTTTCACTGCACTGTCTAACCCATTCCATTCATACCCTTGATTATTTTGGAGCCAGCAGATAGTATAATACTTTCTTGTTCCATGCCATGCAGAAGCAGAATGGGTTGTTGTTATGAACTGCATTGTGTCCCCTAGATTCCTGTGTTGAAGCCTTAACCCCCAATCTGGTTATATTTGGATATAGGGCCCTTATAGGTGTAACTAAAGTTAAATGAGGTCATGGGGTGGGACCATAATCCAATGTGACTGGTGTCCTTATAAGAAGAGGAAGAAACAGCAGTGATGGACACACAGAGAACATGAGGACACAGCGAGGAGGCCAAAGAGAGTCCAGCCAAGGAGAGAGGCCTCAGGCGAAGCCAAATCTGCTGACATCTTGACTTTGAACTCTCTGCCTCCAGACGGTGAGGTAATAAATGTCTGTCGTTTAAGCCACTAGTCTGTGGTACTTTGTTATGAATTCCTGAGCTGATGGATACAGTCCTCAACACAAAGAAAGAGTCAAAGTCACAGATTTCTGTAGTCCTTCCCAAATCTAGCATTCTGTGGGTTGATCCCTTGACTACACATAACTAATGCCAACATCTTGTTAAAACCTAGCAATTCAACCATCCCTCCAGACTCCAAGCACATTTTGGGAACTGTGTCTGAAGACCTTTTTTATTACCTTCCCCCAGGGTCCTTACTGAACAGTGATGGCCTGGGGTTCTCCAGGATAGGTGGGTACAGAGTAGGGCTTCTGAGAGTAGTGTTTCCTGCCATAGGAACCAGTGTGGATACCGTCCCTAAGGGTGTCCTTGAGCCCAGGTCAAGAGCCCTGGATCCACACAACCTGGGGAAACCCTGTAGGACAGACATGGCAGCTTGGTGCTTTGTGAGAACCAGATCCATGGGTGGCATAGATCGCCAAGCATAGTGCCCCAGCAAAGGGAGGATGCTCTGTCCCTGAAAACTCACATTTCATGAACCAGGTTTTTGTTTGTTTGTCTTCAATTTCTAAATGCTTGTAATATATTCCAAATTCCATAACTTCACCCCCACTTTTCTTTTTCCTATACACACCTTCCAAACATCAGACTCTGAATGCAGATAACTTTCAGCCCAGCTCATCAGCACCCACTTTCCGTATTTCTGCCTTCCTCCCGTAGAGAGAAGCATGGTGATTCTGGCTGTTCAGGACCAGCCCGAAAGAGCACAGAGTAACTGTGGTATGTGATCTGAGGGTAGAGCCCAGTACATGCCCACTCTCAGCTTCAGTAGAAATTCATCCCTTAGTTGAAGTGAGGGAAGTCCACACCCTCCACGATAGAGGTGCAACACCAGCCTGGAGCAGAAGCAGTTAAACTAGACATGCTTCTGCTTGACTGATATATCAGTTTAGCTCTGAAGGAATAAGGAGAGAGAGAGATTCCATCTTGATGCCCTCGTTTGAAGGGAGTTAGAGGGCTGGGGGCTGTGTACACAGGCCAAGTGAGGAGGTTGAGAAGACCTGGGTCCAGGTACACCAGCCTTTGTCCCCACTGATGTCCACACCAGTCTCTGGGAGCCCTGTGTGGAGAATGTCTATGGAAAGGGAGCCCTGGGAAATGCCCTTCACCTTCCTCTGTGCCTGTTTGCTTCCTCCTCTGTGTTGTGGCGGGGTAAGGAGGGAGGCCATATGAGGAGTACACTCATGCTGTGTGAATAAACCCCCAAACCAAATTTTCCAGTCCCCTCCATTTCCCTCCATGAAGACTCCCACACCCCCTGCTCCCAGGGGAGCTCTCACGTCACAGCACTGAGCCATGGGGACGGACCATGTCATCACCCAGAGGGCACATCACAGGCTGCTCCAATGGCCTCTGATGAAGCCCAATCTCCCAAAGTACCCCAACCTCTGATTTTCCACAATTCAAAGTTCAGTCATCATTAGTGCCCCCAAAGAATCTGATGGATGCAAAAGGTCCTTTCCAGGTTACATTCAAATATTTACGTCTGCAGTGGGGTACTATTTTTACAGAGAAACTACAGATTCTTTGTCCACAGTACTTCCAGACATCCTTCTATCTTACCCTCCTTGGGGCATCATCCGGTGTATGTTGTATGTACCACACACAGCAGAATGGAGAGTCTGCATTTCACAATCTACCTTTAATGTCTCAAAACTGGACTTTTGGAAATTCGAAACAAGGGTCTGAGATGAAAACATTTTGAGTTTCGAAAGTCGGGCCCTGAGAGACAACACGTGCTCATTTTGAGTCAGTTTCTCTCACTCTGATGAGTAGATTGAGCTTTCCTGGGCTGGGAAAAGGGGAAATGAGTTGTGGGGCTCTGAGCCAGAGGCTGAGGCTACTCCCCCTGGAGATCCCTGGCAGGGAGGGCAGGTACAGACAGCCAGAGGGCAGGTGACTCAGGGAAGCAGGAGCACAGGGGCCTGCCAGCTTGCAAGGTCTCTGAGTGCTGCACCCCCATCGCAGTGCAGACGTGGCCCTGGCTATATGGTCACGTGGGCTGAAGGACTCATACAGATCACAGAGCTCCCTTGCACTCCAGTGTTGTCTGCAAAGCAGTAAAATAATTTCCCAGGAGTCAAGAGTAGTACAGAAGGCCACCTCTGTCCCACCAAGTTTCTTGTGGCCCCAGAGTGGCACAGACTGCAGTGGGCTACTCCTAGGTCCCTAAGAACAGCCCAAAGCAGCTGGGAGAGGGGTGGACTGAAGGGGCCCTGGGGTAGAAGTGCAGGGAGATTGAGCAGCAGCTTGCACACGGCAGTGACAGGAACCCCCGTGCAGATGCACCCTTCAGGGGATGGCAGACAGAGGATGACACGATGGGGACAGACACCCATCCCCATCCACCCCTGAGGCCATGGCATCAAGAAACCATCCAAAACACAGCCACACTGGCAGGAAGAAGGGAAAAGGTGGTGTGTGCCTCTGTGTGTGTGTGGCGGGGGGGAGGCCGGAATTGCCTGAAATTTCATTTCTCCCATGGAAGGAGACTTAAAAAAATGAAATTATGTTATATAAACATAAAGGTCCGTTTTTTGAAAACTTAGAGATTCATGCCCTGCTACTCTATTTTATTTATCCTTTAGAGCAAATTTTTAAGCATGTAAAAAGCAGAGTATAGTTGGGTGAAAGCTTTATTGCCGAGGCTTTAAAGTACAAATAGGTATAATCCTACCTGTAGTTGAAAAATTATAAATGTCATTATTGAGTGAATCTTTTACTGCTATGGAAACTCCAAAAAAACAAAGGCACATGGGCTTCCCTGGTGGCGCAGTGGTTAAGAATCCACCTGCCAATGCAGGGGGCACAGGTTCGAGCCCTGGTCCAGGAAGATCCACATGCCACGGAGCAACTAAGCCCGTGCACCACAACTACTGAGCCCACGTGCTGCAACTACTGAAGCTCACATGCCTAGAGCCCGTGCTCCACAACAAGAGAAGCCACTGCAATGAGAAGCCCACACACCGCAATGAAGAGTAGCCCCCACTCGCTGCAACTAGAGAAAGCCTGTGCACAGCAATGAAGGCCCAACACAGCCAAACAAAACAAAACAAAACAAAAACAAAAAACAAAGGCACATAAAATTGTCCAAATTTTTGTTCCTAGGACAAAAACATAAATGAAAATAATAGATAAATAGATTCTCAAATCACAATAATAATATTGAGAACAATTTTCTTCTTCTGTACCAGTAAAACTCCAGATAAGGAATGATCTCATCTAAAGGAATTGATGACAGCAGTTCACCCCCTTGGATGTGCAGCTTGGCGTGAATATGGAGGCCCAGAAAGAAAGTTCTGTGAAAGCAAATCTTTGATTAAGAAGAACTGGGTTACACCCTATATGAGAAGGGATCCCTTTTAAGAAGCCCACAAAACACTAACAAAGACTGAAAAAAACAATACTGGGCATGAATTGAACGATAACAGTGTACCAGCCCCTTTGCATGTCTTAAACACAATTCCTGCACACCCCCCATGAGAGGCCTGAACTAGGCATCCCTTTGTTACCTGACCCCCAAGGTGTCCCCTCTCTAGTAGGGGGACCATGATGATGTTTCAGGTCCCCAGGTGTCAGTGTCACCTCCAAACTCTCCCTGCAGAGAACTCTTTACGTTCTCTGCAGACCCACACCCCATTGGCCTTCCCCAGGCCACAGCCTGAGCTCTAGCTTCTGGGGGGTTGGAGAACAGGACTATTAGAACCTTTGTGGCTTCTGTGATTGAAAGTAAGTCCCTGCCTCTCCAAGCAGAGTCTCTGTCTTGGTCATCTCAGGCTGACATAACAAAATATGATACACTGGGTGCCTTAAATAACAGACATTTATTTCTCACACTCTGGAGGCTGGAGTGCCAGGGTGCCAGCGTGGTCAGGTTCTGGTGAGGACCCACTTCCTGGCTTGCAGACACCACCTTCTCACTCTGTCCTCACAATCTCTCTGGTGTCTCTTCCTATAAGGGCACTAATACCATCATGGGAACCCCACCCTCAGCACCTCATCTAAACCTAATCACCTCCCAAAGACCACATCTCCTAACACCATCCCATTGGGGGTTAGGGGTTCAATATATGAATTTTTCTGGGATGCAAATATCCAGTCTATAACAACCTCCAAATGTAGGCAAGGGTTTCTGTTGCCCGGCAGTTACAGAAGCAAAGAAGAAAGACCCTAATCCTCACTCATCCCAGCAGGGCCTGGCCCCTGGTGTATTCACCTTCAGAGGCCAGGATTTCATCTGGCACATGATGCTTCCTGGGAGGGTTCAGATAGTTAGGAAAGTTGGGAGTGTCTATTGGGAATTTGGGGACAATGGGGAATGCTGGGAAATTTGGGAGTGTCAGGAATATAGTCTCTAATTTTCAAAGGAGGTTCAGGTTGCTAGCTAGTGGTTGCACTTCTGCCACCAGGAAATCCCTCCACAGCTAAAGCAGCCTCACTTTCAGGTGTATCCTCTCTTGCTGGCTCCCCCATGGCTGAGATCCAAGGTACAAGTGGGCATTTCCCATCCCCTGACACACAGTGAATGCTCACTCATCCACGACTTTGCATAGGCTGTTCCCTCCTCCTAGCACACTGCCCCCCACACCCCGCCGTTTGTCTTCCTGGCATATTCTCAATCCCTCTGCAGCGCTGGTTCGTATGTCACCTCCTTGTGAAGCCTTTCACACTGCTCCTAGGCAGTGAGAGCATTCATAGCTCTAGCAACTTACTTTTATTATTTTCCTCTAATATTTCATTATAATTATGGTTCTTTTTTTTTTTAAACTAGCATCTGAGCTCCTTGTCAGCCTCAACCAGAGGGGCTGGTGGGGAGTGGGGAGTCTCGGTTGGGACAACTCTGGGCATGCTCATAGCTCATCTAAGAGTTGGTCTCTGGGACTCAGACATGTCCCAGAGCCCAGCTCAATGCCGGACTAAAATGAGGTTCTTAATAAATGTGTGACAAATAAAATCAGCCCCAAAGTTGATCAGAAATCCATTGATTCACTAATGGATGCAATGAACATTTCTGGAAGACCTATCTGGCTTGAGACATTGTCCCAGATACAATGTGATAAATAGGAATCATCATTTTAAGGAATCTAAAATCTAATACGGGAGATAATACATGTAAATACATAATCTTAATAGTTGTCTATTTCTGTGTAACAAATTACCCCACATTTAGCAGCTTAAGACAACAAACATTTATCACCTTACACAGTTTCTCTGGGTCGGGATCTGGGTTGGCTTGGCTGGGTGCCTCCAGTTCAGGAACCCCATAGGGTTGCAGTCAGGTTGTCAGCTGGGAATGCCTCATCCAAAGGCTTGACTGGGGCTGGGGCACCCACTTCCGTGGTGGCCACTCCCACGGCTGGAAGTTGGTGCTGGCTGTTAGAAGGAGGCTTTGTCTCTTAGTTCCAAGGAGAGAAATGGGCTCTATTGGCTCTCCGTTTGGCTGACTCTCCCTTTGGGGACCTTGAGTTCAGCAAGCAGCATTTCACATCTTTCCTGGGCTGACCGCTAACTGGGAGGTTAAAAATTCCCTGCAAACATACAAGAGAACGTTAGAGGCACAGACCCCCCCTCGGCCCCTCACTTCCTGGGGAAGTTAGAGAGCCGGGGAGGAGCCCTCCTGGCACTCTGTCCTCTGTCCTGGCCGTGACAGCTCTGAGCCTGGAACACAGCTGATCACCAAGTAGGAAACAGCACCAAGTGGCCAAGAATATGGGTGCTGGCTTGACTTTGGAGAAATTATTTAGCCTCTCCACACCTCAGTTTATTCACACACAAACTGGGGATGGTGATAGTAGCTCCCCCAAGACGTTGGCTGGAGATGAAATGGTGACTCCTGTGGAGCAGAGTGCATGAAACAGAAAACGGCAGACACAGACAACCTGACCTTTACTGTTTCCCTGCGGGCCCTTTTATTTCCAGGCAGAATTTTGCCGCTCTTGTGATGGGTCATTCAGACAGACATCCCTTGAAAAACAAATCAAGACCTGAGTCACCAAATATTGATAGAGCACAAACATAGTAATCTGTGTTATTGGCCTTCCTTCCAAGGCACTTGTGATTGGGAAGGCAACATTTATTTGCATAAATCGAAAGCAGTAAAAGGGATATGTGAGTAGGAGCAAGGCAACCTGTGGTGCCTTGGACCACCAGGGCCTCATCCTCGGGTCACAGGGCAGGTGGGAACTGACCCATGGTTTGGGTTGGGTACCCGTTTCACCTTGACTTCAAATAAAGCACTGGAGGGAGGGGCTGCATTTCCTAGGAATTCCTGCAGAGTTGTCCCACCTTGCTTCTCCTTGGACACACATCCAATGGGTCATGACTCAACTAGGTAAACGTTCACTCAGGTCCAAGGTACCTGCTGAGGTATTTTACTCCACGTTGAAGGACACATAAAGGTGGGGACAGTGTGTGCCAAGATGATTGTGCTTTCAGGTAGAAGAAGCAGGGTGTATACACACATACATACACAGCAGTGTGGCAGGCTGTCACGTTCAGTAGAAGTGGTCAAGTGGGGGAGAAAAGGACGTTCCTTGGGATCAGAAGCTGGGTCCCTGGGTGAGGCACTTACTTGGTGTTGCCACAGTGATGAAGGGGCAGAGGGCCACAGGAACAGCAGGGACAGAGGTGCGGAGGGAGAAGAGTTAGCCAGCCCTGCTGGATTCCCTTTCTCATGATAACTGCCCCTGGATGGTAGGCTCCTCCAAGGCTCAGAGGGATTCTGGTGCTCACATGTGTCTCCTTGAGGCTGGGGAGATGCCACAATCAAAGATGCTCTTGGATCAGATGACCAGAACCTCCCCGCCTAGAGCTGGGACTCGGGGGATACAAGAACAGCAAGGCTGAGCTGGGCTGAGTGCTGGTGGCCTGAGGAAGTCAGGTGTCTAGAAGGCTGGGGGTGGGTAGGCAATGGGAAGGACAGCGGGAAGCTAGCTGTCCAAGAGCGGAAGCCAGGGGACCACGTTGGTGTCTCCAGAAACAGACCTCTTGTCTTGGCTCACTGCTGTGTGAGGTGGCAGGCTATGAGGGACCCATGGGGCCAGGAGAGTGCTAGGTGCAGCTAGACAGATGGATTGGAACAGGTGAGGGGGGTACTTGAGACCACAGGAGCCACTGGGAGTTGGGGTGGCTTTGGTGTGATCAGAGGGGACCTTGGTGCCATTACTCCAACGTTGCCCTGTGGGGAAGACAGCAAGAGTAAAATAGGACTGTGGCCAAGAGGGTGACAGAGGAGGGGAGTCGGGAGCAGCATCCTGAGGAGTGGTGCCCAGGGAACCCTCTTCTGAGCCAAACTTGCCCCCTGCAGCAAGAAGTTCCTGCTCCGGGCCATCCCTGGTGGCTTCATCCCAGTGCTCCACAGTCCTGGCCCTGCGTCCTGCCTTTCCTCCTTCCTCTGGACAGTGTGGCCCCTGGCCTGTGGAGGTAGGGAGATGCAGGCATCACTCTGGCTATACTCATGGACCCTCTGCATGGATGCTGGCCTCCGCCCTGGGCCATTTACTCCAGACCTATGCACTATCTGGAGGCACTGGCTCTGCACACCCACATTCTTTGGCTGAAGCCGATGAAACACAGGAGTCAGATTTAATTCCCACTGACATGGGGGTCTTAGATGTGTCATAACAGTGGCTGGACGGCTCCCATATCTTCTCCATCCAATCTCTCTGTGAGCAAAGAGAGGGCAAGGGAGGTACAACTGTATCCTGACCCCAGGCCTCCAGCTCACAAGGGTGGATTTTGTCTTCCTTAAGGCCAAACCCCAGCAATTGTGGGTGTCACCTGCTTTCTATCAAATCTTGGGCAAGTCTCCTTTTTAATTTGGTGTTTTCTGAGAAATGGGGATTTGCTGATTTTATCTTTAGGTGTGTTCATGAGGGGACTCTCCCCATTTGCAGGGGAGGCCCAGCTCGGCCAGGCTGTCCTGCTCCTTTCTCTGACCTGTGTCCAGGGGTCCTAGACTGGGCTGGGGGACCCGTGGGGTGAGGACAAGAAGCCTGGGGTGGTCTCCAAAACTTTAAGCTCATCTACTGGCCCAAAACTATTTGTTTTTCTTGACTTGTTATTTCCCTCTCTCTTGCATTGTCTATTTTCTTCTATTGGAATTCTCTTTTGAATACTTTCTTCAGGTAGAGCATATGGTTTATATGCTCGTGGTGTACTAGCCAGTAATTCCCTTCCTGATTTGACTGTGTTTCATCTCATGAAAGAATCAGACTCTCACTACACACACACACACACACACGCACACACACATACACAGATTATCCTGCTAATTCATTAAGTCCACATTAGTCAGACTTCTAGTATGTTTATAGAAACAGTGCTAGATACAGGAGGAGATGGAAACTAATATAAGATCCATCCATTCTTCTCCAAGAAAGTATGTTTTTGTGGGTGAGGCGAGACAATACAAGATTCAAATAACAGATAATCCAGAAGAGGTGCTAGGTGCCAGAATATGAATCTTCAGGAAATGGTCTTTTCTCTTTGGGTTTTAGGATAATAACCATGGCTAGTTCCAGAAAATAGAGTTGAAAGTCGTTTTCCCCTTAGAGTTCTTATCTAGAACCACAGCATATCCAGAGGTAGGAGAAACTTCAACACCCTCAGTTTTCTGCAGAGGAAACTGAGGTTCAGGGTAGAAAATGACCCAGGCAAAGTCCAGTGTAAATTGTTAGCTGATCTGGGACTCAACCCTCACATTCTTGTGTCCAGGAGGGTGTGGTGACAACTCTGATTTGCTTTAGGCTATTTGAGTTGTTTGGATATAATCCAAGTACCCTGATGTAGGTATCCAGCTATATACATGAGCAAAACATGGCCGAACTTTTACACTTGGGATAGACATCATCATCATCATCAAATAGTTGTTAAATTATTAAGTGCTAAATTAATAATTTAGAGTCTAATCTCTACATTACAGATTTGCAGGAACGTTAAATTGATTTTTGTCATTGGATTAGTCTGCTAGCGTTGCCATAACAAAGTACCACACACCGGGGGGCTTAAACACCGGAAATTAATTTTTTCACAGTCTGAAGGCTTGAAGTCTGAGATCAAGGTGTCTGCATGGTTGGTTTCTGCTGAATCCTCTCTCCTTGGCTTGTAGACGGCCGCCTTCTCCATGTCCTCACATGGTCTTTCTTCTGTGTGAATCTGTGTCCCCAATCTCTTCTTATAAGGACCCCAGTCATAATGGGTTATGGCTCATCTAATGACCTGATTTTAACTTAATTGCCTCATTTAAAGACCCTCTCCAAAATACAGTCACATTCTGAAGTACTGGGTGCTAGGACTTCAACATATGGATTTTGGGGAGTGGCACAGTTCAGCTCATAACACTCAGTTAAAACTCTCAAAATAACATAAAAAAGGAAAAAAGAATATTAAACATCATGAGAATAAAAGATTCCAAATTAAAGGGAAAAAGTAAAGGAGACCTCATCTTGGACCCATGTATGGCAATACCTCATACACTGAGATTTCACCTTTGCACACAGAAATCACCCTCCTCCACCCGACGTAAACACTTCAGTCTGAACCTGATACTCCTTTCCTGTCAGCCCTCAGCACAGAAGAACTCAGCATCACCCACTCACAGGTGCCCAGGAGCCTGGGAAAGCCATGAGGCATCACAGGGCTGAAACCATGACAGCTCATGAAGCAGGTGAGGCTCCTTACCTCCCCTCATGTCATTCTGTTGTTGTTAAGGGAATGGCAATGTATATATTAATTAGCATTTGTATTATATCAATAGAGTATGTATTCACATAATTAATAATACATAATATGGTACATTATAATTACACAAATTATAATTAATATTAATTGGAATGTATTAATATATAATCTATTGTGATAACTATTAATTAATATAATTATAATCATCGTATTATATTGTATTAGTATATTATATTACATATGCTATTACATTAATAATAATTGATGTTTATTAGTATGTAGTAATCATATTATATACAGTATACTTAGTATATTTTTATACATAATAGATAAGATAACTATATATTAATGTATAGTATATAGTACTTTTATATTATTTCATATTATATTCTATATGCTTTTATATATTATATATAGTAATATATAATAATCTGGTATAATATACTATACTTATTTATTAACATATATTAGTACCTAGTACCTATAATATATGTCAATATAGTATGTATTAACAATATATTAATCAATAAAGTATATATTAATATATTTCATTTTAAATATATTAATATATAATATTCAATATAATACTTATATAAACATATTTTAACATATATTTAATATTCTATATATTTAATATATTAATATATCACTATATATTTATATATTATATGTGTTAAAATATTAATATACTAATATATTTTAAAATTGACCTATTAGCATATTTTGGTGTATAATATATAATACACAAGTTTTATATTACATACTATATAATACTATATATTAATTATGTATTTGGGCCTTTAAACACTGACTCTGTGTCCTTGAATGTCACTGTGTGAGCAATGAACATACACATTTGGCCCTGGGCGAGGTACTTGCCTTTTCTGTCTCAACTTGCATATTTTTAAAATGGGGACAACATCTGCCTGCCTGTGAAGAAGTACACTTGAGGCAATGTCAGATGGGACTGACACAGGATTGTAATCTATAAAATGCAAATCACATAATAAAGATGATTTCCTACCCAGCAGTGACTGATGTAGAGTAGTACCGTGGCAACACCAGGGCTATCTCACTGCAGAATCACAGCTTCATTTCTTATAATGGGATCACAATAGGTGAGGCATGCAGATAGCATAGAAACGCTAAAAAAAAAAAACAAAAAAAACAGCCTACAGTTTGATTTAACTTGGGCTTACAAACTCCTAAGTCATGTTAATTATCTAATGGTTTGTTTAGCTCTTCATAGGGAGGGCTGCTGTCAACACTCATGACCCAAGGAGGCCAGGGACCCCAGGTAATTTTGTTTGTGAAATTAGAAGCTTGAGATTTGTAAAGGAAAACAAACAAACAAACAAAAAACAAACCCAAAATAAACAGAGCAAGAGGGACCGGGTTAGCAGACAATCTCAGTGAGAATTGGCAATTTCCTTGGCTGCTTCAACGGGCAGGTGCTTACAAGCCTGACCTTCCTCTTCCCTGAGGAAGTTTCAACAGAAGATACCAGATGTCCACTTGCCATCAGTGAGATCAATTAATTTATAACACAGAAAAGAAATGGAGAAAATAGGACTTAGCTCAGAAGGCTGTCAAAATGGAGATTTCTGAAAAAATAAAATCATGATTTTCATTGAATTAATGCTATTAGTAATAAAATCAAGAGTTACTGAGCTTTGGTTGCAGTCTGCGTTGAGCAGGCACAGACGGGGCTGATTCACGTGCTGCTTCCAGTAATGACATTGCAGTTCCCACATTGGAACCAGACATTTGCAGTCCTACAGATTTACACATCTTCCAAGATGCCTCTGCTTCCCTGGCAGCCACTTCAAGTGCTAGCTTGAAGAAAGGGCCAGACAATTCCTTGGGTCTACCCAGGAAAAAACCAGAACTTTTCATTGGTGTTAGAATTATGTAATTGAATGCAGCTGGTTTGTTAACTATTTTGTGTTGAAATAAAAAAGCAATAACATTTAAAGTAAATACTATTTAATATATACATATATATTTGTAGGCATTAAAAATAGATATTTTATATTTGGCTCATAAAATATTTTATAATGCAGTCAGAAAGCAAAAGAGGAAAAAAATAATATTCATCAGTTACCTCTTAACCATATTCCCCTATTGTGTTCTCCTTATTGGTGGAGTTGATTGCAAAGTCCACAGTTAACCATGTTTTGCAGAGAGGTGAGAAGGAAGACAAGCCCCTCTTCTGGCTGCGTGGTATCACACATTAACGAAGCACTAAATTTTTATGACTTTTCTGTCGCTTTCCTCTCTCAGAGTTTTCTGGAGGATTGCAGAACCTGAGCACAGGGAGGCCAGAGTCAGAGCGACTCTACCTGCTGGATGTGGTCAGGTGTCCAGAGTGGGGCAAATCAAGAGTGTGACATGCCACAAGCTTGCTGGACCCTCCAGGACATTTGATGGCCTCTCTTGTCATTGAGCCATGGAGAAAGGCTTAATCCTATATCCTCAAAACACTAACAACCAAGGCTGAGTGTAAGTCTGGTTTATATTTCCATTTAAAATGGAATTTAAATTTTGACACCTGCATATTGGGACTCTGCTGTATGACCCACCCGTGCTGACCTGGTCCAGTAGACCAGTCATCTGGCTGCAACATAGTGCATGGCAGGCAACGCTGCTATTTCCCTGTACAAAAAGGAGGGCTTTTTGGTGGTAAGTGCAGTGGGAGCTGTCAACAGTTCTCAACGAAGATAAGGTTACTGATGTGTATTTCCATAACGACGCATTGCTGCTTAAAATTTATCTCCCAGGGGAGAACTTCAAAAGTAGATTTATTTAGAGAGATCTTTTCTGTATGAATATATTTCTTCTGCTGTAGAGGAATAATTATCCAATGCAGCCTAATGGAACTGCAGTGGGGAAACAAACCAGCAGGAAACCCAGAATAGAGAATAGATTTGGGGTTTGGGTTTCTCAGATGGGAAGTGAGAGCCAGTTCCTGCCCTGAGTGGGATCTTCTTGGCACCTGCTTTATCTCATCCTCACAGTGAGATGCAGAGGAACAGAAGAGAGATTTCATGCTAATGGGATGGGACAAGACAGCACAGTCTAGAGTGGCATTTTCCTCAGGTTGGGCTGGAAAGAGGGTATTCTTCACTGTAGTCAGTTCATTTAGATTTTAAACATCTGCTAGACTCCAGAGAAATGAAATCCCTCTTAATCATCACTATCGAGAAGGAATAAATACATGCATTTCTCTTTCACACAATAATTGGCTATGAAGCATTCTGGCAATCCTTTCATTAGGGTGATGAGATCCAAAAATAGAGGCCAAGTATGTTTATTGGAAGCTAATAGACCCACCTGAAATGTAAAAATTCATGTAAGAGGTGTGTGTGTGTGTGCACATGCCCACACATGCTTTGGAGGGAGCAGTTGAGGGTGGCGGGGAAGCAGGTAGCAATTCATTTTTTCACCACCTCAAGCCCTCCTTTGTTTTTAAATCCTTCTTTCCTTCCTTCCTTCCTTCCTTCCTTCCTTTTGCTGCATTGGGTCTTAGTTGTGGCACACGGGATCTTCTGTTGCAGCCCATGGGCTTTTCCTTGAGGTGCGCAGGCTTCTCTCTAGTTGTGGCATGTGTCTCTAGAGCACGCGGGCTTAGTCACCCTGCAGCATGTGAGATCTTACTTCCCTGACCAGGCATTGAACCCGCGTCCCCTGCATTGAAAGGCAAAGTCTCAACCACTGGACCACCAGGGAAGTCCTCTCAAGCCCTTCTTTGGAATGAAGACACATAGCCTGTGTAACTCACCCCTTCTGGAATAATTGTTGAAAGGGTTTCTCCACCTTTCCTCTAAGGTTCCAGTTTGAGATCCAATAAGTCAAGTCTAGTCCAGACTCTGCCTCTGTGAGCTCCTCCAGGACTGGGAGATGTCAGTGGGTTTCTCTTCCCTGCCAGATAGGAAGGGTTGCACCGCTTTCTCCTTGCCCTGTAGTCTGAGATTAGACTTTGATTAATTATAATCGGGCATGCAGAACTCTGACTTGGGTCTCAGTAGGAGTGACAGTGTGGTCGGCAGGATTTTGGGTCCCATGATCCCCACCCCCACCCCACCCCTGACACACACCTGATGGTACACCTGTGGCAACATGCTGGCAACAGAAAAAATGAATTCAGATTTCAGTCTGTGGAAGCAGGGTGCTGCTGTAACAAATACCTACAAATGTGATGGTGGCTTTGGAATTAGGCAGTGGCCCAAAGCTTGAAGAGTCTTGACCAGCATGATAGTAAAAGCCTAGACTGCTTTGAACAGACTGTTATCGGAGATACAAGTGTAAAGGACTCTGGTCTTGAGGACTCAAAGGAAGTGAGGAGCGTTGTGGAAAAATCCTACATTCCCTTGTATAATGCCTAAGTCACCAGAAACAGACTATAGACACAGGGACTTTAAGACCACTGCTGGTTCAGTTCCCAGACTGGACTTGGAGAATGTTGCCCTAGAAGGCTCAGAAGAAGGTGAAGAAATGCTACTGGAAGCTGGAGGAAGAGGATCTATTCTACGTATTGGCAGAAAGCTTAGTGAAGCTGTGCCCTGCTGGTGTGTAGGGAGCAGAACTTGTAACGATAAACTTGGTTGTTCAGCTGAGGAAATTTCCAGGTCAAGGGTGGAGAGTGCAGCCTGTTTTTATCCTGCTGCTCAGAGTAAAATATGAGTCAGGAGAGAGATGCTGAGAGAAGAGCAGTTAGCAAAGAGGAGCCTAGACTGGATGGTTTAGGAAACTGGCAGCCTATCCAGAGAGCAAAGCCACCAGAAAGGAGAACTCACCATCATGTCTGTGTGGCACATGGCCCCATAGCCTTTCCCAGTGCCTTGGGAGTGTCAAAGTCTTGATTTTATTCATCAAAAGGGGATGATTCATCTGTTGATGGACACTTAGGTTGTTTCCATGTCTTGGCTATTGTAAACAGTGCTTCTAAGAACATAGGGGTGCAGCTATCTTTTTGACAGATGAATGGATAAAGAAGAGGTGGTGTATACACACACACACACACACACACACACACACACACACACAATGGAATACTACTCAGCTATGAAAAAGAGTGAAATATTGCCATTTGCAGCTACATGGGGGAGGGGCATTGGGGAGGGATGGATTGAGAAATTGAAATTAGCAGATGCAAACTATTATATACATGTATAACTGAATCACTTTGCTGTACACGGGAAACTAACACAACATTGTAAATCAAATATTCTTCAATAAAATAAATTTTTAAAATAATAATAAAAAGAAAGGGGATGATTCACTCACTGACACAAAAAGCTTTTGGAAGAGATTGAGAATGAATGTGTGAAGTGAGTAATTTCAACAAATTAAAGAGAGGAAAATGCAAAAAGGTAACATCGTTGTGCCCATACAAGTGAAGTGAGTGAAACCCGCCGGGTGTCGGGGTGGGGCAGCTTTCGTCAGTTGGAACACGGTCTGCTAGGGATTGAGTCCTGCCTCTTCCTCTCAGCTGCCCTTCCTTGTGCTCTTAATACATGAAAAACATGAGAGACTAGGTGCAGATGAGAAACTCAAATAGAAGCAGAACTAACTAGAACCAGGAAACTTCATCCCCGGAAAGAATTTGAGAGGGGGCTGTGATGCAAAAAAAGGGATGATTTCAGATGTGTGTAAAAGTGCCGGTTCCCGAGAGCACCTGGGCACCGCTACTCTCTTGCCTTGCCTATGACTTGAGTCAGGTGAGTGTAAGAAATAATCAGGTCATTACATATCTACATCTTTTTGCTTCTTCGTTTGTCAGCAATGGGTGATGCTGGAAAGGACCTCAGGTTTGCAAGAGGACAAAGGCTCAATCTACTGGTGCTCTGTGTAAGTCATCCTGGAATTGATGCTATCTGGATAGAAGGGGCTTAGAATTGTGTTTCTGCACCAGAGAATCATATGGTTTCTTCTTTGTATTCTGTTAATATGGCAAATTATATTGACTGATTTTTGAATGTTGAACCAAGCGTACATTCCTGGGATGAGCCTCACTTCGTGGTGGTGTCTTGTATCTTTTTTTTCCCTAATAGCTTTGATTTGCAAATATTTTGTTGAGGATTTTGTGTCCGTGATCATGAAAAATATTAGGGTAACACTGGCCTCTTGGTAAGAGTGGGCAAGTTTCCTCTTCTTCTATTTTCTGAAAGGTATTGTGTGGAATAAACATTTCTGACTTTAAATGTTCAGTAAACTTCACCCGTGGGAACTTTTGGGATTAGAATTTTTTCATTGGAGAAAAAAAAATTCTTTTACAACGGTTAGCTAAGAATTCAGTTCCTTTAATAGATGTAGGATTATCTGGTTTATCTATATCTTGGGTGAGTTTTGGTAGTTTGTGTCTTTCAGTAATTGGTCCACTTCACCTAAGTTGTCAAATGTGTGGCTATAGAGTTATTTGTAGTGTTCTTAGATCAGCCTTCTAATGTCTAGGGGATCAGTGTTAAAGTCTTTCATTCCTGATATTGTAATTTGTTTTTTCTCCCTTTTCTCCCTTGGTCAATTTGTCTAGAATATTATCAACTTTACTGATCTTTCAAAGAGCCAGCTTTGGGTTTCACTGATTTTTTTTTTTTTTTTTTTGCAGTACGCGGGCCTCTCACTGTTGTGGCCTCTCCCGTTGCGGAGCACAGGCTCTGGACGTGCAGGCTCAGTGGCCATGGCTCACGGGCCTAGCCACTCCGCGGCATGTGGGATCTTCCCGGACTGCGGCACGAACCCGTGTCCCCTGCATCAGCAGACGGACTCTCAACCACTGCGCCACCAGGGAAGCCCTGGCCTGTGCATTTTGAAGCTGTGTTGATAGTGCATAAACATTTAAGATTTTTATGCCTTCTTACACAATTGACCCTTTTATCATTATCTAATAGCCCTCTTTATCCCTAATAATATTTCCTGTTCTGAAAGTTACTTTTTTGGAAATTAATACAGATACTCTGGTTTTCTTTTGATTCATGATTACATGTGTATGCATGCATTCTCCATCTTTTGACTTCAACCTATATCTCTTTATTTCTAAAGTAGGTTTCTTGTAGACAGCCTATGGTTGAACCTTAATTTTTATTTTATTAAAAATTTTTTAATTGAAACATTGGCTTATAACATTATATAAGTTTCATGTGTACAACATTATATTTCTACTTCTGCATATAGAGAACAGTGTAGTGGTTACCAGAGGCAGGGAGGGTGAAACAGGTAAAGGGGGTCCACTGCATGGTGACAGATGAATGGGTCTTACTTTTTTTAATCCATTCTGACAATCTCCATCATTTTATTGATTTCTTTAGACGATTCTCATTTAAAGTGATTATTCATAGGGTTGGATTAAACTGTACCATCTTGCTAGCTGTTTTGTATTTGTTTTCATTTTTGTTTACTTCATATTTTTCTGCCTTCTATTGGTTTAAATGAGCATGTCTGTGATTCTGTTTCATCTTCTGTGTTGACTTATTATTTAAATATTTCTTTAAACATTAATGTGATTTACCACATACATTTGAAAATAATATTTGTCTTCCTTTGAATAACATTATACTGCTTCACTGCTTATACTGTTATAAGCGTAAAGAACCTTATAACAGCACATTCCCAATTCCTACCTCTGATGCTATAATCACACAATATATTTTTATTATTTTTGCTTTAAAGCCAGTTATAGCACATTTGAAATAAGAAAAAATATTCTGTTGTGCATTTATTTCATTTCTGATCTCTTCATTTCTTTGTGTAAATCCATGTTTTTGGCCTATATCTAATTTCTTCTGCCTGAAATACTTCCTTTAACATTTCTTGTAGAGTAGGTCTAGTCTGATAGCAATGTTTTTGCTTTTGTTTTTCTGAGTAAGTCTCTATTTCTCTTTAATTTTTGAAGAATATTTTCACTGAGTAAGAATTTGAGGTTGACAGTTCTTTTTCTTTCATCACTTTAATGATAGAACTCAAGTCTTCTCACTTGCATGATTTCTGATGATAAATTTGCTACAATCCTTACCCTTTTCCCTCTACAGATAACATATATTTTCCCCTCTTTGGTTGCCTCCATGATTTTCTCTTTGGTTTTCAGTGCTTTGAATATGGTATGCTTCACTTTTTCCTCCTTCCCTCCTTCCCTCCCTCCCTCCCTCGCTTCCTTCTTCCCTTCTTTCCTTCCTTCCTTCCTTCCTTCCCTCCTCTTTTCTTTCATTTTTATCCTGCTTGGTATTTTCTAAGCTTTGTAGGCCACTGGTTTGGACTCTATCACTATGTTTGTAAAACCCTAGTGGTTATTTCTCCTTTCCTTTTCTGTCCTTTGTCTCCTTCTGGGATTCCAATGATATGTGGATTGACATTGTCCCACAGCTCTTTAAAACTCTTTTCTGGTTTTTTGGTTGGTTGGTTTTTACTTTTTTAATTTTTTCAGTTAGGGTAATATCTATTGCCCTATCCTCAGTTTTAGGCAGGCGCTGTGAACCTGGGTCTTGGGAATGTTCCTCTGCTTTCAAATCTGTGTCTAACAGGTTTCTGCCACTCCCTCAGGGTAGAACTTCATTTGTTTTCCTGTTTTCGTCCATCTGCAGTGGGTTTTCACTAGTGCCTCCTCTTTCCCCTTCAGATTCTGGCTTCTGTATCCTCTAGGAGATGGAGGAGATATGTTCTGGGTGGAGATTTATCAGTGGCTGCTCTCCATCCCCTGGCTGGTACTAGGAAAAAGCTTTCTCAAGATCCTCCCCAGTCTTTCCCATGAATACCTGGTAGGGTTCCTACAGGGAGAATGTGAAGGAGGGTGTCAATTGGTCTATGTCTGCCACCCTCAGAGACTCCACACTCTTACAATCAGCTCTTACTAGCTTTTATGGTGTCTGCTCTTGTCTGCTCCAATAAACAACTGCTTGAGTCTTGTTTTTCTCTATAGTAGCCTATGTCTATGTAGATTTCAGTTTGGTTACTTGGCCTAAGACCTCAGTTCTCTGATGAGTTAAGGAAAATCATAGGCATACCTTGGAGATATTGTGGATTCGGTTCCAGACCATTGCAATAAAGAGAGTCACACAAATTTTTGGTTTCCTGGTACATATAAAAGTTCTGCTTAGTTTTGTTTTTATTTCCATTATTCTAGGAGGCAAATCAAAAAAGATATTGCTGCGATTTATATCAAAGAGTGTTCTGCCTGTATTCCCCTAAGAGTTTTATAATATCTGGTCTTACATTTAGGTCTTTAATCCATTTTGAGTTTATTTTTGTGTATGGTGTTAAAGAATGTTCTAATTTCACTTTTTACATGTAACTGTCCAGTTTTCCTGGCACCCTTTATTGAAGGACGTCTTCCCTCCATTGTATAGTCTTGCCTCCTTTGTCATAGATTAATTGACCATAGGTGCATGGGTTTATTTCTGGGCTTTCTATCCTGTTCCATTGATCTATATTTCTATTTCTGTGCCAGCACCATACTATTTTGATGACTGCAGCTTTGTAGTATAGCCTGAAGTCAGGAAGTCTGCTTCCTTCAGCTCTGTTTTTCTTTCTCAATATTGCCTTTCTATTCGGGGTCTTTTGTGTCTCCATACAAATTTTAAGATTTTTTTGTTCTAGTTCTGTGAAAAATGCCACTGGTAATTTGATAGGGATTGCATTGAACATGTAGATTGCCTTGGATAGTATAGTCATTTTGACAATATTGATTCTTCTAAATCCAAGAACATGGTATATCTTTCCATCTGTTTGTATCATCTTTGATTTCTTCATCAGCATCTTATAGTTTTAAGAGTACAGGTCTTTTGTCTCCTTTGGTAGGTTTATTTCTAGGTAGTTTATTCTTTTGGATGTGATGGTAAGTGGGATTGTTTCTTTAATTTCTCTTTCTGATCTTTTGTTGTTGATGTATAGAAATGCAACAGATGTCTGTTAAACTCAAAAGCTTTTGCACAGCAAAGGAAACAAAACAAAAGGCCACCCACAGAATGGGAGAAAATATTTGCAAACAATGCAACTGGCAAGGGATTAGTCTTCAGTATTGACAAACAACTCATGTGGCTCAATATCAAAAACAAACAAACAAACAACCCAATCAATAAATGGGCAGAAGACCTAAATTTCTCCAAAGAAGACATACAGATGGTCAAGCAGCACATGAAAAAATGCTCAACACTGCTAATTATTATAGAAATGCAAATCGAAACTACAATGAGATATCACCTCACACCAGTCAGAATGACCATCATCAAAAAAATCTACAAAGAGTAAATGCTGCAGAGGGTGTGGAGAAAAGGGAACCCTCCTACACTGTTGGCGGGAATGTAAAGTGGTACAGCCACTATGGAGAATGGTATGGAAGTTCCTTAAAAAACTAAAAATAGAACTACTATAAGATGCAGCAATCCTAACTCCTAGGCATATACCTGGAGAAAACCATACTTTGAAAAGATACATGCACCCCAATGTTCATTGCAGTGCTGTTTACAATAGCCAGGACATGGATGCAACCTAAATGTCCATTGACAGATGAATGGACAAAGAAGATGTAATACATATATACAATGGAATATTACTCAGCTATTAAAAAGAATGAAATAATGCCATTTGCAGCCACATGGATGGACCTGGAGATTATCATACCAAATGAAGTAAGTCAGACAGAGAAAGACAAATATCATATGATATTGCTTGTATGCAGAATTTTAAAAAAATGATACAAATGAACTTATTTACAAAACAGAAATAGACTCACAGACTTAGAGAATGAATTTATGATTACCAAAGGGGGAAGTGTGGGG